>NC_140174.1:109906957-109916957 GCF_963971535.1 Notolepis coatsorum
CGGAACATGTACCTGTTATGAACTATGTCTCTCAGTGTCATGTATAACATATTTCACAATTCACTGTCTATGAAGCAGCTTCAGACTTATATATAAGTAGTTAGCACTTGTCCTCAGTCAGATTGTTTGTAGCCAACAATCCAGAGCTAGTATGAGGAACAGTATGGATTGTAGCTAAGTATCTGGATCTAGTATGAGGAACAGTATGGATTGTAGCTAACTATCTGGAGCTAGTATGAGGAACAGCATGACTTGTAGCTAACTATCAGGAGCTAGTACGAGGAACAGCATGGATTGTAGCTAACTATCTGGAGCTAGTATGAGGAACAGTATGGATTGTAGCTAACTATCCGGAGCTAGTATGAGGAACAGCATGGATTGTAGCTAACTATCTGGAGCTAGTATGAGGAACAGCATGGATTGTAGCTAACTATCTGGATCTAGTATGAGGAACAGCATGGATTGTAGTTAACTATCTGGAGCTAGTGTGAGGAACAGCATGGATTGTAGCTAACTATCTGGAGCTAGTATGAGGAACAGCATGGATTGTAGTTAACTATCCGGAGCTAGTATGAGGAACAGCATGGATTGTAGCTAACTATCCGGAGCTAGTATGAAGAACAGCATGGATTGTAGCTAACTATCTGGAGCTAGTATGAGGAACAGCATGGAGTGTAGCTAACTATCTGGAGCTAGTATGAGGAACAGTATGGATTGTATTTAACTATCTGGAGCTAGTATGAGGAATAGCATGGATTGTAGCTAACTATCTGGAGCTAGTATGAGGAACAGTATGGATTGTAGCTAACTATCAGGAGCTAGTATGAGGAACAGCATGGATTGTAGCTAACTATCCGGAGCTAGTATGAGGAACAGCATGGATTGTAGCTAACTATCTGGAGCTAGTATGAGGAACAGCATGGATTGTAGCTAACTATCTGGAGCTAGTATGAGGAACAGCATGGATTGTAGCTAACTATCCGGAGCTAGTATGAGGAACAGCATGGATTGTAGCTAACTATCCGGAGCTAGTATGAAGAACAGCATGGATTGTAGTTAACTATCTGGAGCTAGTATGAGGAACAGCATGGAGTGTAGCTAACTATCTGGAGCTAGTATGAGGAACAGTATGGATTGTATTTAACTATCTGGAGCTAGTATGAGGAACAGCATGGATTGTAGCTAACTATCTGGAGCTAGTATGAGGAACAGCATGGATTGTAGCTAACTATCAGGAGCTAGTACGAGGAACAGCATGGATTGTAGCTAACTATCTGGAGCTAGTATGAGGAACAGTATGGATTGTATTTAACTATCTGGAGCTAGTATGAGGAATAGCATGGATTGTAGCTAACTATCTGGAGCTAGTATGAGGAACAGTATGGATTGTAGCTAACTATCAGGAGCTAGTATGAGAAACAGTATGGATTGTAGCTAACTATCTGGAGCTAGTATGAGGAACAGTATGGATTGTATTTAACTATCTGGAGCTAGTATGAGGAATAGCATGGATTGTAGCTAACTATCTGGAGCTAGTATGAGGAACAGTATGGATTGTAGCTAACTATCAGGAGCTAGTATGAGGAATAGCATGGATTGTAGCTAACTATCCGGAGCTAGTATGAGGAACAGCATGGATTGTAGCTAACTATCTGGAGCTAGTATGAGGAACAGCATGGATTGTAGCTAACTATCCGGAGCTAGTATGAAGAACAGCATGGATTGTAGTTAACTATCTGGAGCTAGTATAAGGAACAGCATGGAGTGTAGCTAACTATCTGGAGCTAGTATGAGGAACAGTATGGATTGTATTTAACTATCTGGAGCTAGTATGAGGAATAGCATGGATTGTAGCTAACTATCTGGAGCTAGTATGAGGAACAGTATGGATTGTAGCTAACTATCAGGAGCTAGTATGAGGAACAGCATGGATTGTAGCTAACTATCCGGAGCTAGTATGAGGAACAGCATGGATTGTAGCTGTTATGTTTGTTGTTTCCTGGTATTCCTAACTAGGAATAAACAGGCTAGGCTAGGGTTTCTTTACTGGCTTTTATTTACGTTGTCTATCCGTACATCAAGGCACTCTCCCTGTTGTCTCCTCGTACCTCAAGCCTTCTTCCTGTACCCCCGGTCCTCGGTCCGGGTACTCCCACAACAGGGCGGAACCAATCTTAAGTATTATAATAACAACACATCTTCCCTTCTTTTAAACAGAAACAACTTGTTCTTTTCCTGTAGTCGTCTATAACAAAACGTTCGTTTCCGACTGTTCTTTTTTTTTAAACTTTGACCAGTCACCTGGTTCTTTTAGCGTTTATCGCTTTTTCTTCTCATTCATACTTGGTCAAGTTCGACCGACAGAAGCAGGCTGAAAGGGTTCAGATGGGGGGGTAGACACTCTGGGAAAGGCACGGCTGCCGTCCGGGATTCGAACGCGCTCAGCCCCAGATCCGCGCGAGCGCGGTTGTCCACAGCGCTGAAATAGCACTCGCGGTACGTGGTGAGCTACTGGAGCTCCCCTTCCGACTGTTCTTAAACCTATACATTCCAATAATAAACATAAATTTTAAACATGAACGTATGCATTCAAACAATAAGCATATGCATCAAATCTTTCTTTACAATCTTTTTTTTTTTTTTTTTTTTACATTTTCTTTTTCATTTAACCTTCATCATCAAGTGTCCTCTTTTCTTTACCCTATCCACGTCCACAGTCCACATGCCTTTCAGCACTGTGCAATAAGTCTCTCAGGAGGTTTAACATTCCTTTTAGGCCTGCAGCAGGTCTCAGAGGGCGTGCTGCCCCCTTTTGGCATGACAGAGTCACTGCGGTCTGGGGAACTCTGACAAAACTGCTCACTCCTGGGAGCATCTAACACCTCTGCAGTGCTTCGTTGTTGAGAGTCTGTCTCTGGGACTGTCACCTGTGGTCTCAAATCCACACGGTTTCGTCTCAGAGAAGCACCATGGTCTGTCTGGATCTGGTATGAGCGTGGTGAAACTTCTCTTTGCACGCGTCCTCCTTGTCTCCATGTGCCTGTTGTGTGATCCAGGATACGGACTGTATCGCCTGGCTTGAGGCTTGGTAAGTGTTTTGCCTTCTTGTCATGTTGCAATTTGTGTTTCTCTTTTTGTTCTTGTTTCCTTGAGCTGATTTTGTGCGCTCCTTCTGGTGTCAACAGGTTCTCATGGATAGGAAGGTTAGTGCGTAAGCGCCTTCCCATCAGCATCTGGGCTGGGGACAAACCATTTTCCAATGGGGCACTCCTGTATATCATCAGACTCCTCTGGAACTCCTCCTGTCCATCTTGAGCCTTCTTCATGAGGGCCTTGACGATCTTGACTGAACTCTCTGCGAGCCCATTGGATCTCGGGTAGTTCGGGCTTGAGGTGGCGTGGTGAAAACCCCAGTCCTCTGCAAACGAAGCAAACTCGCTGCTGGAAAACTGTGGCCCATTATCTGAAAACAGCTCACAGGGAACTCCATGTCTCGCGAAGACTGTTTTCAGGTAGGCTATGACTGTTTTGCTGGATGTTGACTGCAGTGTTACAACTTCCGGGTAGTTGGAGTAGTAATCTGTGACTACAATGTTGCTTTTACCGTTACAGTCAAACAAATCGACTCCGACCTTCTGGTACGGGCGATCAGGTACAGGGTGGGGCATGAGCGGCTCTGCTTGTTGTTTAGACCTGTAGGTGAGACATATTTCACATGCAGCTGTGGTGTGGCTGATGTCTTGGTTGAGTCTTGGCCAGTACATTACTTCACGCGCTCTACGTTTACATTTTTCCTCACCCAAATGTCCCTCATGCACTTTCTGCAGCATTTCCTTGCGCATGGATGCCGGGATGACACATTTGCTTCCTTTGAAAACAATTTCATTAGCAACTGAGAGCTCTGATCTGCATGCCCAGTAATCTTGGATCTGACCCGGGCATTCACGCTTTTGCTCAGGCCACCCTTTCAGTATGGTCTTCTTGAGCTCTTTCATTGTGTCATCTAGTTCAGTTGCTTTCCTGATCTTCTCTGTTCGCTCAGCAGACACAGGAAGTGATGTGACAATCATGTCAACATAGGCTTGTATTTCTATGCTTTTCTGTTCATTTGGACTTTCCATTTTGTTGACTGCGCGTGAGAGCGTGTCAGCAGTAAACATGAATTTTCCTGGTGTATAGACCATGTTCACATCATATTTCTGCAGTCTGATTGACAGTCGCTGAATCCTCAGAGGACAATCATTGAGGGGCTTGGCCATTATTGATACTAGGGGCTTGTGGTCTGTTTCCACTTCAAAAGCCTTTCCATATATGTACTGATGGAAACGTTCACATGCATATGTGCTGGCTAAAAGTTCCTTTTCTATTTGTGCATATCTAACTTCAGCACTTGTCAATGCACGAGATGCGTAGGCTACGGGCTGCCAGCTGTTGTCATACATCTGTAGCAGTACTGCTCCTAGGCCGTACTGAGAAGCATCTGCCGATATCCTAGTGCTCCGTTCTGGGTCATAAAACTTGAGCACTGGTTCCTTGGTTAAGATCTCTTTCAGCATTTTGAAGCATTCTTCCTGCTCATGAGACCATTCCCACTCGTTCTTCTGCTCTAGAAGCCCTCTGAGTGGTGCTGACTGGGCAGACAACTGGGGGATAAACTTAGCCAAGTATGTGACCATTCCCAGAAATCTCCTCACATCTTCTTTGCTCTGTGGACGTTCCATGTTCACTATGGCTGACGTCTTCCTTGGATCCGGCTTGACACCTTGCTCTGAAATCACATCTCCCACAAAGGTAAGGCTTTTCACTGCAAACTCACACTTGTCTCGGTTTAATTTCAGATTGGACTTGCGTGTCAGATCCAGTACTTCCCTCGGCCGTGCATCATGTTCTTCTCTTGTGGATCCCCACACGATGATGTCATCCATCATGGTCTCCACTCCCTCTATGTGCTCATAGATCATATGGATTGTCTTGTGGTAAACTTTGGGCGCAGACAGAATACCGTAAGGTAAACGCAGAAAGCGAAACCTTCCTTCTGGTGTATTGAACGTGCACAGTTTTGAGCTTGCCTCATCCAGCTTCATCTGCCAGAAGCCTGTTGACGCATCCAGCTTGCTAAACCATTTAGCACCGGCAAACTGTGACATGATCTCTTCTCTTGTTGGAAGCTTGAAATGCTCACGCTTTATAGCCCTGTTTAGATCCCGTGGATCGAGACAGGTGCGTAGAGATCCATTTGTCTTCGTCAATACTACTAGTGAGCTCACCCAATCTGTTGGCTCATCTATTTTCTTTATGACGCCCATCTTCTCCATGCGGGCTAACTCCTTTTTGAGTTTGTCTCTCAGTGCAAATGGAATCTTTCTGCACGCATGCACTACAGGAGTCACTGTGTCATCCACACATATCTTGTGCTCACCAGGCAAGCATCCTAGTCCTTCAAAGACATCGCTGTACTCCTGCATGACTGCTTTGTGGTCTGTGCTAGTCTGGGAATTCACTACAAACACCCTCCTCACTAAGTCAAGCTTTTCACAGGTACTCAGTCATAGGATTGGCTGTACGCTCTTCTCTACTATGAGCACCTGTGCCCTTAATTGCTGTCCCTTGTGCTTTAGAGTCACTACACAACACCCCTTAACTGGAACAGTCTCTCCTGTATAACCAGTCACTTTTACTTTCACAGGGTGTATTTTGCTCTTAACTGTGAGGGTCCTGTAATCGTCTATGGACAACAGGTTGACCTGTGCACCAGTGTCTATCTTAAATGGAATTATGGTCTCATTCACAGTTAATGGGACTATCCATTCTGCCGCCTCTGCCGTGCTAGACTGTACTACTGAGTCCACAAAGAACTCCTCTGGCTCTTCTTCCACTGTGTTCACTTTCATCCCTGAAGCCTCAGCTCTGCAATACTTCGCAAAGTGGTTATCCTTCCCACACTTGTGGCAGACTTTCCCATAAGCAGGGCATGCCCTAGACATATGCTTGCCTCCACATCTTCCACATCTACTGTTTGGACTCCTGGGACTTTGCTCTGTAGGCTTTTGTTTTACAAACTGTTTTGGGCGCTGTCCCTCTCTTTTCACGGCATGCACTGCTGCCGACTCATCCGTGCGCAGCTCCTTTGCTTGTGCACGAGTGGTTTCTGCTGCTCTGCACATGTGAACTGTTTTCTCTAGCGTTAAATCATGTTCACGTAGTAATCTTTCTCTGAGCCCATTATCAGGAATTCCACATATTATTCTATCTCTGACTAATGAGTTTCTTAAATCTTCGAATTCACATGACTTGCTCAACGTAAGTAGTTCAGTTAAGTACTGATCAAAACTGTCACCTGTTTTCTGACTGGCAGAGAAAAACTTATATCTCTCAAAAGTGACATTTTTACTGGGCACAAAGTACTCCTCAAACTTTGTCACTAGCTCAGTCAATGTTATATTTACCTCATCTATCTGAAAGCTGTTGTAAATATCCAATGCATCTTCTCCTATTACATGCAAAAATATAGCCGCTTTTCTGTTCTCATCTCCTCCCCCCGCCCCACTTGCAGCCAAGTAAATACTAAATCTCTGCTTAAATCTCTTCCAATTATCAGCAAGATTGCCACTGAACTGCATGGGTGTGGGAGGACTGAGCTTATCCATGACGGCACAGTGGTGGTGGGCCTGATCTCTGCCAACGACGAGAGGGCCTACCTGGAAGAGGTCAAGGTCCTGGCGGGATGGTGCCAGGAAAACAGCCTCTCCCTGAACGTCAGCAAAACAAAGGAGATGATTGTGGACTTCAGGAGGTCGGGGGTCAAGGACTACAGCCCCCTCAGCATCGACGGGGCACCGGTTGAGAGAGTCAACAGCTTTAAGTACCTCGGAGCCTACATATCCGAGGACTTGACATGGACCACACACATTAACAGTGTTGTGAAGAAGGCACGACAACGCCTCTACTTCCTCAGGCGCCTAAGGAAGTTCCAAGTCAGCCAGAAGATCCTTAAGAACTTCTACTCATGTACAATAGAGAGCATCTTGACCGGCAACATCACCTCCTGGTTTGGGAATAGCACTGCACAAGACCAAAGCAGACTACAAAGAGTGACACGTTCAGCCGAACGCACAATTGGAGGGGGGCTCCCCACCCTCCAGAACATTTACTACAAGCGTTGCAAGGGCAAGGCTAAGAGAATCATTAAAGACTCCAGTCACCCGAACAACTGCCTCTTTGAACTGCTGCGGTCAGGCAAGCGATACAGGAGTCTCAAGGCGAGCACAGAAAGACTCAGAAGAAGCTTCTATCCCCAGGCCATCAGGCTGCTAAACGAACAATGAATGAACACTACACAACAACAACCACCAAACGCACATAGCACACACATCCACACGCACACACTCACTTTAAACAAACACACTGTAGCACCCACTCCACACACTTATAGCACACACCCACTTTAAACAAACACACTGTAGCACCCACTCCCCACACTTTATATTTATGGATGAAGGATTGCACTACAACTCGTACACCTTACTGTAAATTGTACCTAAAATTGTACCTCATCCCATTTCTGCTTTGCACTAGATAGTACTGTACATCAGTACACTGCATAGTATTGTGTATTGTATATTATATGGTAACTCAGAACATTGTACATATGTCTATACCGAACACTGTGACCTAATTTTCTTCTTCTAAATTCATGCTATATTATGTTATTATGTTATTTGATACTATCTTGTCTAGCACAGTCTCTGGAGCGTAACAGTAAGAAGCATTTTGTATGAAAGTATTCTGTACTTCTGTATGACAACTATTAAAGAACTTGAACTTGAACTTGAACACTACGGGTGCAGGATTTTCTTGGTCTCCTTCTTGATTGGTTGAAACGTTTTCACTCACGTCGTTAGCTCGATCACTTTCACTTTCACTAGACATGCTCGCATGCTGATCCTCTCGCTAGCAGTGCGCACATTTGTGCCTTCGGAATCCAGCACATTCCTTCTTGACGTCAATTCAACTCCGCGTCGCCAGTTCCATTATCTGACACCATGTTATGTTTGTTGTTTCCTGGTATTCCTAACTAGGAATAAACAGGCTAGGCTAGGGTTTCTTTACTGGCTTTTATTTACGTTGTCTATCCGTACATCAAGGCACTCTCCCTGTTGTCTCCTCGTACCTCAAGCCTTCTTCCTGTACCCCCGGTCCTCGGTCCGGGTACTCCCACAACAGGGCGGAACCAATCTTAAGTATTATAATAACAACACAGTAGCTAACTATCTGGAGCTAGTATGAGGAACAGCATGGATTGTAGCTAACTATCTGGATCTAGTATGAGGAACAGCATGGATTGTAGCTAACTATCCGGAGCTAGTATGAGGAACAGCATGGATTGTAGCTAACTATCCGGAGCTAGTATGAAGAACAGCATGGATTGTAGTTAACTATCTGGAGCTAGTATGAGGAACAGTATGGATTGTAGCTAACTATCTGGAGCTAGTATGAGGAACAGAATGGAATAAGCTGAGAAAGGACTCTACTGATGTGTGTGTGTCAAGTCAAGTCAAGAGTTTTATTTGTCACGGCATACAAGCATACAGTGAAATGCGGGGGGTCATGCCCGCAGCGATGTGCAACACAAGTAATAAGACAGGAATGAGAATAGGACATTTGTGCAATAATACAATGTGCAATAATACAATGCAATAATACAAGTAATAATAATAACAGGTATATGTACATAAAGTTTACAAGAGCATGGTGAGACATGCTAAGGTCCTGCGATAGTGCAATACACAGTTAGCTACGGATGAGGCACTGGGTCTTATGTACACTACTGTACAATGCTATACTATACAATCTACAGTTATACTATGTGTCCTTATGCTAGCTTGCTATATCCTTCTGTTTACTATACAAGAACCACTCCTGTTATTATTTTTTAAAGTGACCTTTTCATTGTGTAAGGTGACCGTTGAGTGTGGGCATGTGCAGCATGTGTGTGTGTGCGTTCATGCTAAAGTGACTGCTTAGTGTGTGAGCGTATACAGTGTGTGTGTGCTCATGTGTGCTTGTGTGTGGAGAGTTCAGTGTTCAAGACTCTGATGGCTTGGGGAAAGAAGCTGAGCCGAAGTCTCTCTGTCCTAGTTGCTGGTGTTCGCAGGCGTTTGCCTGACCGCAGCAGCATGAACAGGCTATTGTTGGGGTGATGAGGATCTTTCCTTATTCTGCAGGCTCTGGATTTGCACCTCTTGTTATATAAGGCCTGCAGGGGAGGTAGTGCAATACCCGTGGTACGCTCGGCTGAGCACACCATTCTCTGTAGGGCCTTCTTGTCCTGTGCCGTGCTGTTTCCATACCAGGCAGTGATGTTTCCAGTCAAGATGCTCTCTACATCTCCGGAGTAGAAGTATCTTTCCCGATATTCTGAACTTCCTTAACTGTCTCAGGTGGTAGAGGCGCTGCTTCGCCTTCTTTACGACTGAGTCTATGTGTGTTGTCCATGTCAGGTCCTCTGAGATGTGGACCCCCAGGTACTTGAAGCTGCTCACCCTGTCCACGGTAGCCCCGTTTATCCTCAGTGGTGTGTGTGTCCCCTGCTGTGTTCTCCTAAAATCCACGATCAGCTCCTTGGTTTTACCAATGTTCAGGAGCAGGCTCTTGTCCTGGCACCAGCGTTCCAGTACCTCAACCTCCTCCCGGTAGGCCTTCTCGTCGTTGTCAGAGATCAGCCCCACCACCACTGTGTCGTCCGCAAACTTCACTATGGAGTTGGAGCTGAACTTGGCCACACAATCATGTGTGTATAGTGAATACAGCAGGGGGCTCAGAACCCAGCCCTGGGGGAACCCGATACTCAGGGTGATGGTGTTGGAGGTCTGACCCCCCACCCTGACCGCCTGGGGCCTTTCACTCAGAAAGTCCAGTATCCAGGCGCTCAGAGCGGGGCTCAGACCCAGTTCGATCAGCTTGTCCACCAGTCTGGTGGGGACTATGGTGTTGAACGCTG
>NC_140174.1:109924457-109926957 GCF_963971535.1 Notolepis coatsorum
AGGGTTATGGTTAGTTTAAGGTAACAGTGTGGTTATGGTTATGGTTAAGGTTAAGGTGTGTCTCACCGGTGAAGGAGTACTGGTACAGCTCCTGCAGGTGGGAGGGGGCCTGAGGAGGCCGGTACACCACCTTGTCTGCGTTGACGTCAGTTTGTGTGAAGTGGCTGACAGGCTTGTAGGGTTTGTCTCGATGCTCGATCGCACCTGGAACCACAGAGAACACCCCAAGTCACATCTCTCAAACATGTTTACATATTGAAAGTCTATTAAAATTTTTGTATTTGTTGCTCTCTATCAAAAGTATTTTAATCTACACAATAGACGTCTCAATGAGTGAATATAGTCGTTCTTATTTGATTTGATTTGAAATCTTTATTTCGAACATGCAATGAATACAAACAAACAATAACAAAAGCAAAACACAACTCAATCTACATGTTCGAAAAGGAGTAGGAAGAAGTATACACTTATTTAATCCTACCCCTTTTCCACTACTCAAATGAGTGTACTATTTTAAAACATAAAAAAAAAAAAAAAATATATATATATATTAAGGCTGTCAAATATATCGCGTTAATATCGCGTTAACTCCCGATTCTATTAATGCCACTAATTTTTTTAACTCAAGATTAACTAAAAAAAAAAAAAAAAAGAAAAATTTATACTAGACTTCACTCAGGTGTATTATTGATGCTCTCATTGATACTATGTTTGTTTCTGAAGTGTGTGTGTGTGTGTGTGTGTGTGTGTGTGTGTGTGTGTGTGTGTGTGTGTGTGTGTGTGTGTGTGTGTGTGTGTGTGTGTGTGTGTGTGTGTGTGTGTGTGAGATATAGAGAGAGAGGGGGGTGAGAGAGATGAGGAAGGGGCAAAAGAGAAAAAGAGTTGGGAGAGTGTGTGTGTGAGGGAGAGAGGGGGGTGTGTGATTAATCAGCCCTTGTGTGGGTGAATGTAACAAGTTCCTAACGTTTTATTTCCCCTATTATTTCATGCACACTTTATTCATTGTTTTAAATTATTATTTTCTTTTAAGTTATTTTGTGCATCACTCTGTTTTGAATTTGATGCAAATTTGCAATGCATGAGGGTCATCCTTTTGTGTTAAATGGCTGCACAAAGCAAGCATTTGTTGACTCGCATGTTGATAAGAGTATTAAAACTTGGAACTTTAAAAAAAACGGTTTAAGGTACAAAAAAAATTAAAAATAAAAATGCGATTAATTTGCGATTAATCGCGAGTTAACTCAAGTTTCAAGTTTCAAGTTTCTTTAATAGTTGTCATACAGAAGTACAGAATACTTTTGTACAAAATGCTTCTTACTGTTGCGCTCCAGAGACTGTGCATGACAAGATAAGTATGAAATAAAAACATAGTAAAAATTAGAAGAAAAAAAAAGAGGTCACAGTGTTCAGTTTAGACATATGTACAATGTTCGTAGACGTAGTTACCATACAATATACAATACTGTGCAGTGTACTAATATACAATACTATATAGTGCAAGGCATAAATGGACAAGGTGCAGTTTAGGTACAATTCACAGTAGGTGTACGAGTTGTAGTGCAAATCCTTTATCAATAAATATAAAGTGTAAGTGTGTTTGTGTGATCTAAAGTGTGGAGAGTGGGTGCTGCAGTGTGTTGTTTGTTTGAGTGAGTGTGTGTGTGCGTGTGGGTGTGTGTGCTGTGTGCATTTGATGGTTGTTGCATAGTGATTATTGTTCGTTTAGCGATTATTGTTCGTTTAGCAGCCTGATGGCCTGGGGATAGAAGCTCCTTCTGAGTCTTTCTGTGCTCGCCATAAGACTCCGGTATCGCTTGCCTGACGGCAGCAGTTCAAAGAGGCAGTTGTTCGGGTGGCTCGAGTCCTTGATAATTCTCTTAGCCTTCCCCTTGCACCGCTTGTTGTAAATGTTCTGGAGGGTGGGAAGCCCCCCTCTAATTGTGCGTTCGGCTGAACGTGTCACTCTTTGTAGTCTGCTACGGTCTTGTGCAGTGCTATTCCCAAACCAGGAGGTGATGTTGCCGGTCAGGATGCTCTCTATTGTACATGAGTAGAAGTTCCTAAGGATCTTCTGACTGACTTGGAACTTCCTTAGGCGCCTGAGGAAGTAGAGGCGTTGTCGTGCCTTCTTCACAACACTGTCAATGTGTGTGGTCCATGTCAAGTCCTCGGATATGTGGGCTCCGAGGTACTTGAAACTGTTCACTCTCTCAACTGGTGCCCCCGTCGATGCTGATGCTAACTATGGACAATCATGCGATTAATCGAGTTAAATATTTTAATCGTTTGACAGCACTAATATATATATATATATATATATATATATATATATATATATATATATATATATATATATATATGCAAAACTAAAAAACTAAAACTATATATGTAAAACATGAAAGAAATAAGTCCCTTCCTCATCCCTGTACCTTGTGAACATAATTTCCTTATACATCAGTTTGAATTGTCTCATGTTTGGACATTGCTTTAGCACCACATT
>NC_140174.1:109933860-109958860 GCF_963971535.1 Notolepis coatsorum
CTCTCAGCATGACAGTCAGTGGAGCCCGTCACAGTGCTCTGTGTGTGTGTGCACCGGGGAAGTGTGTCATGCGTCCCCCGGTCCTGTCCCGCCCTCAGCTGCCCCCGGGACCAGACCTTGTTCACCCCGGACGGAGAGTGCTGCCCCAAGTGTGTCCGACACGGAGGTGGGTACCGTACAGAGGAGCTCCACCCCTCCTCCACCCCTTTCTGTGCACAGGAGCGGTCTGGGTGTTTTTTTAAGGCTTCCATTCACCACTGCAATAAAACACTGGCCCAGCAACGTCATCTTAACACATTCAGCGCCAGAGATTAGTCTGGTCCTTGTGGCTAACGTGCCATGTTTCCATAACATATTTTCACTTTGCGTCATTATGTTTGGAGGGCGCTACGTGTATTCTACTATAAGCATTGGCGTTGCTCACCTGGACACGCTACTATTTCCAAATAAAATGTATATAATAGGTATTATGTTTCATCGTGAATGCATGAATTATGCTTTGATGGCCAGTAATGGAATTTGTGTTGAACACTACAGAAGCTGATCAGCTGGATCGATATGAAAACATTGTTGGATCAAGCTGAAATTGATGTCAGATAGTCCTTAGCTGTGGTCGGGGGTATTCCAAAAAGAATATTCCAATTGTCTGATCGCATTTTCCAGTATTGGTGTCCATCTGGTCCCGGACATAATTCGCCACAACTTATGGATCGAGTGTGCCAGATGCGTTTCCAAGTGTTCGGATGAAGCGATTTACTCGGCTCTGTCTAAATCTAGTGCCCGGAGACATTTAAGTGTAACACAGGGTTAGATATAAGGTTTCAAAGGGTGGGCGACACTGCCATCTGGCAGGATGCGGCCGGTATTGCACTTTGGCGATCTCAAAATCCTTTCCTATGGCAACACCGAGGTCAGTGGATGAATAATGAATAGAAATATCAAATAAAAAATATCTCGGTCTGGCGTCCAACGCATGGCGAGTTAACACGACTTATCTCGGGTTTGGCGCCGAATGTGTTAAGACCCATCGTGCTGCATATTGTGAGTGAAATGTATCGTGGTGTGTGTGTGTGGTGTGTGTGTGTGTGGTGTGTGTGTGTGGTGTGTGTGTGTGTGCGTGCGTGCGTGTGTGTGTGTGTGTGGTGTGTGTGTGTGTGTGTGTGTCTCTGTGTGTGTCTCTGTGTGTGTGTCTCTGTGTGTGTGTGTGCAGCGTCCTGCTCCTGGGAGGGCATCTGTACCGGGACAGGGAGGAGTGGAAGGTCAGTCTCTGCTCCAGGTGTGTTTGTGACGACGGGACGATCCAGTGCTCTGTGGCCGAGTGTCCTGCTGTGTCCTGTCAGCCTGTGAGTCTGCTGCACACACACACACACAGTGTAACATACACACAGAGTAACACACACACACCACACACACACACACACACACACACACACACACACACACACACACACACACACACACACACAGTGTAACATATACACAGAGTAACACACACACACACACACACAGTGTAACATACACACAGAGTAACACACACACACACACACACACACACACAGTGTAACATACACACAGAGTAACACACACACACACACACACACACACACACACACACACACACACATTATAACACACACAGACACACACACACCACACACACGCACACACACACACACACACACACACACACACACACACACACACACACACACACACACACACACACACACACATTATAACACACACACACAGATTGTAATGGTCTCTCTCTTCTCCAGAATGAGAACTTGGTGATTCAACCAGGTCACTGCTGCCCTCAGTGTCTCCCGGACCCCTGTCTGTCTGCTGGGATGGAGTACCAGGTGTGTGTGTGTGTGTGTGTGTGTGTGTGTGTGTGTGTGTGTGTGTGTGTGTGTGTGTGTGTGTGTGTGTGTGTGTGTGTGTGTGTGTGTGTGTGTGTGTGTGTGTGTGTGTGTGTGTGTGTGTGTGTGTGTGTGTGTGTGTGTGTGTGTGTGTGTGTGTGTGTGTGTGTGTGTGTGTGTGTGTGTGTGTGTGTGTGTGTGTGTGTGAATTAATGCATTTGTTGTGTGTGTGTAACGGTTGTGACATCGTCACCTTAAACTTCGATGCCCAGAGGGAGATTCGAACCCGGGTCTCCCACACCGTGTGCAACAGCACCAAGAAGTGAACCCACTGCTTTGTAAAGTATCTATGTGTCTTTTTGAGGATGAGAGTGAGTTTAACCCATAACACCGCTACTCACAGCAGCCCTTCATGACTGCGCTTTACGATACCATCCGTTACATATATATGAATGCATGTATGTGTGTGTGTATGTGTGTATGTGTGTATGTGTGTGTGTGTGTGTTGACAGCTTATTGATCAGTGTGTGTGTGTTGACAGCTCATTGATCAGTGTGTTTGTGTTGACAGCTTATTGATCAGTGTGTTTGTGTTGACAGTTTATTGATCAGTGTGTCTGTGTTGACAGCATGGTGATCGGTGGCAGAAGAACAGCTGCACCACATGTGTCTGTGATCGGGGTCAGTCTCGCTGTCACTCACTCACCTGTCCCCCCGTCACCTGTGACAAGGTCAGTAACACTCTCTCTAACACACACACACACACACACACACACACACACACACACGCACGCACACACACTCACGCACACACACACACACGCACGCGCGCGCACACACACACACACACACACACACACACACACTCAAGAGGTTGCTGTCTTTGGGTACTTAAGCATTAAAGGTACCCTCCACTGTTTGTTTGGGGTTAGCTCCTCTTGGAGGCGTGACTCTGACTATTTTGATTTTATTTGATTTTATTACGGATCCCCATTACCTGGTGCCATAGCAACCAGCTAGTCTTCCTGGGGTCCACACAAAAAAACATACAAAAACAATTATTATTGCAAAACAAAATTATTAAAAGTCAGTACTCAACACACAATGCATAATGAAACTAACAATTAAGATGGCTAAAATTACATGCAAGCAGAGAAACAGAAACAAATGAAAATTAAAAATACTTTACAGTGTTAAATACAATTTAAGATTATTTAAAAAAGTTAATCTACTGTAAATGCAGCAGAGGTTTTGAGGCAGGTTATTCCAAAGAGTTAATGCTCTAAAAATAAACGATCTCCTTAAAGTGTTGGTTTTTGGACAAGGCATTTCAAGCTGCCCACTACTGGAACCTCTAGTGTAATGCTCATGCACAGTATTACTAAAAACAATCTGATTATGTATAAAAATAGGAGTTTTACTCATGACCAACTTGAACAGCACAAGTATATTAAAAGACAATCTATTTCAGAGTATACAGAGTCATATTTGTGTGTAGAACTTGTCACCAGATCAACTTTTTCACTTTTCCCTGGAGAGAGAGAGCTTCTCTGTACTGTGAGTTCCATGTGTGATGTGTGAGAGTCTTTAACCTCTTAAACCCTAGCCCTATTTTCAGAAGATTCCCCTAAAAATACCTAAGTAAATGGAAGATTTGCTCCACTTCTACAAGGTCCATGTGCACGTTCTTGGTATCTAGGGACATCTATGGATCTCAGGGAATGTATTCCCAGAGTCAGAAATATTGTGTCTGTTACTAGGCTTGAGTACATTGTAATGAAACAAAGGAGAATATCAAATCCTTTTTTTCCTCATTCAGCACCTTCTTGATCACGTGTACAAAAAAATCCAAGCTAATTACAGATGATTAAACAGAAGGTTTTGTAGATACAGTACTGAATTCTGCCAACACAATCTCTCTTCTGACCGTCTCTCCTCTGACCATCTCTCCTCTGACCGTCTCTCCTCTGACCGTCTCTCTTCTGACCGTCTCTCCTCTGACCGTCTCTCTTCTGACCGTCTCTCCTCTGACCGTCTCTTCTGACCGTCTCTTCTGACCGTCTCTCCTCTGACCGTCTCTTCTGACCGTCTCTCCTCTGACCGTCTCTTCTGACCGTCTCTTCTGACCGTCTCTCCTCTGACCGTCTCTTCTGACCGTCTCTCCTCTGACCGTCTCTCCTCTGACCGTCTCTCTTCTGACCGTCTCTCCTCTGACCGTCTCTCTTCTGACCGTCTCTCTTCTGACCGTCTCTCTTCTGACCGTCTCTCCTCTGACCGTCTCTCCTCTGACCGTCTCTCCTCTGACCGTCTCTCCTCTGACCGTCTCTCTTCTGACCGTCTCTCTTCTGACCGTCTCTCCTCTCTGACCGTCTCTCCTCTGACCGTCTCTCCTCTGACCGTCTCTCCTCTGACCGTCTCTCCTCTGACCGTCTCTCCTCTGACCGTCTCTCTTCTGACCGTCTCTCCTCTGACCGTCTCTCCTCTGACCGTCTCTCCTCTGACCGTCTCTCTTCTGACCGTCTCTCCTCTGACCGTCTCTCCTCTGACCGTCTCTCCTCTGACCGTCTCTCCTCTCTGACCGTCTCTCCTCTGACCGTCTCTCCTCTGACCGTCTCTCCTCTCTGACCGTCTCTCCTCTCTGACCGTCTCTCCTCTGACCGTCTCTCCTCTGACCGTCTCTCCTCTGACCGTCTCTCCTCTGACCGTCTCTCCTCTGACCGTCTCTCCTCTGACCGTCTCTCCTTTGACCGTCTCTCCTCTGACCGTCTCTCCTCTGACCGTCTCCTCTCTGACCGTCTCTCCTCTGACCGTCTCTCCTCTGACCGTCTCTCTTCTGACCGTCTCTCCTCTGACCGTCTCTCCTCTGACCGTCTCTCCTCTGACCGTCTCCTCTCTGACCGTCTCTCCTCTGACCGTCTCTCCTCTGACCGTCTCCCCTCTCATGTCCCTCACAGGGACGGACCCGGGTGAAGCGTCCTGGACGCTGCTGTGAGGACTGCGCCCCGGCCAAGGGCAACTGTCTCTACGAGGGCGTGGTGCGTTTCCACGGAGACATGTGGAACGGGACGGGCTGTGAGTTCTGCGCCTGCGAGAGAGGACAGGTCCTCTGCCAGCAGGCCGACTGTGGCCGCGTGGAGTGTCCCCAGGTAGGTGCTCTGTGTGGAGTGTCCCCAGGTAGGTGCTCTGTGTGGAGTGTCCCCAGGTAGGTGCTCTGTGTGGAGTGTCCCCAGGTAGGTGCTCTGTGTGGAGTGTCCCCAGGTAGGTGCTCTGTGTGGAGTGTCCCCAGGTAGGTGCTCTGTGTGGAGTGTCCCCAGGTAGGTGCTCTGTGTGGAGTGTCCCCAAGTAGGTGCTCTGTGTGGAGTGTCCCCAGGTCATTGATCTACTGGTCGACCACGGCCGACTGGTTGGGCACCACTGGTCTATAGAAATAAATGCATTCAAACAAGAAAGTATAGTAGACATATTGTGGGGCGGCGTGGCTCAGGGGTAGAGCGGGTCGTCCAATGATCGAAGGGTTTGTGGTTCGAATTCCGCTCAAGCCCATGTCCATCCCATTGCCGTTGTGTCCTTGGGCAGGACACTTAACCTACTTGCCTCGTATGAATGTGTATGCATGTGAATGAATGTTGGTGGTGGTCGGAGGGGCCGTAGGCGTTGATTATTCGCCACGCTTCCGTGAGTCTGGCTGCAATTGTAGCTTACCACCACCGGTATGACTGTGTATGAACGAATAATGGACTCTGTGAAGTGCTCTGAGTAAAGAGAGAGCGCTATATAAATCCAATCCATTATTATTATTATTATTATATAGTTATGGCAAAAAAAGTTACCAGGCTTAATGCGAGCCAGGGAAGTCTTTACCCCCTTCCGTGACTGCTATGTGCAAGCCAGGGGCTTTATATCTGATATATTTCGAAGATATATAGAAGATATAAATATCGTTTTAGTGGGTATTGTCCAGTTGTTGCTGTGTGTTTTTATCTGCCCACAATTCAAGCAAGTAACGACGTTGTGTGTGTCACTGGCGCGCACCCAGAACCACCTATTTCAAGCGTCCCAGGTTCAGCGGGGGGTAGTACGAATCAGCGCCGCTTCGCACCCAAAAGGGGTGTGTCCGTCTGAGTGAGAACACTCCCCCCCGTCCCCGGGGGCGCTGATTCGACACCGAAAGGTGAGTGAGAAAGGCCCCTAACACTGCCAGGGTTGGGGGGTTTCATTCCCTGTGTAGCTCAATGGGTAGAGCAAGGCACTAACACTGTCAGGGTTAGAGGTTATATTCCCTGTGTAGCTCAATGGGTAGAGCAGGGCACTAACGCTGCATTCAGAAGCGTAAACAGGGGGGAAGCTACTGTAACAGGACTGTTGGTCTCTCTCGTCAGGGAGAAGAGCTGGTGGACCTGCCTGGGAAGTGCTGCCCCGAGTGTTCGTCCACGACAGCCTCCTGCGTCCAGGAGGAGTTCCCAGAGGTAGTTCAACCCCCTACCACCCCCTACTGCCCCCGTTCAACCCCCTACCACCCCCTACTGCCCCCGTTCAACCCCCTACCACCCCCTACTGCCCCCGTTCAACCCCCTACCACCCCCTACTGCCCCCGTTCAACCACCTACCACCCCCTACTGCCCCAGTTCAACCACCTACCACCCCCTACTGCCCCAGTTCACCCACCTACCACCCCCTACTGTCCCCGTTCAACCCCCTACCACCCCCTACTGCCCCTGTTCAACCACCTACCACCCCCTACTGCCCCAGTTCACCCACCTACCACCCCCTACTGCCCCAGTTCAACCACCTACCACCCCCTACTGTCCCCGTTCAACCCCCTATCACCCCCTACTGTCCCCGTTCAACCCCCTACCACCCCCTACTGCCCCCGTTCATCCACCTACCACCCCCTACTGCCCCAGTTCAACCACCTACCACCCCCTACTGCCCCAGTTCATCCATCTACCACCCCCTACTGCCCCAGTTCACCCACCTACCACCCCCTACTGCCCCAGTTCATCCATCTACCACCCCCTACTGCCCCAGTTCACCCACCTACCACCCCCTACTGCCCCAGTTCACCCACCTACCACCCCCTACTGCCCCCGTTCAACCACCTACCACCCCCTACTGCCCCAGTTCAACCACCTACCACCCCCTACTGCCCCAGTTCAACCACCTACCACCCCCTACTGCCCCAGTTCAACCCCTACCACCCCCTACTGCCCCAGTTCAACCATCTACCACCCCCTACTGCCCCAGTTCAACCACCTACCACCCCCTACTGCCCCCGTTCAACCACCTACCACCCCCTACTGCCCCAGTTCAACCACCTACCACCCCCTACTGCCCCTGTTCAACCACCTACCACCCCCTACTGCCTCAGTTCAACCCCCTACCACCCCCTACTGCCCCAGTTCAACCCCTACCACCCCCTACTGCCCCAGTTCAACCAACTACCACCCCCTACTGCCCCAGTTCAACCCCCTACCACCCCCTACTGCCCCAGTTCAACCCCTACCACCCCCTACTGCCCCAGTTCAACCTCTACCACCCCCTACTGCCCCAGTTCAACCACCTACCACCCCCTACTGCCCCAGTTCAACCACCTACCACCCCCTACTGCCTCAGTTCAACCCCCTACCACCCCCTACTGCCTCAGTTCAACCCCCTACCACCCCCTACTGCCCCCGTTCAACCACCTACCACCCCCTACTGCCCCAGTTCAACCACCTACCACCCTCTACTGCCCCAGTTCATCCATATACCACCCCCTACTGCCCCAGTTCACCCACCTACCACCCCCTACTGCCCCAGTTCATCCATCTACCACCCCCTACTGCCCCAGTTCACCCACCTACCACCCCCTACTGCCCCAGTTCACCCACCTACCACCCCCTACTGCCCCCGTTCAACCCCTACCACCCCCTACTGCCCCAGTTCACCCCCCTACCACCCCCTACTGCCCCAGTTCAACCACCCATCCTACCCCCTACTGCCCCAGTTCAACCCCTACCACCCCCTACTGCCCCAGTTCAACCCCCTACCACCCCCTACTGCCCCAGTTCAACCCCTACCACCCCCTACTGCCCCAGTTCAACCACCCTCCTCATCCTACCACCCTCTACTGCCCCAGTTCAACCCCTACCACCCCCTACTGCCCCAGTTCAACCCCCTACCACCCCCTACTGCCCCAGTTCAACCACCCTCCTCATCCTACCACCCTCTACTGCCCCAGTTCAACCACCCTCCTCCCTCCTACCACCCTCTACTGCCCCAGTTCAACCACCCTCCTCATCCTACCACCCTCTACTGCCCCAGTTCAACCACCCTCCTCATCCTACCACCCCCTACTGCCCCAGTTCAACCACCCTCCTCATCCTACCACCCTCTACTGCCCCAGTTCAACCATCCTCCTCATCCTACCACCCCCTACTGCCCCAGTTCAACCACCCTCCTCATCCTACCACCCCCTACTGCCCCAGTTCAACCACCCTCCTCATCCTACCACCCCCTACTGCCCCAGTTCAACCACCCTCCTCATCCTACCACCCTCTACTGCCCCAGTTCAACCACCCTCCTCATCCTACCACCCCCTACTGCCCCAGTTCAACCACCCCCTACTGCCCCAGTTCAACCACCCTCCTCATCCTACCACCCTCTACTGCCCCAGTTCAACCACCCTCTACTGCCCCAGTTCAACCACCCTCCTCATCCTACCACCCTCTACTGCCCCAGTTCAACCACCCTCCTCATCCTACCACCCCCTACTGCCCCAGTTCAACCACCCTCCTCATCCTACCACCCCCTACTGCCCCAGTTCAACCACCCTCCTCCCTCCTACCACCCCCTACTGCCCCAGTTCAACCACCCTCCTCATCCTACCACCCCCTACTGCCCCAGTTCAACCACCCCCTACTGCCCCAGTTCAACCACCCTCCTCATCCTACCACCCCCTACTACCCCAGTTCAACCACCCTCCTCATCCTACCACCCCCTACTGCCCCAGTTCAACCACCCTCCTCATCCTACCACCCTCTACTGCCCCAGTTCAACCACCCTCCTCATCCTACCACCCCCTACTGCCCCAGTTCAACCACCCCCTACTGCCCCAGTTCAACCACCCTCCTCATCCTACCACCCCCTACTGCCCCAGTTCAACCATCCTCCTCATCCTACCACCCCCTACTGCCCCAGTTCAACCACCCCCTACTGCCCCAGTTCAACCACCCTCCTCCATCCTACCACCCCCTACTGCCCCAGTTCAACCACCCTCCTCCACCCTACCACCCCCTACTGCCCCAGTTCAACCACCCTCCTCCACCCTACCACCCCCTACTGCCCCAGTTCAACCACCCTCCCCCCTACTGCCCCAGTTCAACCACCCTCCTCATCCTACCACCCTCTACTGCCCCAGTTCAACCACCCTCCTCATCCTACCACCCCCTACTGCCCCAGTTCAACCACCCTCCTCATCCTACCACCCTCTACTGCCCCAGTTCAACCACCCTCCTCATCCTACCACCCCCTACTGCCCCAGTTCAACCACCCCCTACTGCCCCAGTTCAACCACCCTCCTCATCCTACCACCCCCTACTGCCCCAGTTCAACCATCCTCCTCATCCTACCACCCCCTACTGCCCCAGTTCAACCACCCCCTACTGCCCCAGTTCAACCACCCTCCTCATCCTACCACCCCCTACTGCCCCAGTTCAACCACCCTCCTCCATCCTACCACCCCCTACTGCCCCAGTTCAACCACCCTCCTCCACCCTACCACCCCCTACTGCCCCAGTTCAACCACCCTCCTCCACCCTACCACCCCCTACTGCCCCAGTTCAACCACCCTCCCCTCTACTGCCCCAGTTCAACCACCCTGGCTGACGCCATTGAAGTAGATTCATTTTATTTTTGTTTCCCATTCAGGGTCTTCAGTCTATTGGAAAAGTCCAGCACCGCAGATCAGTGAGTAGCGGGCCGTGGGTTCTGGGTTCTGGGTTTTCTAGTTTACTGAACAATCTGACATAAAAAAACATTAATATAAATTGTTATTAAATGTAGACAATTTTGAAGGGTTTAAAATACATCTGAAGTGGATCTTCACACGTTCTCTCTCTCTCTCCCTATATCTCGTTATCTCTCTATCTCCCTCTCTCTCTCCATATTTCTCTCTCCCTCTCTCTCTCTCTCACCCTCTCTCTCTCTCTCTCTCTCCCTACCCCTCCATCTCTCTCTCCCCCCCTCTCTCTCTCTATCTCTCTCACACCCTCTCCCTCTCTCTCTCTCTCCACCTCCCCCTCTATCTCTCTCTCTCCCTCTCTCTCTCTCTCCCTCCACCTCCCCCTCTATCTCTGTCTCTCTCACTCTCTGTCTCTCTCTCCCTCTCTCTCTCACCCCTTCCCCCTCTTTCCCCCTCCCTCTCCCCCTCCCCTCTCTCTCTCCCCTCTCCCCCTCCCTCTCCCCCTCCCCTCTCTCTCACCATCCCCCCTCTCCCCCTCCCCCTCCCCTCCTCTCCCCTCCCCCCTCTCTCTCTAGAACCTGGAGCGCTGGACGGACGGTGCCTGCAGGGAGTGTGAGTGCCGTGACTCCCGCGTGACGTGTTACCTGCTCTCCTGTCCCACCTGTCCTCTGGGGACGCTGGAGGTCCCGCGTCAGGGACACTGCTGCCCAGAGTGTCTCCACGGTACGTCTGTCTTCACCACGTCGGGCTCAGAAGACGCTCCGCATGCAGAACCAGTCCCAGCGCTTTTCAAACCCAATGCCTTTTAACCCTTTCACTACCACACTACAGAAGGTTAACCTTTCACTACCACACTACAGAAGGTTAACCATTTCACTACCACACTACAGAAGGTTAACCATTTCACTACCACACTACAGAAGGTTAACCTTTCACTACCACACTACAGAAGGTTAACCATTTCACTGCCACACTACAGAAGGTTAACCATTTCACTACCACACTACAGAAGGTTAACCTTTCACTACCACACTACAGAAGGTTAACCATTTCACTGCCACACTACAGAAGGTTAACCTTTCAATACCACACTACAGAAGGTTAACCTTTCACTACCACACTACAGACCGTCTGTAGTGTGGTAGTGAAAGGTTAACCTTCTGTAGTGGGGCAGTGAAAGGGTTAACCTTCTGTAGTGTGGCAGTGAAAGGGTTAACCCTTTGTCATGTGGCAGTGAAAGGGTTAACCTTCTGTATCGTCACAGTGAAAGGGTTAACCGTTTGGTAGTGTGTGGTAGTGAAAGGGCGCCCTCGTTTGTTTCGGGGGAGACATTTGAAGGGAACACACAGCACTCACCCAGTTCTTATGATTAGAAAGCTATTTGGTGCTTTTCTGAAGGAAGATGAAGGTTCCGCTTAAAAAATACACCTTTCTTTCCTCCCTTTTTACTTTTCAACAGACATAAAATGTTTGGGCCCACAGGCCCTGGTTGTTCATGTTGATCTCCTGGACTCAGGTTTGGGCCCACAGGCCCTGGTTGTTCATGTTGATCTCCTGGACTCAGGTTTGGGCCCACAGGCCCTGGTTGTTCATGTTGATCTCCTGGACTCAGGTTTGGGCCCACAGGCCCTGGTTGTTCATGTTGATCTCCTGGACTCAGGTTTGGGCCCACAGGCCCTGGTTGTTCATGTTGATCTCCTGGACTCAGGTTTGGGCCCACAGGCCCTGGTTGTTCATGTTGATCTCCTGGACTCAGGTTTGGGCCCACAGGCCCTGGTTGTTCATGTTGATCTCCTGGACTCAGGTTTGGGCCCACAGGCCCTGGTTGTTCATGTTGATCTCCTGGACTCAGGTTTGGGCCCACAGGCCCTGGTTGTTCATGTTGATCTCCTGGACTCAGGTTTGGGCCCACAGGCCCTGGTTGTTCATGTTGATCTCCTGGACTCAGGTTTGGGCCCACAGGCCCTGGTTGTTCATGTTGATCTCCTGGACTCAGGTTTGGGCCCACAGGCCCTGGTTGTTCATGTTGATCTCCTGGACTCAGGTTTGGGCCCACAGGCCCTGGTTGTTCATGTTGATCTCCTGGACTCAGGTTTGGGCCCACAGGCCCTGGTTGTTCATGTTGATCTCCTGGACTCAGGTTTGGGCCCACAGGCCCTGGTTTGGGCCCACAGGCCCTGGTTTGGGCCCACAGGCCCTGGTTGTTCATGTTGATCTCCTGGACTCAGGAGAAGTGAAACTACATCTTAATCCCGAATAATAACAAACTGTCCTCGGAGGAACCGGCTGTTTAACAGTCTTTACTATTCAAAGATGTATCTTCTACACTTTTGCTTCACAGCCTAAAATAGTTGTTTTGATAAAAAAAAATTGATGACATAAGATAATAATTCTAAGAGATAAATCAAATCAAATCAAATCAAATTTATTTATAGGGCCCGACAACACACGTTAATGTCCCCATGGGCCGTACAGGTCTTCTTTAAACAAGTCAAGAAGAAAACATAACAATAAGTCAAGAACAGAACAAGAACACCATAAGGTGCAAACATTTTTAGATGAATGCAAATAAATGAAAGAATGCAAGCACTCCCAGACATACCCCACGCGAAGGTAAGGAAAAACTCACTAAAACCTAACAATAGGGAAAAAAGCTCCACAGGTAGTGTGGAGGAGAGAAACCTTAGAAGGGCCGTTCAAGGGGGGATCTCCCTTCTTAGATGTTGGTGATAGTAGTGTTGCAGACGGACAGAGGCAGGTATCTCCTGTTAAAGGAAAACGCCAACATTTTGGGAAATTAGCTTATTTGCCATCTACCCTGGAGTTAGACAAGAAGATGCATACCTTTTTTCTTCTCTGTGCATGCAGTAGGAGTAGGAAGACGTTGGGAACTAGGCTAATGGAGGAACCTACTTCCAGTGACTGACGCTAAGCTAGGCTAACGGTGCACGTCTTCCTACTCCTACTAGTGGTCTGCAAGGGCCTTGAAATAAAGCCCGAGCCCTGCCCGAGCCCGTGAACTTCAGGCCCTGCCCGAAAATAAGCCCGACTGTAAATAATATTTTAAGCCCTAGCCGGCGTGAAAACCCGAAAAAAAATTATTATTATTATTATTAAAATATAATTTTTTTTGTATTTGTTTTAAATATTCTAAACACTTTATATATTAACTTAATAAATAAACAAAAACGAAAATGTCCAATAGGTCTGCCTAAATAACGCATATCACGCTGAAAACTAAGAAGCATTTATGCCTCCCTCCCAGTGCTCGCTTATAGAGCAGCCTCGTAAAACGTATTGAAGGCTATAGAATCTTCTTTGACACACACACACACACGACACACAATAGCCTACTCAGTCACTAAAACAGACATCAGATTTCGAGCAGAGCAACATGAAAAGCACAACAAAACAGGTAGCGACCCAGCAAATAATAAACATCACTCACCACGACGTCAGCAACGCGTTGAACAACGTTAACAAAAGCACAGGAGCGCTGGCAGCAGAATTCGAGGAAGAGTAGAATTTTGCAGAACACCGGCTACATACATCCTACATACTACATACTACATACATCCAAGTACAAATAAAACGTTCGCCAACTGGCTATATTCCAACACAACCAATCGAGTTGTCCCCGGCCTGAGTTCTCCCTGCGCGCTGCGGTAATTACATCCAAATGTTTCTCTGATGACAGCTTGGCGCAAAAGAGAAAACGAAAGTTATCCTATAACCCTAGTTATATGAAAAAATTTAAATAAAAAAAAAACGCAATAAAAAAATTAAAAAAAAATTAAAACTGCGGTGCCCGGGCCCGGCCGAGCCCGAATTATTTATTAAAAAAAAAGCCCTACCCAGCCCGAACCCGCCGGGCCGGGCCGGGCCCCGTCGGGCCTGGGCAAGGTTGCAGTGCACTAACTCCTACTGCGCGCACAGAGAAGAACAAAGGTATGCATCTTCTTGTCTAACTCCAGGGTAGATGGCAAATAAGCTAATTTCCCAAAATGTTTGAGTTTTCCTTTAAGAAACACAGAAGCAGGTCTCTCCTGTTATAATAATATAATAATAGATTTCATTTATATAGCACACTTTAAACTCAGTCAGCTCTCAAGGTGCTTCACAGCAGAAGGAAAACAAAATTAAAAATAGAATAAAAAGGTTTAAAACAAGAAAACATTCAAATTAATCAAAATAAAAAGATAAGAATAAAAAGGTTTAAAACATAAAAACTAGAGGTGGGCATAGATACTTTTTTTAAATCTAGATTAATCTATCTGCAATCCTGGAGTTAATCTAGATTAATCTAGATTAAAATGGCTCAAAAAAAATCTGCCGAAGGCATTCAAAATATGTGTGTTCTACCCAAATAATGACCAGAAGTAAGTCCTTACTTTTTCTTTCCTCCTTATGTTTCTCAGGCCAGGTGGCCCATTACACCATGAGCCCATCTCCCGTTTCCAAAATGCATTACACACTGTTTGAAAAAGCTGTTTTGCTATGATAATTGGTAATGAAATATCAAAATAATGTTCAATAAGATATACTTGTGTTTAATAAATTGTTTTATTCAGAAGTTAACACAAATAAATAATATTACCAGTACAGAACAGTACAGTAAAGTGTGGTACGTGCAAACTGATGTTTAAAATGTTATTTAATATTACATGCCGCGGTGGGTTGGTTTCAGGTTGGAATGAATATTCAGCCAGTTGGATGGTTATATGCTATGGTTGGATGGCTGGGTATCCAGCCTGAAACCAACTTAACCGTGGTAAATTAAATAAATTAAATTACATAAACGTACCCAAGGCGAACGAGTGAAGTTCCCAGCTGGCATCGATGACGTGTACAGTAACGCCTAGGTAGTTATCGTTGCTGACAGATGTCCAATGGTCCCCAGTCAGTGCTACACACGCCGCCGCGGCCAACTTGTCATCTTTCACAGCTTTCTCTGTGGCGTGTTGGTCATGGATTCTCCTCATGATAGTTCGCCTCGCAGGTAGCTTGTAACACGGGTCGCCTGTCGCCGCCCGGAGAAGAAGCTCGAGTCCATCATCTTCAACCACGCTGATAGGCCGGCAATTGATTGCAATCCACTGGGCTAGGAGGTTAGTTAACTGTGCTGATGGGCTTGCCTCGGTTGCACTCAAACAGTGTAGTTTGACGAACACTTGTCCCCGGTGCAGCAGTGATTGGTCCGGCGGCACCTTCCTTGCTAACAGCAATTTGATGCTTTTTGCTCAGGTGATATTTGAGACTCGAGGAACTCCTACAGTAAGTCATTTGAGCTTTGCACAAAGTGCAAATCACCTTGGTCTTGTCGAGGTTACCATCGGGAAGCTTTTTGTAAATGAAATAGCCCTGAAGCAAACCCGGCTTCACACTGCTCACAGCGTCCTCCATTGTCATGCACCTGTTGTTTTGATATGGTAATTATTTTCACGCATGCCCCGCTCGGACGTGTTCACGCCCCTCCCCTCCCCCCCCCCCCCCACACAGAGTAGTTCGACCAGGTATACATCAGCTAATGTCTCAGACCCAACTTTGAGAAATAGATTAATGGCGTCAATTATATTATCGCGCGATAATAGTCTCGCGTTAACGCAGCACGTTAACGGCCCAGCTCTAATAAAAACATTTAAAATGAATAAAATAAAATAAACAAAACATAGGAGCAGATCATTTTTTTTTAAAGAGACACAGAGGCAGGTCTCTCCTGTTAGGGTGCGGTTACACCTTTCGTTTCATTTTCGTATCATTGTCATATGCGTTTCGCCGCGACGTCGTGCGCCTCGAGTCACACTTTCGTTTTTTTTTTCGTTTTTGTCACCCGAGCACACTGATGTAGTACACTGCCAAAGCAGTAGGTGGCAGTAGGTGGCAAACATGAAGGCAATTTCAACCAATCAGAACTGAATGTGCCAATACACTTCCTGGAAGCTCCAGCAAAGAAAATGTCAATAAGGCAGGCGCCTATGCCGCGCCACCATCTTGCCTATTTACTCAATGCAGCAATTCTTTTTCAGCAAAGCCTAATAAAAGTGCAATAAACAAAACGGATACATTCACTGTGTGTTCTGCCTGTCATTTGTTGATGAAACAAAACTAACATCAACACAAGTGACCACCAAGAGCGGATAGTTTAGTCTAAAAAACGATTGGTAGCATTGTTAGCTGCATGCTAACGTCAATGGAATTTGCCATTATAACAGTATAGCATTGTGGCTAGAAGCTAACGTTAGCTCACGCTACTTAGCCAGCACCAAACTGATGATATCGGGAGCTATCAGTAGTTAGATAACATTAGAGACAACGCTGTGTGTATTAAACAAAGGTGAATAGATGACTGGGCCATTTTGTTTAATGCTTGTTAAGTTGAAAGAGGAGCTTTGAGCTAACAGGGTTTGATAGCTAACACTAGCTCATGTTATCCAGTGGCAGTGCCAATCGGTAATGCTAGCAGAATGAATGGATGTAAACTTTCTTTAACATATTGCATATGGGTACAATACAATACGGCTCAATACAAACAATTGTTAAGGGAATGCAGACTGTTGTAGCTTGGACTGGGGTCCTTATAACAATAACTTGACAACACATAGTAGCTGCAGCTATTTGGTTTGGGACAGCTCTCTGTCACCGGAAGGGCACGCAGATGGTATCTACTGCGCATGGGCGTTTTCGCAACAACGGCTCATGCAGACTACACGTTGTTGTCTGCGCGTTTTTTAGCGTTTCTCCAAAACGCAAACACAATTTTGCGTTTCAGCCGTATCCACAAAAAAACGCCAAAAAACGCATTTCTGTGTAATAGGGACATGAAACGTATTCAAAAACGTATAAAAAAAAACGCCACAAATACACTAGTCTAACCATGGCCTTAGAGACACAGAGGCAGGTCTCTCCTGTTAGAGACACAGAGGTAGGTCTCTCCTGTGTGTGTGTGTGTGTGTGTGTGTGTGTGTGTGTGTGTGTAGGTGTGTGTGTGTGTGTGTGTGTGTGTTGTGTATGTGTGCTTGTATGTGTTTGTGTGTGTGTGTGTGTGTGTGTGTGTGTTTATGTTATTTACAATATAAAATGAGCCTAATTTATTCTCTGTTCTCTAGAGGCCCTGAGGGCTCTGAGTGTGGTGGGTGGGTAGTAGTTTGTGTGTGTGTGTGTGTACGTGTGTGTGTGTGTACGTGTGTGTGTGTACGTGTGTGTGTGTGTGTCTGTGTGTGTGTGTGTGTGCGCACACATGCATACTAATGATTATTTATGCCTGAATGATGAACAGATTAACTGCGTAGTTCTGTGTACATGTGTGCCTGCATTATTTCCATGTGTGTTTGTGCAAATACACAGCCATTACTGCAAGTGTGTGTGTGTGTGCGTGTGTGTGTGTGTGTGTGCGTGTGCGTGTGTGTGTGCGTGTGTCTTTTGGCTTTTATTCACTTCACCTCACTTGTATCCAGTGGACTCAGGTGACAGGTGAACAAATGGAGCAGCCTGTTATCACATCACTGAGCTCATTATCAACCTCTTCACTTTTTGATGAAAAACAATTGATGAAAATGAATGGGTGTCGCCCTGAAGCCTGGCCCGGGCAGGTGGCAGGTCATTGGATATCATTTATTGATTTATTTTGGTTCCTGGGTTGATTTGTGTGCGATTAGATTAAAGGCCAACTTGCAGGTTGTATTTTTGTTCAATAAACAATGTGACTAGGCCAACGCTGACTTTCATGAAGAGGGACAATTCTTTTATCGAAATTGACCCAGTTTTAGCGTTTTTATCAAACATTTTGTCGACCAAACCACAAGCTCCACGCACATGCATATTTTAATCCATGGATCAATAACGTGCGTGTGTCATCTTAATGCTGACGTCACGTCAGGTGCAGGGCAGCGAGGGGCTCTGAGAGTCACAGGCAGGTAGTGGCAGGAAGCAGAGAGCCTTGCTACTACTAGCCGAGGAGTGATGAATGAAAATGTATCTGTTTCACCTAACACTATTGCTCCGTGATCATAGCCATTCATCTCTAAAGCTAACCACTATTTGTAAAAGCCACAACCACGTTACCATATTTGTAATAATGTAAATCATTGTGTCGTTGTACATATTGTGTATACAACGTTAGAAGCTAACGTAACTTAGCTTGGTAGCTATTGTGCTAACAACATACCGCGATGTCTAGCTTGTTAGCCGGCATGAATGCCCGATTTAAAATGGTTCTCTCCTCTTTGTATACCTTTGTCCTCACAAGTATTCTGCCAGGGAACTTATGGACTTATTGATCAACATGCAGCGACGTGTAGCTTGCATGATGCGTGTGCAGTGCTTTGCCCCACAGGTCTGAGAAGAGGACCTGCACATGATTTTACTCGTTCCCCAAACTCCTCTACATGCCCCGATCTCAAATGGTTCACGACAGTAGACATAATGCTAACGTTAGCCAGCGCCATATAGCCAGTAGTACTATGACCCGGACGGGCATAAGGCATAAGTTGCCTGAAGTGATGTCACGGCCGTGCTAGCGTCTGATAAGCTTTTTGACTTGCTCCGTGCATGTTATTCGTGTGTGGACCTTTTTAACCCTTTCTGAGTGGCATTTCCGGCGTCAAATGGAAAAAAATTTATAATTAAATTAGATACCAATGATGTAAACTACCCATAATTGCAGAGTAGGGTTTAACCTGCAAGTTGGCCTTTAATATTTGTTGTGCAAATATGTTTGTACTTGTAATATTTGTTGCACAAGTACAGTACAATGAAAAGAAGTTTGGCTTCTAACGAGAGTGCAAATGAAACAGTAAAGTGCAATAGTAATATACAATGTAAAGGTGATTAAACTGAGTATAAAGTATATAAATTAGTACTACTGAGTAATAGTGCTAATCAGATGTATGTACGGAGTTGTAGTATTAATATGTACAGTGATACAGGTATAAAGACACTATTGTAGTAAGTCATACTGGCCAGCAGCGTAACTAGTAAGAGTAAGTAAGGGATATGTACAGATGTAGATATAGTATCTACAGATTAAAATTATTTAAAAAAAGAATAATAATAATAATTAATTATTATATGCAGGTATGTACAGACAGATGTGGATATATATATGTGGTAAGAATAATTCTACAGTATATATAGCATTATTATAGCTGTACGATTTTCTGTTAACAAGAATCTAAAGAACACATTGCTTTGCTTTGAAAGAAAGGTCTCTATAGAAAGGTGTGTGTGTCTCTCTCTCTCTCTCTCTCCCTCTCTCTCTCTATTAATGTAATGGGCACTTGACTGATATTCTTACTGGCCAATAAAGTTCCCAACAGCCCAGAACATACAAAGCATCTCAATTTCCTCATCTATTTCTCGCTCTGCTGGCCCGTCTCGCTCCCTGCTTCTGTCTCTCATTCTCTCTCTATATATATATATCCCCTACCCTCATTCTCACCATTCCAATCAGCCTCTCCCTCTGTTCTTGTTATCTCTGAGCCTCTCTCCCTCTCTCTCCCTCTCTCTCCCTCTCTCTCCCTCCCTCTCTCTGTGTGTCTCTCTCTCTCTCTCTCTCTCGCTCTCTCTCTCTCTCTCTCTCTCTCTCTCTCTCTCTCTCTCTCTCTCTCTCTCTCTCTCTCTCTCTCTCTCTCTCTCTCTCTCTAACAAGGCACAGAGTGAGGCAAACCTCTCTTATTTAGCAGCAGCTGTGAAGCCTGTATTATTTAGTCAATACAGAGACAACAACAAATAGAGCACATGATGATGCAGTCGACCACAGTCCTGATGACGCCTCTCGCTTTTTATTCCAGAGACCGTTTTGTGTTTCATTCGAGTGGTGGAAGGGGAGGGGGCGAGGCGGGAAGGGGGACAAATCATGATTCACTTTTTTTCCGCCAGTGACAAAGTGAACGTCCTACGGTGCTGAGTGGAAAATCTGCCATTTGTAACTTTTAGTTAACTGTGTGTGTGTTTATGTATGACGTGATGGTGGCATTATTCATATACTGTCAGACTGAGATGTCTCCTAACTTACTAACACTGACATCTTAGAGATGAAATATTCATTAGAAGTCCTGGTTGTAAGTGTTGTGTGTAAGTGTGTGCATGTGCGTGCGTGTGTGTGTGCGTGTGCGCCTGTGCGTATGTGCGTGTGTCTATGTGTGTGCAGTCTTGCATATTTAAACTTCTCTGCCTCCACTAATGAGGTTAATCGCTGGTCCAAAAGTATTAAATGAAACTGTCCATAAAACCTAAATGTCAAAGTGTAATAATGGTTTAATAAAAAAAAAAGGCTATATTAGTCCAGAGGCTTAGAAGACCCATTTTGTGGGAATTGTGCACTTTGTGACAAACAGCTAGAGTTTTTTTTAGAAGTGTTTCCCGCCCTCCTTTAGCTTACCAAAATGGCCACTGGTCAGCTACCAGCCCAACCATGTCTTGAAATATTTATACAACTATATTATTTCTCCAAAAACACTTTTTTTAAAAGACACAGTGTTACAGTCTACTGGTCACAATGAGGTGGAATATATTTAGACACTCATCACCAGTAGAGCCAGTATCGTGCCATGATCTCTGGTCTAACCTCTTGTCTCCTTGCAGCCCAGTGATCTCTGGTCTAACCTCTTGTCTCCTTGCAGCCCAGTGATCTCTGGTCCAACGTACGCTCTTGTCTCTTGTCTCCTCACAGCCCAGTGCCTCGGGGACTGTCTGTCTTGTTCCGCTACGACGGACCACTGCGAGAGCTGCCGGGACCCCAAGGCCCTCCTGCTGAACGGACACTGTCTGTCCCTCTGTCCGCACGGATACTACCCTGAGGGACGCACATGTGCAGGTAGGACCCCCCCCCCCCCCACCACACACACACACACACACACACACACACACACACACACACACACACACACACACACACACACACACACACAGTGTGGATATGTGTGTACATGCCTATGTGTGTCTGTGTATGTGTGTGCGCGCGCGTGTGTGTGTGTACTGTTTTTTTGTGTGTGTGGTATGGTAGATGTTGTGAATGTTTGTGTGTGTGTGTGTATGTGTGTGTGTGGGTCTATTGATTTTCTGTGTGTGTGTGTGTGTATGTAGTCACGTTTGTGCGTGGTTTGTGTGTCTGTATTGATAGTGTGTGTGTGTGTGTGTGTGTGTGTGTGTGTGTGTGTGTGTGTGTGTGTGTGTGTGTGTGTGTGTGTGTGTGTGTGTGTGTGTGTGTGTGTGTGTGTGTGTGTATGTATGCTTTCTTTATGTGGATCTGAGCTCAATTCCCTTTGAAGAAAGAAAGCCAAGGCCATCTTGATGTAGCTTTGACCTCATGGCTGCATAAATGTTTTCAAATCAAAATTATGATTTCAAATGAGGTTTCCCTCATTTACAGTCACGTCGAGTGTACATACAGGAATAAGTGAAAGAAAAAGTAATAAAATCATACAGCAGAACAGAACAGCAACCTGGTTTCCTAATTAATTCCCATGCCGTGAGACCACCGTGTGCTCGTCACAGCCAAATGGTTAGGAAAACTAATGGCTGCATCTGTATACGATCATAATAACAAGAGGAGGCAGAGAGCAAGGATAACAAATCAATTAAAACGCGTACTTGATTGACAAAGGTTGCAGATCAAGGTTTTAAACTCAACAGAGGGGAGAATATCAAGCTTTAAGGACTGTTGGAGTTCATTCCATGAGCTAAAGGCATCATAGCTAAATGCAGATTTACCCTGTTCTGAGCAAACTCTGGAGACCTTAAGGACCAGCCAGTCACTAGAACGGGTTCCATAGGTTCCAACATTCCATTCCAATAATGATGTAGTATACGGCGGTAGCTTACCAATAATGATGTAGTATAAGGAGGTAGCTTACCAATAATGATGTAGTATAAGGAGGTAGCTTACCAATAATGGTGTAGTATAAGGAGGTAGCTTACCAATAATGATGTAGTATAAGGAGGTAGCTTACCAATAATGATGTAGTATAAGGAGGTAGCTTACCAATAAGGTCCTTAAAAATGAACAAATACCAGTGTCTACGGTGCCAACCAGCAATACCACAGTTCCCTTGAGCAAGGCACTGAACCTCAAAACCGCTCACTAACCCTGTCCTATGTCTCCTGACGAAATGCTACCCTGGAGGGACATGCAAGAGACGATAACGTCATATTCTTCCTCTTCGTGCGATGTCCTCTCAGTACTCTGAAGAGTCTAACCTCTGTGGACTAAGTGGAGGATGTTGTTGATGTATTCTGACTGGCTGTCTTCCTCTCAGAGACAAGTGGCTCAAAGCCAAAACCTTTGTACAAACCCCTCACGTGTTTCCAAACCTTTTCCTTCAGAGTAACTGGATACGTTAAGTGGAGGGAAAGGGAGGATATTCTGATGCGTAGGGAAGCAGAAGTATCAAGGTCCTTTAAACTTAGAGATAAGTAGTGATAATAACAGCTCCACTTGTCACGGTATGGTGTGGTGGGATGGGACCCAGGAGCAGACAAGACGAAGGCGGGTAGCGAGTCCAAGGGTTTTTAATAAACATAAATAACAAAACAGAACAAGGGTACAAAACAACGAATAACAAAAACAAAACCTCTCAGTAAAAACTGGAAGAGGGGGGGGAAACACAATAACTAACTCTAAATACAAATCAGAACATCTGACACGGGAAACACTTACTTGAAATAAGGAACGAAACATGGAACGTGCAACAACGAGTAACAGAGACAATGAACCGACACAGAGAACATCCCAAAAATCAGCCCGAAAATTTCTTAAGTGGAGCTAGGACAAAAAAAATGCTGATCTTTTGTCTTCACATTGTCTGGTAAATGAGACCCACTGTGTTTGGAGAATAAACACGTCTCCAGGTCTGAAGCATGACCTCCAAACTGTGTCACAAAAGAGGGCAAGTAGAAAAGAGTGAGATAGTCGAAAAGAGTGAGATAGTTGAAAAGAGTGAGAGTTGAAAAGAGTGAGGTTGATATATAACTATAACAAAACGAAAAAACAAAGAATCATATAATATAAAAACTGTTAAAATTAAGGATGTCCGATATTATCGGCCTAGCGATATTTTCGGCCGATATTGGCATTAAAATGTAATATCGGAAATGATCGGTATCAGTTAAAAAAAATATATATATATATATATATTTTTTTTTACATTTATTTAACCTTTATTTACCCAGGCAAGCAAGTAAGAACAAATTCTTATTTTATTTATTGTAAAAAGTATGCATAATGTTAATTAGTTAGTGTTAATTCCACGACAAGAGATATCTAATGTTAATTACCTGATATTATTCAGTTTTTTTGTGGGGGAAACCCCGCATATATCGGTATCGGTTGATATCGGTATCGGAAATTAAGAGTTGGACAATATCGGTATATCGGGTATCGGTAAAAAAGCCAATATCGAACATCCCTAGTTAAAATATAATAAGTATGCTAATGCATCAAACATGATCAAATGAAAGGTCATTATTACTTATAACGGTTTTATGTTTCAGCTCCAGAGCTCTATTTAAAGAACTAATTGAAAGAGCCGTTGACTCTGGAGTGAATTTAGTTTGTTTCATCATGAATATTTTATGCTTATGCAGTTATGCTGTTCTGCGTGTGTTTCATTTGTTTATTTATTTTCTAACTGGAAATTGTTTTGCGTGCGGTTTCCTTGCCTCCGTGCGACCCACTTAAAGAACAACATGTAAATCTCACTGTGATTCGCCTTTAAAAGGAAGTATACGTAAAGATTACAAACGGTACACCATCTCCCCGGACAGCATAACTAAAGCCACATCAATGAGGTGTCAAATTGGTTGAAATCAAAACACGAATGAGGATAATATGAATTGAAAATGTTTCATGTTCTATTCAGTTCACTGTAGTAGGGATTATCTGTGTCCACACAGCCTCCACACAGAGGGATTATCTGTCATACAGCCTCCACACAGAGGGATTATCTGTCATACAGCCTCCACACAGAGGGATTATCTGTGTCCATACAGCCTCCACACAGAGGGATTATCTGTGTCCACACAGCCTCCACACAGAGGGATTATCTGTGTCCATACAGCCTCCACACAGAGGGATTATCTGTGTCCATACAGCCTCCACACAGAGGGATTATCTGTGTCCATACAGCCTCCACACAGAGGGATTATCTGTGTCCATACAGCCTCCACACAGAGGGATTATCTGTCATACAGCCTCCACACAGAGGGATTATCTGTCATACAGCCTCCACACAGAGGGATTATCTGTCATACAGCCTCCACACAGAGGGATTATCTGTCATACAGCCTCCACACAGAGGGATTATCTGTCATACAGCCTCCACACAGAGGGATTATCTGTGTCCATACAGCCTCCACACAGAGGGATTATCTGTGTCCATACAGCCTCCACACAGAGGGATTATCTGTCATACAGCCTCCACACAGAGAGATTATCTGTGTCCATACAGCCTCCACACAGAGAGATTATCTGTGTCCATACAGTCTCCACACAGAGGGATTATCTGCCCATACAGCCTCCACACAGAGAGATTATCTGTGTCCATACAGTCTCCACACAGAGGGATTATCTGCCCATACAGCCTCCACACAGAGGGATTATCTGTCATACAGCCTCCACACAGAGGGATTATCTGTCATACAGCCTCCACACAGAGGGATTATCTGTGTCCACACAGCCTCCACACAGAGGGATTATCTGTGTCCATACAGCCTCCACACAGAGGGATTATCTGTGTCCATACAGCCTCCACACAGAGGGATTATCTGTGTCCACACAGCCTCCACACAGAGGGATTATCTGTCCATACCGCCTCCACACAGAGGGATTATCTGCCCTGGAGGCTGTGGAGGCGTCCATGCAGTGTGGAGCAGACAGTCTTGCTGCAGTCTGTGTGGAGCAGACAGTCTTGCTGCAGTCTGTGTGGAGCAGACAGCCTTGCTGCAGTCTGTGTGGAGCAGAGTCTTGCTGCAGTCAGTGTGGAGCAGACAGCCTTGCTGCAGTCTGTGTGGAGCAGACAGTCTTGCTGCAGTCAGTGTGGAGCAGACAGCCTTGCTGCAGTCTGTGTGGAGCAGAGTCTTGCTGCAGTCTGTGTGGAGCAGACAGTCTTGCTGCAGTCAGTGTGGAGCAGACAGCCTTGCTGCAGTCTGTGTGGAGCAGAGTCTTGCTGCAGTCTGTGTGGAGCAGACAGTCTTGCTGCAGT
>NC_140174.1:109963860-109983860 GCF_963971535.1 Notolepis coatsorum
TAGTAATCATATAGCCCCTATAGTAATCCTATAGCCACTATAGTAATCATATAGCCCCTATAGTAATCCTATAGCCACTATAGTAATCATATAGCCCCTATAGTAATCCTATAGCCACTATAGTAATCATATAGCCCCTATAGTAATCCTATAGCCACTATAGTAATCATATAGCCCCTATAGTAATCCTATAGCCACTATAGTAATCATATAGCCCCTATAGTAATCCTATAGCCACTATAGGATGTGGAGGGGGCGACAGTGGCTCAGGAGGTAGAGCAGTCGTGTGGTAATCCGGAGGTTCCCGGTTCGATTCCCGCTCTTCCTGTGTCGAAGTGTCCTTGAGCAAGGTTGGCACCTTGCTTGGTTGCCTCTGCCATCAGTGTGTGAATGTCTGAGTGAATGGGTCAAATGCGAGGAACAAATTGTAAAGCGCTTTGGATAGAAGAGATATATAAATGCAGTGGGTAAGGGGACAAGGGGACATAATGAAGTGGGTAAGGGGACATAATGAAGTGGGTAAGGGGACAAGGGGACATAATGAAGTGGGTAAGGGGACATAATGAAGTGGGTAAGGGGACAAGGGGACATAATGAAGTGGGTAAGGGGACATAATGAAGTGGGTAAGGGGACAAGGGGACATAATGAAGTGGGTAAGGGGACATAATGAAGTGGGTAAGGGGACAAGGGGACATAATGAAGTGGGTAAGGGGACATAATGAAGTGGGTAAGGGGACAAGGGGACATAATGAAGTGGGTAAGGGGACATAATGAAGTGGGTAAGGGGACAAGGGGACATAATGAAGTGGGTAAGGGGACATAATGAAGTGGGTAAGGGGACAAGGGGACATAATGAAGTGGGTAATGGGACAAGGGGACATTATGAAGTGGGTAAGGGGACAAGGGGACATAATGAAGTGGGTAAGGGGACAAGGGGGCATTATGAAGTGGGTAAGGGGACAAGGGGGCATTATGAAGTGGGTAAGGGGACAAGGGGACATTATGAAGTGGGTAATGGGACAAGGGGGCATTATGAAGTGGGTAAGGGGACAAGGGGACATTATGAAGTGGGTAAGGGGACAAGGGGGCATTATGAAGTGGCTAAGGGGACAAGGGACATTATGAAGTGGCTAAGGGGACAAGGGGGGGGACATTATGAAGTGGCTAAGGGGACAATGGGGCATTATGAAGTGGCTAAGGGGACAAGGGGGCATTATGAAGTGGGTAAGGGGACAAGGGGGCATTATGAAGTGGGTAAGGGGACAAGGGGACATTATGAAGTGGCTAAGGGGACAAGGGGGCATTATGAAGTGGGTAAGGGGACAAGGGGGCATTATGAAGTGGGTAAGGGGACAAGGGGACATTATGAAGTGGGTAAGGGGACAAGGGGGCATTATGAAGTGGGTAAGGGGACAATGGGGCATTATGAAGTGGCTAAGGGGACAAGGGGGCATTATGAAGTGGGTAAGGGGACAAGGGGACATTATGAAGTGGGTAAGGGGACAAGGGGGCATTATGAAGTGGGTAAGGGGACAAGGGGACATTATGAAGTGGGTAAGGGGACAAGGGGACATTATGAAGTGGGTAAGGGGACAAGGGGGCATTATGAAGTGGGTAAGGGGACAATGGGGCATTATGAAGTGGCTAAGGGGACAAGGGGGCATTATGAAGTGGCTAAGGGGACAAGGGGGCATTATGAAGTGGGTAAGGGGACAAGGGGACATTATGAAGTGGCTAAGGGGACAAGGGGGCATTATGAAGTGGCTAAGGGGACAAGGGGGCATTATGAAGTGGGTAAGGGGACAATGGGGCATTATGAAGTGGGTAATGGGACAATGGGGCATTATGAAGTGGGTAAGGGGACGTGATGTGTGACGTGTTATTAGACGTGATGTGTGACGTGTTATTAGACGTGATGTGTGACGTGTTATTAGACGTGATGTGTGACGTGTTATTAGACGTGATGTGTGACGTGTTATTAGATGTGATGTGTGACGTGTTATTAGACGTGATGTGTGACGGTGTTATTAGATGTGATGTGTGACGTGTTATTAGATGTGATGTGTGACGTGTTATTAGATGTGATGTGTGACGTGTTATTAGATGTGATGTGTGACGGTGTTATTAGGCGTGATGTGTGACGTGTTATTAGGCGTGATGTGTGACGTGTTATTAGATGTGATGTGTGACGTGTTATTAGACGTGATGTGTGACGTGTTATTAGATGTGATGTGTGACGTGTTATTAGATGTGATGTGTGACGTGTTATTAGACGTGATGTGTGACGGTGTTATTAGATGTGATGTGTGACGTGTTATTAGATGTGATGTGTGACGTGTTATTAGACGTGATGTGTGACGTGTTATTAGACGTGATGTGTGACGGTGTTATTAGACGTGATGTGTGACGTGTTATTAGGCGTGATGTGTGACGTGTTATTAGACGTGCTGTGTGACGTGTTATTAGACGTGATGTGTGACGTGTTATTAGACGTGATGTGTGACGTGTTATTAGATGTGATGTGTGACGTGTTATTAGATGTGATGTGTGACGTGTTATTAGATGTGATGTGTGACGTGTTATTAGACGTGATGTGTGACGTGTTATTAGACGTGATGTGTGACGTGTTATTAGATGTGATGTGTGACGTGTTATTAGATGTGATGTGTGACGTGTTATTAGACGTGATGTGTGACGTGTTATTAGACGTGATGTGTGACGGTGTTATTAGACGTGATGTGTGACGTGTTATTAGATGTGATGTGTGACGTGTTATTAGACGTGATGTGTGACGTGTTATTAGGCGTGATGTGTGACGGTGTTATTAGACGTGATGTGTGACGTGTTATTAGACGTGATGTGTGACGTGTTATTAGACGTGATGTGTGACGTGTTATTAGACGTGATGTGTGACGTGTTATTAGACGTGATGTGTGACGGTGTTATTAGGCTCAGATCAGAAGAGACCCCTCTGGGTGTCACTTGATGACATAATGATGAACTGACCTTGACGATGGAGGAGGCTGGTAGCTGCTCCTGACATGGATCCTCATTAAGCTTTTTTCTCTCTCGCACTGAAGTGGTGATGAGGTGGTTTTGTCAATATTCCAATGTACAGTTTTGCTTGTACAGTTGTACAGTATTCCCCACCCACCCATCCTACCCAAAGCCCCCCCACCCCACCCCACCCACCCAACCACCTCCAATGTACAGTCCCCCCCCACCCACCCAACCCCACCCCACCTACCCAACCTCCTCCAATGTACAGTTTCTACATCAAATGTATATACTCTCTTTTCTGGACTCTTTTTGTATCACAAACAGTACTGTATTTGTAGATCTGGTATGTCATAAATGTATAGATGTAGCAGTACTGTCTATCTGTATGTCATGTATGTCATATATGTCCTGATGAATTGAAAATGGGGGACCCTGATGTAAACAAGACGGAAGTCTTTCTCTGGTCTGCATCCCCTTAACAATTGTGTGTATTGAGCTGTACTGTATTGTACCCATTCTGCAATCTGTTAATAAAGTTTTCAATCAATCAATCAGGTCACTAGACACGCCTGGAATGTTAATGTGGGGAAGTAGAGGAGAGGAGAGGAGGGGGAGAGGAGAGGGGGGAGGGGAGGAGAGGGGAGGGGGGGGGAGAAGAGAAGAGAGGAGAGGGGAGGAGAGGAGAGGGGGAGAGAGGAGAGGGGAGGAGAGGAGAGGGGGGGCAGGAGAGGGGAGAGGAGAGGAGAGGGGAGAGGAGAGGTGGGGGGAGAGGTGAGGAGAGAGGTGAGGAGAGGGGAGGAGGGGGGCAGGATAGGAGATGGGAGAGGGGGGAGAGGGCAGGAGAGGAGAAGGGAGGAGAAGAGAGGGGGGAGAGGAGAGAGGAAGAGAAAAGAGGAGAGGAGAGAGGAGAGGAGTGAGAGAAACAACTTAAGAAACAAGCTGACTACCTTTCTACACACACACACACACACACACACAACACAACACACAAACACACACAAACACACACACTCTTCAGTTATACTAGACTCTAGGCATCCCAGGAGATCCCCAGCGAGACTGGTGGTGGTGTGTGTGTGTGTCTGTGTGCGTGTCTCTGTGTGCGTGTCTGTGTGTGTGTGTGTGTGTGTGTGTGTCTGTGTGTGTCTGTGTGTGTGTGTGAGTGTGTGTGTGTGTGTGTGCGTGTGTGTGTGTGTCTGTGTGTGTCTGTGTGTGAGTGTGTGTGTGTGTGTGTGTGCGTGTGTGTGTGCGTGTGTGTGTGTGTGTGTGAGAGTGTGTGTGTGTGTGTGTCTGTGTGTGTGTGTGAGTGTGTGTGTGTGTGTGTGACTGTGTGTGTGTGCGTGTGTGTGTGTGTGCGTGTGTGTCTGTGTGTGTGTGTGTGTGTGTGTGTGTGTGTGTGTGTTTTAAAATCCTCTGGAAGCTTCCCTGCAGAACTGTGTCAGAGCGAGGCTCATTATAGTGCTGAACCCAGGGGTCTGTCTGGCTGGCAGCCATGAAGCCTCTACCCTGAGCCTGCTGGCACAGCCCCCCCCCACAGGGAGGGGCCCCATGTAGAGACTCCAGACTGAGCAGTGACGACAGCTGGGTTTCAGGCTGCGTGATGCAAGATAGTGGTAACATAAAATAACTCTTGGCCATAATCATAATAATGCCAATAATCAATTCATAATAATTCCAATAATCTATATATATATATGTACACACACACTCCTCATGTCCTCAGTGATAACACTCCTCATGTCCTCATGTCCTCAGTGATAACACTCCTCATGTCCTCAGTGATAACACTCCTCATGTCCTCATGTCATCAGTGATAACACTCCTCATGTCCTCATGTCCTCAGTGATAACACTCCTCATGTCCTCAGTGATAACACTCCTCATGTCCTCATGTCATCAGTGATAACACTCCTCATGTCCTCAGTGATAACACTCCTCATGTCCTCATGTCATCAGTGATAACACTCCTCATGTCCTCATGTCCTCAGTGATAACACTCCTCATGTCCTCAGTGATAACACTCCTCATGTCATCAGTGATAACACTCGTCATGTCCTCAGTGATAACACTCCTCATGTCCTCATGTCATCAGTGATAACACTCCTCATGTCCTCATGTCCTCAGTGATAACACTCCTCATGTCATCAGTGATAACACTCCTCATGTCCTCATGTCCTCAGTGATAACACTCCTCATGTCCTCATGTCCTCAGTGATAACACTCCTCATGTCCTCAGTGATAACACTCCTCATGTCCTCAGTGATAACACTCCTCATGTCCTCATGTCCTCAGTGATAACACTCCTCATGTCCTCAGTGATAACACTCCTCATGTCCTCATGTCCTCAGTGATAACACTCCTCATGTCATCAGTGATAACACTCCTCATGTCCTCAGTGATAACACTCCTCATGTCCTCATGTCCTCAGTGATAACACTCCTCATGTCCTCAGTGATAACACTCCTCATGTCCTCATGTCCTCAGTGATAACACTCCTCATGTCATCAGTGATAACACTCCTCATGTCCTCATGTCCTCAGTGATAACACTCCTCATGTCCTCATGTCCTCAGTGATAACACTCCTCATGTCCTCATGTCCTCAGTGATAACACTCCTCATGTCCTCATGTCCTCAGTGATAACACTCCTCATGACATCAGTGATAACACTCCTCATGTCCTCATGTCCTCATGTCCTCAGTGATAACACTCCTCATGTCCTCAGTGATAACACTCCTCATGTCCTCAGTGATAACACTCCTCATGTCCTCATGTCCTCAGTGATAACACTCCTCATGTCATCAGTGATAACACTCCTCATGTCCTCAGTGATAACACTCCTCATGTCCTCATGTCCTCAGTGATAACACTCCTCATGTCCTCATGTCCTCAGTGATAACACTCCTCATGTCCTCAGTGATAACACTCCTCATGTCCTCATGTCCTCAGTGATAACACTCCTCATGTCCTCATGTCCTCAGTGATAACACTCCTCATGTCCTCAGTGATAACACTCCTCATGTCCTCATGTCCTCAGTGATAACACTCCTCATGTCCTCATGTCCTCAGTGATAACACTCCTCATGTCATCAGTGATAACACTCCTCATGTCCTCAGTGATAACACTCCTCATGTCCTCATGTCCTCAGTGATAACACTCCTCATGTCCTCATGTCCTCAGTGATAACACTCCTCATGTCCTCAGTGATAACACTCCTCATGTCCTCATGTCCTCAGTGATAACACTCCTCATGACATCAGTGATAACACTCCTCATGTCCTCATGACATCAGTGATAACACTCCTAATAATAATAATAATAATAATAGATTGGATTTTAAGAGAGAAGCGCCTTTCTCAGACTCAAGGACACTGTACAAGGAAAGGATGGAAAAAATAAGAAATAAAATTGAAAAAATATAATAAAATACATAAAATATCTGTGTATAGTAACAACAAGAAAAAACAAATAAGATAAAAGAGATAAAAAAAAAAAAAAAAAAAAAAAAAAGGAGGCAAGTTCTGTCCAATTGGATGAAGTGGTTGAAATTAACAAACAAACAAACAACAAAACAAAACAAAACAACGGAATCTATGGCTTAAAAAAGGTCAGGGGGGGGCTACTTGGGAGCGGGGCCGTGTTGCGTGAAGGCAAGTGTGAACAGGTGGGTTTTTAGCTTGGTTTTGAAGAGGTTGATGGTGTCAGAGCCTCAGATGAGGGGGAGAGGGAGTTCCACAGTCTGGGGGCAGCTACAGCGAAAGCTCGGTCTCCCAGTGTGGAACGCCTGGTGCGGGGGACGGTGAGGAGGTCGGAGTTGGAGGAGCGGAGGCCTCGTGCTGGAGTGTAGGGGTGGAGTAGGTTGGTCAGGTAGGAAGGGGCCAACCCGTGCAGGGATTTGTAGGTGAGGAGGAGGATCTTGTAGGGGATTCGGTAGTTGATGGGGAGCCAGTGGAGTTTTTGCAGGGTGGGGGTGATGTGCTGCCAGGGTTTGGTGCGCGTGAGGACCCTCGCAGCAGAGTTTTGGACGTACTGTAAGCGATCCAGAACCTTCTTGGAGGCACCAAGAAGGATTCCGTTACAGTAGTCGAGGCGGGAAGTGATGAAGGCGTGAATGAGTGTTTCCGCTGAGGTGTCGGAGAGTGAGGGGCGGAGGCGGGAGATGGTTCTGAGGTGGAAGAAGGCGGATCTGGTGACAGACTTGACGTGAGGGTGAAATGAGAGGGTTGAGTCCAGTATTACGCCCAGGTTCCTTACCTCTGTGGAGGGGCAGATGGAGTAGCCATCCACGGAGAGAACAAGGTGGTCGATCTTTTGGAGGAGGGCTGGGGAGGCTACAACTATGAGTTCGGTCTTCTTACTATTGAGTTGAAGGAAGTTGGTGGTCATCCATGTTTTTATGTCCTGGAGGCAGGCAGTGAGGGAGGGGGGAGGAAGGGGAGCCGAGGGTTTGGTGTGGAGGTAGAGCTGTGTGTCGTCTGCATAGAAGTGGAAGTGGAGGCCGTGTTTCCTTATGATGTCACCGAGTGGGAGGAGGTAAATCATAAAAAGGAGCGGACCTAGCACCGAACCCTGGGGAACACCCTGTTTAACAAGTGCTGGAGCTGACCTGGAGCCCCCGAGGGAAACATACTGCCACCTGTTGGTGAGGTAGGATGTGAACCAGGACAAGGGGGTACCAGTGATGCCAAGGACACTTTCCAGGCGGTCTAGGAGGATTGAGTGTGAGATGGTGTCGAAGGCAGCTGAGAGGTCCAGGAGGATGAGGATGTTGATGTTGCCAGCATCAGCAGCCATGAGGAGGTCATTTGTCACCTTGATCAGGGCGGTCTCGGTGCTGTGTTTAGCCCTGAACCCAGACTGGAGTGGTTCAAACAGGTCATGGTAGGCCATGTGACTCTGTAGCTGGGCGGCTACTGCGCGCTCGAGGACCTTGCTGAGGAAGGGGAGGTTTGAGATGGGGCGGAAGTTGTTGAGGTTATCGGGGTCCAGACCGGGTTTTTTTAGAATTGGGGTGACTGCTGCCACCTTTAAGTTAGCAGGGACGGAGCCTTCACCAGGGTGGTGGGCATAGGGTCCAGAGAGCAGGTGGAGGATTTAGAGCCCGACACCAGCTTCGTAATGGAGTCGGTGTCCACCAGGGAGAAGGATGAAAAGGAGTGGGTGGGATGGGGCAGAGGGTCATGTTTAGCAACCGGAGGTGTGGGAGACACAGGAGTAGACTGGAGCTGCTGGTAGATGGCGTCGATTTTGTTTTGGAAGAATTCCGTGAATCTGTTGCAGAGATCAGAGGAGGTGGTCTGGAGGGGGTTGTCGGGGGGCTTGAAGAGTTTGGTGATGGTGGAGAAGAGGGCTTTGGAATTCCCTTGGCCTTTGAAGATGATATCAGAGTAGAAGGAGGACTTGGTTTGGGTGAGGACGAGTCTGTAGGAAATGATGTGGTCAGAGTAGGCCTGGGCATAGACAGCGAGGCCTGTTTTCCTGCAGCGCCTCTCTCATGACATCAGTGATAACACTCCTCATGTCCTCATGACATCAGTGATAACACTCCTCATGTCATCAGTGACAACACTCCTCATGACATCAGTGATAACACTCATGTCCTCAGTGATAACACTCCTCATGACATCAGTGATAATCCTCATGTCCTCATGTCCTCAGTGATAATAACACGTTTGGTTAACTCACAACGCTGCCCGTTAATTGAGCTGGAATTCTCCTTTGTCTTTTCATCAGCGCTCCCTATTAAATGGTGGTGATTAATTGAATGAGTCCTCCTCTCTCTCCTCGCCTGATGAATTCCCCCCTGGTGCCTTATTCTTTCTGCCGCTCTCTCTCTCCTCTCTCACTCTCTCTCTCTCTCTCTCTCTCTCTCTCTCTCTCTCTCTCTCTCTCTCTCTCTCTCTCTCTCTCTCGCTCTCTCTCTCGCTCTCTCTCTATCTCTCCCCTCTCTCTATCTCTCTTTTTCTCTCCCCTCTCTCTCTTCCCCCCCCCCCCTCTCTCTCTACGCTCTCTCCCCATCTCTCTTCTCTCCCTCCCTCTACAGTATGTCTCTCTCTCCCAGGCTCTCTCTCTCTTCGTCTCGTATCTCTCTGTCTAAGTCTCCCCACTCTATACCTCAGAACAACAAGCTATTTATAGAGAATTGATGAAGGAGGCGTGGTTGGTCCAGAGTGGTAGGGCAGCAGTGGTTGGTCCAGAGTGGTAGGGCAGCAGTGGTTGGTCCAGAGTGGTAGGGCAGCAGTGGTTGGTCCAGAGTGGTAGGGCATCAGTGGTTGGTTGGTCCAGAGTGGTAGGGCAGCAGTGGTTGGTCCAGAGTGGTAGGGCAGCAGTGGTTGGTCCAGAGTGGTAGGGCAGCAGTGGTTGGTCCAGAGTGGTAGGGCAGCAGTGGTTGGTCCAGAGTGGTAGGGCAGCAGTGGTTGGTCCAGAGTGGTAGGGCAGCAGTGGTTGGTTGGTCCAGAGTGGTAGGGCAGCAGTGGTTGGTTGGTCCAGAGTGGTAGGGCATCAGTGGTTGGTTGGTCCAGACAGAGTGGTAGGGCAGCAGTGGTTGGTTGGTCCAGAGTGGTAGGGCATCAGTGGTTGGTTGGTCCAGACAGGGTGGTAGGGCAGCAGTGGTTGGTCCAGACAGGGTGGTAGGGCAGCAGTGGTTGGTTGGTCCAGAGTGGTAGGGCAGCAGTGGTTGGTTGGTCCAGACAGAGTGGTAGGGCAGCAGTGGTTGGTCCAGACAGGGTGGTAGGGCAGCAGTGGTTGGTCCAGACAGGGTGGTAGGGCAGCAGTGGTTGGTCCAGGGTGGTAGGGCAGCAGTGGTTGGTCCAGACAGGGTGGTAGGGCAGCAGTGGTTGGTTGGTCCAGACAGGGTGGTAGGGCAGCAGTGGTTGGTCCAGACAGGGTGGTAGGGCAGCAGTGGTTGGTCCAGACAGGGTGGTAGGGCAGTAGTGGTTGGTTGGTCCAGACAGGGTGGTAGGGCAGCAGTGGTTGGTCCAGAGTGGTAGGGCAGCAGTGGTTGGTCCAGACAGAGTGGTAGGGCAGCAGTGGTTGGTCCAGGGTGGTAGGGCAGCAGTGGTTGGTCCAGACAGGGTGGTAGGGCAGCAGTGGTTGGTCCAGACAGGGTGGTAGGGCAGCAGTGGTTGGTCCAGACAGAGTGGTAGGGCAGCAGTGGTTGGTTGGTCCAGACAGAGTGGTAGGGCAGCAGTGGTTGGTCCAGAGTGGTAGGGCAGCAGTGGTTGGTCCAGAGTGGTAGGGCAGCAGTGGTTGGTTGGTCCAGAGTGGTAGGGCAGCAGTGGTTGGTCCAGAGTGGTAGGGCAGCAGTGGTTGGTTGGTCCAGAGTGGTAGGGCAGCAGTGGTTGGTCCAGAGTGGTAGGGCAGCAGTGGTTGGTCCAGACAGAGTGGTAGGGCAGCAGTGGTTGGTTGGTCCAGACAGAGTGGTAGGGCAGCAGTGGTTGGTCCAGAGTGGTAGGGCAGCAGTGGTTGGTCCAGAGTGGTAGGGCAGCAGTGGTTGGTCCAGAGTGGTAGGGCAGCAGTGGTTGGTCCAGGGTGGTAGGGCAGCAGTGGTTGGTCCAGGGTGGTAGGGCAGCAGTGGTTGGTCCAGACAGAGTGGTAGGGCAGCAGTGGTTGGTTGGTCCAGACAGAGTGGTAGGGCAGCAGTGGTTGGTCCAGACAGGGTGGTAGGGCAGCAGTGGTTGGTCCAGAGTGGTAGGGCAGCAGTGGTTGGTCCAGACAGAGTGGTAGGGCAGCAGTGGTTGGTCCAGACAGAGTGGTAGGGCAGCAGTGGTTGGTCCAGACAGGGTGGTAGGGCAGCAGTGGTTGGTCCAGACAGGGTGGTAGGGCAGCAGTGGTTGGTCCAGACAGGGTGGTAGGGCAGCAGTGGTTGGTCCAGAGTGGTAGGGCAGCAGTGGTTGGTCCAGACAGGGTGGTAGGGCAGCAGTGGTTGGTCCAGACAGAGTGGTAGGGCAGCAGTGGTTGGTCCAGAGTGGTAGGGCAGCAGTGGTTGGTCCAGAGTGGTAGGGCAGCAGTGGTTGGTCCAGAGTGGTAGGGCAGCAGTGGTTGGTCCAGAGTGGTAGGGCAGCAGTGGTTGGTCCAGAGTGGTAGGGCAGCAGTGGTTGGTTGGTCCAGAGTGGTAGGGCAGCAGTGGTTGGTCCAGAGTGGTAGGGCAGCAGTGGTTGGTCCAGAGTGGTAGGGCAGCAGTGGTTGGTTGGTCCAGAGTGGTAGGGCAGCAGTGGTTGGTCCAGAGTGGTAGGGCAGCAGTGGTTGGTCCAGACAGAGTGGTAGGGCAGCAGTGGTTGGTCCAGAGTGGTAGGGCAGCAGTGGTTGGTCCAGACAGAGTGGTAGGGCAGCAGTGGTTGGTCCAGACAGAGTGGTAGGGCAGCAGTGGTTGGTCCAGAGTGGTAGGGCAGCAGTGGTTGGTCCAGACAGAGTGGTAGGGCAGCAGTGGTTGGTCCAGGGTGGTAGGGCAGCAGTGGTTGGTCCAGAGTGGTAGGGCAGCAGCAGTGATTGGTCCAGAGTGGTAGGGCAGCAGTGGTTGGTTGGTCCAGAGTGGTAGGGCAGCAGTGGTTGGTCCAGAGTGGTAGGGCAGCAGTGGTTGGTTGGTCCAGAGTGGTAGGGCAGCAGTGGTTGGTCCAGAGTGGTAGGGCAGCAGTGGTTGGTCCAGAGTGGTAGGGCAGCAGTGGTTGGTCCAGACAGAGTGGTAGGGCAGCAGTGGTTGGTCCAGTGTGTTGTGTGTGTGTGTGTGTCTCAAGAACCTCCTCTCCTGTGTCTCTGTGTGTCTCTGTGTGTGTGTGTGTCTCAAGAACCTCCTCTCCTGTGTCTATGTGTGTCTCTGTGTGTGTGTGTGTCTCAAGAACCTCCTCTCCTGTGTCTCTGTGTGTGTGTTGTGTGTGTTGTGTGTGTGTGTGTGTCTCAAGAACCTCCTCTCCTGTGTCTCTGTGTGTGTGTTGTGTGTGTTGTGTGTGTGTGTGTCTCAAGAACCTCCTCTCCTGTGTATATGTGTGTCTCTGTGTGTGTGTCTCAAGAACCTCCTCTCCTGTGTCTCTGTGTGTGTGTGTGTGTGTGTGTGTGTTGTGTGTGTTGTGTGTGTGTGTGTGTGTGTGTGTGTCTCAAGAACCTCCTCTCCTGTGTCTCTGTGTGTCTCTGTGTGTGTGTGTGTCTCAAGAACCTCCTCTCCTGTGTCTCTGTGTGTCTCTGTGTGTGTGTGTGTCTCAAGAACCTCCTCTCCTGTGTCTCTGTGTGTATATGTGTGTCTCTGTGTGTGTGTGTGTCTCAAGAACCTCCTCTCCTGTGTCTCTGTGTGTGTGTCCCTGTTCTAGAGATGTGTGTGTCGTGTTCTTACATTACATTTACATTTAGTCATTTAGCTGACGCTTTTATCCAAAGCGACTTACAAGTTCTGTACAACAAGACAGCAGGAAGGGTACAACAGCTGAGTAACAATGTTCATCAAAGTTTTGCGTGCTACAGTGTAGGTTAGTTTATCAGGACAAGTGCATGACAGTAAGGTTAGTTAGGGTTAGATTTTTTTTTATTTAAAAAATAAAAAAATGTATTATAAAAATAATAAAAATATTATTATTATTATTTTATATATTTAATTTTTATTTCTTCAGCGTGTTCTAGCTCCGTGTGTGTTGTGTTCCCCAGCGTGTCACGAGTCCTGCGGGGAGTGCAGCGGACCCAGCCGGCAGGAGTGCGCGGAGTGTTCTGACGCGGCCGACCTGCTGCAGGACGGGACCTGCGTGTCGGAGTGCGGAGGAGGCCACTACGGCCGAGCAGGCGCCTGCTATGGTATGTTACTGTTCGTGTGATGGTGTGTGTGTGCGTGCGTGCGTGTAGGTGTGTGTGTGTGTTCGTGTGTGTGTGTGTGTACTGTATCTGTGTCCATGGGCTCAGTCAACCTCCTCTACATAAATAAAGGTTTAACCCTTTCACTGCCACACTACAGAAGGTTAACCCTTTACTATCACACTACCGACGGTTAACCTTCTGTATTGTGGCAGTGAAAGGGTTAACCTGCTGTCGTGTGGCAGTGAAAGGGTTAACCTTCTGTGTATTGTCGCAGTGAAAGGGTTAACCGTTTGGTAGGGGGCGGCAGTGAAAGGTTTAATGAGAGTGAATAAGGTGAACGATCCAAAGCCTGTGTCTTTCTATGTACTTTGCCAGAATGTTGAAAAAGTACAAAGCAGAACTATTTCTATTTGACTTGTACACATTGCTATTATGCTAATTTATCTGGGCACGCCGCTCCAAGCGGAAATGAAATTACATTTTGAACTCTCTCTCTCTCATAACAGATAAGTGTCTATAGTGGTACAATCCTCAAACAACATCCTCAAAAACATTAAAGTTAAATGATCTTGTGGAATTTAAAACGGCACAATTAATGTATAAAGCAAAAGGTAATGTACTTCCAGGAAACATTCAAGAACTGTTCTTTGATAGGGAGGGGGGTTATAATCTGAGGGGAGAGCTCAATTTAAAAGTTCTTAGTGTACAGTACGCACTACCAGGAGAAGACACTGCATCTCAATATGTGGAGTGAAACTGTGGAACAGTCTGAATGTGGTGCTAAAGCAATGTCCAAACATGAGACAATTCAAACTGATTTATAAGGAAATGATGTTCACGAGGTACAGGGATGAGGAAGGGACTTGATATTCACGGGTGTTTACATTTTTATTTTATTTCTTTCATGTTTTTTTTTGCATATATATATATATATTTGTTTTGAAATGTTTTAAATTAGTACACTCATTTGAGTAGTGGAAAAGGGGTAGGATTAAATAAGTGTATACTTCTTCCTACTCCTTTTCGAACATGTAAATTGAGTTATGTTTTGCTTTTGTTTAGTTCTTTATTTTGTTTGAGTTATGTTTTAATTTTGTTTAGTTATTTATTTTGTTTGTATTTATTTACATGTTCGAAATAAATATTTCAAATCAAATCAAATCCTGTATGTTGGAACATTAAAGAACATAGTGTGCAGAATGTCTTCAGTAGATGAAGTAATCTGTACATTACAGAACACTGTGAAGGTCTTCAGTAGATGAAGTAATCTGTACATTACAGAACACAGTGTGAAGGTCTTCAGTAGATGAAGTAATCTGTACATTACAGAACACAGTGTGAAGGTCTTCAGTAGATGAAGTAATCTGTACATTACAGATAGATGAGCAGAATGAGGAATAAGCTGTTATATTATCGTATAGCTTACGCTCTGCACTCTAGTAGAACCACATCCCTTTATCAATCTAATACTGAATAATTTTCTCCACATGTACACACCCATCCGCCTGGCCACACCCACATCCTCTCCTCTACATAAGCGGGGTTGTGGCCATACTAACAGCTCCTTCCCTATTTTCACCACCGAAAAGTGACTGTATACACCACTTTAGTTTGATGCCGAAATAGTTATTGGAAAGGAGTTACGTTATTGGAGAAAAGGAGCTGCGTTGACATTATATCTTTGTTTTCTCTCTCACTATTTTTAGAGGAAATACAGCGACAATGTCTTTGCCACCGAGTGTCTAGAAGATGATGATCATTCTGACCTCCACCGGCGCTCCGCATTAGGGGCTTGCGTCGCTGAGCAATCCCCGCCGGCATTGCCTCCGGCTCTGCAGCTGGACACTTTGCTTGGGAGGCTGACGGCCTCTCTGGACGGGTGATGTTTTTTGCTACGCGGGCGCCAGGTGTGTCGGTTGTGGGGGGAACAACAATACAGCTTACGAAGGTCGGCTCCAGGCTAGGATCCTTTTCGCTGCCCCTTAGCGGCATGGAGGGGGTTCTAGTTTAATGCCCCACGATAACATTAGCTCCTCCTCAAGTGAAGTCGTAGCTTTGTTTTCCTGGGACCGTGATTCCGAATCTGCGGTTCAATTCCCCGGGTCTCTGGACAAACGGATACCCACTGTCGCCGTGCTGGCCCTGCTTTTCAAGATGAAAAACACCCGGTGCGAGGGAGGTGAGCTTGGTGTTCGTTATGAGAATATCTCCATGCTCAGGTCGGCTATAGCCTGCGTTCAACGAGGGGCTTGGTGCCGACACCGCTGTGTCTGGTAAACACTGTTCTGAAGAGGGACGTGTGTTGCCTTTTTTTCCCTTTTTTCTTCGGATAAGAAGAGGAAAAGACAGCGGCTGTCTGAAGTGTTGGCCTGTATTGCTTTTCTCAAGTTGTACAGTTTTCAGTAGTAGCCGCATAGCTTGCTTTCTGCGTGAGCTAGTGGCTAGCGATAGCCGGTTTGAGCTAACTGCGCTCGGCTGGGAACGTTAGCTTGATGCTATCAGTTAGCCTAGAGTTAGCTGTTTAGCTTGGGCTACAACCATTGGCGTAGCCGTGAGAATAGCAGGCCCTGGAACTCTGACTACGACGTCATCTTTGGCAGAAGATGTCGTCGGGCCTGCACCTTGACCGGCTGCAGGAGGGGGGCGTCATGCCGGAGCAAGGCTCCAGCCATTGCTTCTTCTGGCCTAGCCAGCGAGAGGCCTTCATCGACGTGGTGGTCCAACCTGTGTTGCGGCCTTTCGTCCTGCGTTCCTTGGTGCAGGTAAGGTGTCCATTGGACATTACCCCACTCTTCCTTCCTTCCCCTCCCATCAACTCAGTAGATCATCCTCCATGTGTGTGTGGTTTTACAAAGTCTACACAATGGGAAAGCATTAAACCAATCATCTGTCTAAACCTCGTAACTCTATTCGCCCTCAAGTCTGTGTTCGTTTTTTTCATCTGCTGAAAAGTTGGGTTTTTGGAGTTACAAGGTTTTCTTCCGCCAGAGACGATATGTTACTTCACTACATTTGGAGATACGACGTGTGCTGTGTGAGAATTGTCTTGGTCGCTTTGTATTACGGATGTCCTGATCCGATCACGTGATCGGGATCGGGGCCGATCACGTGATTTTCCGAAGATCGGGATCGAAAAAAAAATAAAAAAATATGCAATTTTTTTTTTATTTTTTTTTTTTATTCAACAAACATGACCATGTTCACGTCTTAAACTCATACTGAGGCCTTAGTTTTGGTTTTAAATTGCATATTATCATTCATTTATTTATTGTGACACAGAGCAGAAGAATTTTGCCAAAACAAACCAATAGTATCCAGCTGCAGAACGGCAGAACAGCCACACTCTCAGACCCAAATTTTTATTTTATTTTTTTTTTAATCCCAATTTCTCACATTACATTCACCCTGAATGTTGACGTTATCCAGGTGAAAAGTTAACTTCATAAATCATTTGATGTATAATTAAATCAAAGGAAATGCGTTTGGGTCTGAGAGTGTTCAATCAATCAATAGGAACAGCATTGTTTTTTACGTGAGTAAAAATGAACTGTTTTTTTTTGTTGTATGATGAGAAGTTGTGTGTCTTCATGTAACGTTTAGACAACGTGGCTGAGCCCACAACTGGCTCGGTTACCCTACAATGCTGTGCATAGTGGCATATGATCGAGGGCTGAGTCCCTCTCTTAGCTTGTTATTCTTTACTTGAGGGTAATGATGAAAATAACAAGTGGCAAGTTTTTTTCACACATAAGCAGAGCTGTGGGAAACCTGTTTCAAACAAGGTCTTCGGCTGTGCTGGCGTGCATGATGTAAAGCTTTTACTCTACACATTTGGCGTCGTATCAGGGGTAAGGTGGTGAGGGGTGTGTGAAATTATTCCCCGGTTTGCCCCTGGCCCCCCCCCCCCCCCCCCCTCCCCTCAAATATGATTTTGTTTACAAAATGTGTGTTGATTCACTATATTTTTGGGGATACGGTGTAAATCCCTCAGCTTCCGCTGGGATTGTGCTCTTGCTTAGAGAGAGGTAATTTCTCTGAAAATTGTTTGGTCGCTGTCATGTAGACTTAGCAAGGCCTGTGACCAGCACTTAATCGAGGACTTATGTCTTCTCTCATCATAAAAAACGGCGTTCCTCTTACAGTAGTGAGAGTGAACTTTTTGCCCTTTTTTGTTGTGATGGAGGGTTGTGTGTATCGTATTCACGTTTAGGTAAACGTGGCTTTGAATCCACAACTGGGTTAGGTGTTGGCCTACAGAAGTTACATGTGTAGCTCTTGTACCAGGGTCCTTGGCCCCTCTCTTGGTCTGTGTTTTTCTTACTTTAGGGTAAAGGTGTAAAAATTCAGGTGGCAAGTTCGCACATGAGCCAGAAGCCATCTATGAAACCGTTTTTTGCACAGACGAGGTTATCGTCTGTGGCTGGCGTGCAGAATGTGAAGCTGTTACCCTAACAGGTATAATGCGCTTCATGTAGTGCGCTATGACTGGTGTCATGGCTCTGCTTTGTCGTTGCATCGTATCAGGGGTGAGGCGTCATGAGGGGTGGGCTGATAAAATCCGCCCCCCCCCCTTTACTGATTGGCAGGGAGGTGGGACCTCCTGCCTGTCAGTTTTCCCTGTCGGCTGAGGGGCAGCGCGTCACAGGGAGGGGGAAGGGGGGGGGGTGTTCCTGGTTCCACTCCCTGTTAGGATGGGTGGGTCATGGGATTTCCCCCTGCCATGGGATACGTCACTGGGTGCATTTCCAATTGGCCAGGAGACATCCGTGAGGTTACAGGCTCTGTGCTGCAGACCGCTGTCTTTGTCAAAGTTGGATGATGCGTTGCATTCGAAAACTGTTCGTTTTCTGCTCTGCTCTCTATTACAGTGTGTATTGGGCCGTTGGTCACTTGGCCCAATTATTATTGCATGTATCTTTTTCAATTGTACTCACGTGGAGGTCTCTCTGGGGAACTTCTGTCTTCCCCTCTTATGTGAGGAGCAGAATTGACGGGGTTGCCCTCAGTCGCGTCATATAAGGCCCATGTCTGTGTCTTATTGACCGGCTTCCTGCTGCTCGTTCCAGACAGCATGGAGGGAACGTCGTCTGGTGTTTCTTATTAGAATTCACCATTGATGTGTTTCGGGTTCTTGACGTGCATATAGCGCTGGCCCTGGGTGCTTCCAATGTGGAACCACATTTTGGGCCGGCGCACCTTGGTTGCCCAACTCGTAGAAACAGCGTTTTTTATGCGAGCGACTAGGAACGAGATTTTTTCTCTACCGAGCGCCAGTGCAAGACTTGATGACTCACGTGCATCTCCAGGGGGGAGATGACGGAGTAGATCATTACATTGGCGGAGGGTCTCACGCCCATGAGGTGGGCCGCCAGGAGCAGCGCATTCACGTTCTGTCCATCTTGGTGGCGCCCTCTGTGATGTTTTAGATCGACACGGGTACCTACCCCCCTCTTAGGACTGGGGATGGCGGCGTGACTAGGACTGGTTCTGGTCACGCCGGACCAAGTCAGTTAACCCGTTAATCCGCCGGGGCGCAGACTGCTGTTCTGGTACCCTGAAGGACTTTGTGCTTTTCCGGGAGGAAAAAATCTACTGCTACGGCCTTGCCACAGGGTTGGGTTCTTGACCTTTGACCCTGTGATGTTGGGGGCTGTAAATTTTTTTTTCTTCCGTTCGTTCCCTAGTGGCATGTGGGATGCGCGCCTGAGTGGTCGCGGGTCCTTCTGTGAAGGTAAGTCCCACGATCTGCTTACTCTGTGCGTTGAGGTGCTAAACCCTCTTTGCACAGTCGGATCCGATTCCCTCCCGTCCCCCTCTAGGGGGGTCCGGGGCTCGGGTCCTCCCCGGTTCTGATGGTTGTGGGGGGCCTCAGCGGGTACATTTGTCGAGCTTCCGCTCTGCTCAGCTCCTGTGTTCCACTAGAGTGCAGAGCGTAAGCTATATGATAATATAACATACGGTTATCCTATAACCATAGTTATATGAGTATAGCGAGCGCTCTGCACTGACTCACTGAGGACCCCGTGGTCTTCGCCTTCGGTGGTGAAAGACTTGGGAAGGAGCTGTTAGTATGGCCACGACCCTGCTTATGTAGAGGAGCGGATGTGGGTGTGGCCAGGGCGGATGGGTGTGTACATGTGGAGAAAATTATTCAGTATTAGATTGATAAAGGGATGTGGTTCCACTAGAGTGCAGAGCGCTCGCTATACTCATATAACTATGGTTATACTGGATGGTGATAGCCCCTAATGGACACCACTGAATATGACCTTGATAAGAACAGCCTTTCCAAATGTCTCCCAAAAGACCTCATTGTGCTACTTATCTGTTTCAGTGAACGTCTATTTCTGGACACCTCTGCATTCAGTAGACATTGCAGCGTTTCAGCGCCAGTGCAGAATATAGCAAATGCCAAAAATTGTGTTTAGAATCTCTCCCTCTCCTCTCACCTCCCCCTCCCTCCTCTCTCCTCGCTCCTCTCTCCTCTCTCCTCTCTCCTCTCTCCTCCCTCCTCTCTCCTCGCTCCTCTCTCCTCTCTCCTCTCTCCTCTCTCCTCGCTTCTCTCTCCTCCCTCCTCTCTCCTCCCTCCTCTCTCCTCTCTCCTCGCTCCCCGCTCCTCTCTCCTTGCTCCTCTCTCCTCTCTCCTCTCTCCTCTCTCCTCCCTCCTCTCTCCTCGCTCCTCTCTCCTCTCTCCTCTCTCCTCTCTCCCGCTCCTCTCTCCTCGCTTCTCTCTCCTCCCTCCTCTCCTCTCTCCTCTCTTCTCTATCCTCTCTCCTCTCTCCTCTCTCCTCCCTCCTCTCTCCCCGCTCCTCTCTCCTCTCTTCCTCTCTCCTCTCTCCTCTCTCCTCTCTCCCCGCTCCTCGCTCCTCTCTCCTCTCTCCTCTCTCCTCTCTCCTCTCTCCTCCCTCCTCTCTCCCCGCTCCTCCCTCCTCTCTCCTCTCTCCTCCTCCTCTCTCCTCTCTCCTCCCTCCTCTCTCCTCTCTCCTCGGGCTCCTCTCTCCTCCCTCCTCTCTCCTCCTCTCCTCTCTCCTCTCTCTCGTCCTCTCTCCCTCTTCTCCTCTCTCTCTCTCCTCTCTCCTCTCTCCACCTCTCCCTCTCTCCTCTCTCCTCTCTTCTCTCTCTCCTCCTCTCCTCCTCTCTCCTCTCTCCTCTCTCCTCTCTCCTCTCTCCTCTCTTCTCTCCTCTCTCCTCTCTCCTCTCTCCTCTCTCCTCTCTCCTCTCTCCTCT
>NC_140174.1:109985616-110015616 GCF_963971535.1 Notolepis coatsorum
GAATTCGACCTCCAAGCGAGGGGGGAAACACCCGCTCCTCTTGGCATAAACCCCGTTGGTGTGCGAGGGAGAGCCCCTCGTTAGGGGGGGGGGGGGGGCCCTGCGCTAAGGGTGTGTGACGAGGCGTCTATCCGAAACCCCTCCATCCCTTGGTCCAACGTGGGCTGCTAAAGAAAACCTACACTAATAAAATGACCTTACCCCTCCCGGGCACTTAGTAAACATTGCCATGACCACAGAAACAAGAGGAGTCCTATGGCTTCTTTCTCATTGTTTTTTAAGGATGTGTGTACTCGCTGAGCCTCTCTCTCGCTCTCAGTGCAGCGCCCCCTCTGTCTGCCTGGTGCCGGTGCCGTCGGCTCGTCCCGTCCCTCGCGTTCTGAGGCCCCTGAGGCCCCGGTTCCCTCCCCGCCTCCTCCTTCCAGTACTTCTTTGAATCTTCATGTTGGAGTGTGGGGTCTGGAAGCGGGTTCCTTTTATCTTCAGTGCTTTTTTAATGCATGCTTCTCTCGCAGGGGCGTCCATTTGGTATGGCAAGGTATGGCACTCGCCATACCTTGGCAAATAAAAATGTAAAAAAAGAAAAAAAAATGTTTTTTATTTTTTTTACAATTTTTTATGTTGCTTTAGAATTCAAATGTCAACATTATGAACGAAGCTTCGAACTATTCGGTACAGCCCTAGCATGTTTTGATATTGTCAATTATCTCACTTTTACTAGGTGACTTTTGCTGTGACTAACTGAAATATGCCAAAAAAAAAGGAAAATGGACATAGGGACGTTTTTTTATCAAAGGGCAGCAGAGACAAGTGATACAGGGACACAGGTAAGGTCTGGCTTAGTGATTATAATAGTGCAGTTCAGCATTCAGTAACTCATACTTTTTGTGAATGTGTTTTTGATACTACATTCTGTTGAACACACACCTCAAAACCGTACCTAAGGAAAATGGGCTCAATTGCAAGAAAAGTAATAGACAGTTATGATATTACATTCTGCATAATTCGTATGCAAAATATTGTGGTTCCCTGCTTTGTGTCTGTTGACACATTTCTATACTAAAAATGCTTGTGTAGTCCTGTGTCATACCTAAATGTCATATAACTGAATTGTATAGAAACAACTCACCAAAAGTGACTATTGCACAACTGATTTGACAAAAAAATCCACCAATGGGGGGGAACCCCCCCCCTTCACCCCCCCTTCACCCCCCCCCCCCCCCCCCCCCCCCCTCGCCATACCTTGCCTTTCACTGAAAGGACGACACTGTTCTCTTGGCACCAGCTCCTTGGTTGTATATTCGTGTTCCATGCTCTTCTCGTGACTTGTCGGCACGTTGTCATCTTGCCACATTTTATTTAAGCTAGCGACCATGTTAGCTTCGATGTCGAACTCCTCTGTGGTCTTGTTTTCGAGTTTCTAAAAGTTTTTTCCCTTCTTTTTCGGTCCTTCCCTTTCCTTCTTCCACTCATCTACCTTTTGATTTAGATATTTGTGTTCATTGAATTCTTGAAGTGGAAGAATTATATTCCGCCCGGGAGAGCGGTCTTCTATGCGTGCGTCTGTGCCCTCTAATGGCATACCGGAAGTCCTTTACTGAACTCTTTAATGAACTCTTTACTGAACTCTTTACTGAACTCGTTACTGAACTCTTTAATGAACTCTTTAATGAACTCTTTACTGAACTCTTTACTGAACTCTTTAATGAACTCTTTAATGAATTCTTTAATGAACTATTTACTGAACTCTTTACTGAACTCTTTACTGAACTCTTTACTGAACTCCTTAATGAACTCTTTAATGAACTCTTTAATGAACTCTTTACTGAACTCTTTAATTAACTCTTTAATGAACTCTTTACTGAACTCTTTACTGAACTCTTTAATGAACTCTTTAATGAACTCTTTACTGAACTCTTTACTGAACTCTTTAATGAACTCTTTACTGAACTCTTTAATGAACTCTTTAATGAACTCTTCATTAACGAGCAACACTGTACTCTTATTGTACTTATTTTATGCCTATTCTTACGTCTGCATGTTCTACGTTGCACTACTTTTATTGACTATTATACCTATTCTTATGTCTGCACTTTATGCATTGTTTTTATTCTGTCGACTGTTTTTATTCTCTCGACTCAAAACCTACCTGTTCTCCCAAGCATACTACCTTCCCTACCCACAACCACCCTCCTCCAACCTACCACCTCCCCTTCCCCTTCCCTACTTTCTTTCCCTCTCCTTATGTGACACTGTGAATAATGTGAATATTCCTCAGCTAGTCAGATAGTAAATTATATTGACCATATTGATCAAATTGTTTACACTGCCTGTGTTGTCTTTTACTACCTGTATACTGTGTTGTTTTACTACCTGTACCCCTCCCCCCCTCCCCCCCATGCTGCTATGATGCCTGAATTTCCCCAAGGGGATCAATAAAGGAATATCTTATCTTATCTTATCTTATCTTATCTCTTATTTAATATTATTATATTATAAAAAATGTATGCATTGAAATGTCTGTAAGTCTCGACGACATTGAAAATGAGGGTGATCTCAATCGTCCTTTTCGAGAATAAATTTGCATGTTCTTGGTATCTAGGCACATCTATGGACCTCAGAGAATGTATTCCCATGTCAGATATACTGTGTCTGTTACTATGCTTGAGTAAATATTAATGAACCAAAGGAGAATATATATATATTTTTTCTTTTCATACTGTACATCATACTGTACATCTATGGAATTGGGCCAAATCTCCTCTTTCCAATGGCAGAGTTACAGGGCAGCAAAGACCGTGAATGAAATCTACTGTAAGTACAGTTACTTTTGTATAATGTCCATAGCTCCGACATTCTTCACCGGATTGTGACGGTTTTTTTCTAGACGTTCACAGAAAGGTAAAGAAATGTGCCTATATATAAAACAACTCACCATGTGATTCTATAAAACAACTCGTCATGGGAGCTCCAGTAGCTCACCACGTACCGCGAGTGCTATTTCAGCGCCGTGGACAACCGCGCTCGCGCGGATCTGGGGCTGAGCGCGTTCGAATCCCGGACGGCAGCCGTGCCTTTCCCAGAGTGTCTTTCCCCCCCATCTGAACCCTTTCAGCCTGCTCTGTCGGTCGAACTTGACCAAGTATGAATGCGAAGAAAAAAGCGATAAACGCTAAAAGAACCAGGTGACTGGTCAAAGTTAAAAAAAAAATAAAAAAAATCGTCATGTGATTCTATATATAAAACAACTCAACATGTGATTCTATATATAAAACAACTAACCATGTGATTCTATATACAAATCACCATATGATTCTATATCCATGTGATTATACATGCTTTTTATAACAATGAAGCTTGAGGCTCTGTTATTTCTTCATTAGTTATATTTAACACCACATGGAATAAAGGTCCTGCCAACTCACAAACCCAATACATTTCCACCAAACTGTTTTGAAAAAATAATGAAAATAATGCAGGTAATAAATCTGCGTTATTATAGTTTTTTTGGTGAAGTGTCCCTGTGGCACACTCCGAGGGGGGGGGGGGGGGGTGAAGCCAAGCGATCAGCGACATAAACGACAATCATCTGTGTCGTGAATAATGACAGGAGATGGAGAGTGAGAGAGAGAGAGAGAGATACAGGGAGAGAGATACAGGGAGAGAGAAAAAGAGAGATAGTGATACAGGGAACAGGGAGAGAGATAGAGAGCTAGAGAGAGATGGAGAGAGAAGAGATAGAGAGCGAAAGAGTGATACAGGGAGAGAGAGTGAGAGAGATAAAGAGAATGAGAGAGAGGGAGGGAGGGAGAGAGATATACAGGGAGGGAGAGAGAGAAAGAGATAGTGAGAGTGAGAGAGAGAGAGTTGGAGAGTGAGAGAGATACAGAGAGAGCGAGAGAGAGGGAGAGAGGGGGAGAGGGAGAAAGAGAGGGAGAGAGGGGGAGAGGGAGAAAGAGAGAGAGAGATGGATAGAGAAGAGATAGAGAGAGGAAGAGAGAGAGTGATACAGGGAGAGAGAGAGAGAGAGAGAGAGAGAATGAGAGTGAGAGAGGGAGGGAGGGAGAGATATACAGGGAGAGAGAGAGAGAAAGAGAGAGTGAGAATGAGAGAGAGAGTTAGAGTGAGAGAGATACAGAGAGAGTGAGAGAGAGAGGGAGAGAGGGAGAAAAAGAGAGGGGTAGATACAGGGAGAGAGATTGTGTGAGAGAGAGTGTGAGAGAGAGAGAGAGAGAGAGAGAGAGAGAGAGAGAGAGAGAGAGAGAGAGAGAGAGGATGGCAAATGGAGAGAGTTACGACGTCAGAAGAGATACAGGTTTATGGCCTTTTCTCTGCTAAAACCTTGCTAAGGCACAAAAGAGAAGCTCAATAATTTACCTTTTCTGTTTCACCACTAGTTTGCTGGAAGGAAGAAGTCGATGGAAAGTTGAAAACACAGAAATCGTTTTTAGTTCACGTCTTTGTCTAGAACTGAGGCTACGTTTGTGTCCATCGTGTTGAATCTGAAACAGCGGCCTGTATGTCAGCAGGTGCAGTGCACTCACAGACAAGCTAGCGGTTCTCAAAGTGGGGTCCTGGGACCGCCCCGGGGTCCTTTGCAGGGGTTCCAAGGGGTCGCCAGCAAGATGATTTCACTAATATTTTATTCACTAGAAGTTAGTACAGTGAGAGAATACGAATGGCTACACTACAGATGAAACTGGTCAAATGGGGGAGCAAAACCAGGACCTATTATGTATCAATTTGGAGGTCAGAATAATATATAATATGTAACGGTTGTCATATCGTCACCTTAAACTTCGATGCCCCGGGGGAGTTTCGAACCCGGGTCTCCAATGCCGCGGGCAACAACAACACAGACCGCTATACCAAGAGGTGAACTCACTACTTTGCAACGTGTCTATCTGTCTTTTGAGGATGAGAATGAGTTTAACCCATAGCACCGCTACTCACCCCAGCCACTTCACAACATCTCAAGTCCTTGTTCAGTATATATATATATATATTATTTTAGGAGCAGCCTCAAACAGTATGTTGTCTGTCCTACAAGCCCCTCACATAGACATACCTCCTTTGCCCATGCCATCCTATGCATTATTCAAAAACGTCTTTCAAGTCTCACTTTCACTTTTTTAACTCCGCCGCCGGCTGGAAGTGGTTCGGCTCGGTCAGGAGGCGAGGGCGTGTTCCTCTCCTGCTTTTAAAATGTCAAGTTATTGTTGTTCCACAAAGTCACTTGTGAGGAAGGCAAGAGTAAAGTCAACAGCACTCACAGTCTCGAGCAACAACCAGCTCTTAAACGCCAAACAGAGGGTTAATGATTCATGGATGCAGATAACCAGTAGAGGAAGCGCTTTGAAGTCAGACTTTTCATTGTTTTATCCAGCGCTGCTGTTAAATATTCTACTAGGACAGAGGGGATAAAAGAGAGCTTTACTTGGCAACCAGAGGATTGTCGGATGGTAAGTGTCCCCTGGCGTCCACGTTGGACGGTGCCGGTCCTAAATTATGCATGGGTTCTCTCCGCTCCAGCTCTGTAAAGATCAGAGAGACAGAACCTTCAACCTGTAACTGGGAGATAATGAATGTATACAATGTATTCCCAGTGTCAGATATACTGTGTCTGTTACTATGCTTGAGTAAATATAAATTAACCAATTAACCAAATTAACATTGACCAAAAGTGAAATTTTTTGTGAAAACAGTGAGCTCATTCAGCACCTTCTTGAGATCAAGTTTCCAAAAAAATCTAAGCAAATGAATAAAGGGCAGATGATTTACAGGTTTTTTTTGTAGATACAGTACTGAATTCTGCCATCCGGACACATGCAATTTGAAGTATGAATATAAAATATAGAATATCAGGCCTATAAATTACCTTATTATGGCCAAGTCATACATCTATGGAATTGGGCCAAATCTCCTCTTTCCAATGGCAGAGTTACACCTAGGAGATTTTCGAAGAGAGGGACTTTCTAAATCACTGTCTGTTACCCAGCGAATTCAAAATGATACTTTGTTACCCAGCGAGTTCTAAATGAAACTTTGTTACCAGTGAGTTCAAAATGACACTTTGGTTAATAATTCACACGAGGAGTGATTTCCAACCCATGCTGTATATACCATATATATATATATAATATTTATTATTACCATATATATTTATTATTACTGTATATATACATATTTATTGTTACTGTATATATATATATATATTTATTATTACCATATGTATTATTACCATATATATTTATTCTTACCGTATATATATTTTTATTGTTACTGTATATATATATATATATATATATATAAGATTCCCTGTATGGGAAGAAAGAGGCATACACTCATTAGGGGATATTTTTAATAACAAGGGCCTCTGTAGTTATGTCGAAATATGCATAAAGTTTAACCTCACCGAGTCCACATGGCTTTTTTACATACAGTTACGACTTTGTATGAGATCTCACGGTGTTCCATTACACATACCAATTGAACACCACAGATACCACAAATTTTTCTATGAAAGAGATACATTGGGAGGTTTTGTATCAGGTTTTTATTATAAATTACTAACGTCCTTGTACGAAACCCTTCAACTAGACAATGTCTGGAGGAGGGATATACCAGACCTGGAAAATGACTTTGATTGGCAAGGAGCCTGGGCAAATGTCCGACTTACATCAAGGAACCCGGATCATCAACAAATCAATCTGAACTATATTCACAGGACATACTTGACTCCTATAAGGCTGTGCAAAATGGGGCTTATACAAGACTCCAAATGCTCCCAATGTACAAATGGGGACGAAGGAACATTTATGCACATGTATTGGGACTGCCCACCAGTTAAGGCATTTTGGAAAGATGTGTCCCAACAATTATCAATACTCGTATTTTGGAATATACCTGTACACCCCGCGATATTGCTATTGAATGATGTTTTTGAGTTTGCAGTGAACCCACAACTAAAAAGATTGGTTTTATCGGGTATCACAGTAGCTAAAAAACTGATTGCATCACGTTGGTTTCAACCGGAAAAAATGTGCCGGAAAGTGTGGTTTCTTACATATCTTGATGTGATATATCAAGAAATATCAACAGCAAGAATTCTGGGGCTCAATGAATCCAAAATGTTAATGTGGTTAGAAGTGGTGGAGAGAATAAAAGCTAGCCTATAATGGTGATGTCTGGTTAGGAGTGAGGGATAATGGAGGTACTATCCAAGAGGGGGTCCGGGAGGGGGGATTTGAGCTGGAGCATATGTGTGTAGGGTTTTAGAAAATAGGTATTAGGGGTATATTATATACTAACATTTATATAATTGTAACTTCGCTGGATATACACGGTATACGGTTAAAATGTTATTATTGACTATTTTTGTTTTATCCTGTTTCTGTACTTGCATATATTTTAACCACCTTTACTGAAAGTTTCATTATACATTGTGTGTTGAGTACTGACTTTTAATAAGTTTTGTTTTGCAATAATAAAAAAAATAAAAAAAATATATATATATATATATATATATATATATGTGTATGTATTCCTACTGTGTATATATTCCTACCATATATAATTTATTCATACCGTATATATATATATATATATATATATATATATATATATATATATATATATATATATATATATATATATATATATATATATATATATATATATATATATATGTCTGTACATACCTGCATATAATCCTTTTTACATGTCTGTAGACTATATCTATATCTGTACATATCCCTTACCTACTCTTACTAGTTACACTGCTGGCCAGTATGACTTACTACCATAGTGTCTTTATACCTGTATCATTAATACTACAACTCTGTACATACATCTGATTAGCAGCACTATTACTCAGTAGTACTAATTTATATATTGTATACCCAGTTTAATCGCCTGTACTTAGGGGTGGGACGATACATCGATCCAGATCGATATATCGATCTATTATCAATTATCAAATAGGATCGATGCAACCTAAAAAGATCTATTTATATTGCGATACTCTTATTTTGAAAATCCCCTCATGAGCATATCCGCCCGGCTGCAACAAAAACAGTAGCTCAGCGCAGCTCAGCGTGTGTAGACGTTAGACAGCATTGCTTCAGAGTAGGGCTGGGCGATACGGCCTCTAAATGATATCACAATATTTTTTGGCTCTATCACGATACACGATATATATTGCAATATTTTGACATTTCCTCTAAAGCACTTAAAAATGCTTGATTTAACCCATTGATGGATACGGTCAGGCAAATATGATGATTATAATAGTCCCTGCAACATATGTCTGCATTAAACCATGAAGATGCTTTCAAAAATAATTAAATGAAAAGTTTCAAACATTTTAAAAGAGTAGTCTACTGACACACTAATACAGAAAGAAAATTATTAACATCTAAGTCAATTTATATAAAAACTCTTGGGTGCCTAAGACTTTTGCACAGTACTGTGTTTTCTATCCACTTTAGCCAAAAATACACACACATATATATACTGTATGGATGAGGGTTTGTGCAAAACATCACGATGTCCACGATACGTTTAAAAAGTGTATCGTTAATTAACTGTACCCGATATTTATATAATATCGTCATATTGCCCACCCCTACTTCAGAGTCCGCCTATTTTGCCCGAAATAAGTGCCTGTTGTTTTTTTCCCCACAAGGGGTCAAATGCATCTAACATGCTTTCCATCCTCGACATTCCTTTATGCCCATGTCGCGTTAAATACCGAAATTAACGTTGCGTTAGCGTGAGCTAACTAAGCTAAGCTGATAGAGCGATAGAGAGAACAGCAGAGGTCCACTAGGGACTGTGTAACACTTCCTCCGGTCCTGGTCCTATGGGACCAGGATCCAGACATTTATATTCACAACCTCCCATCAATAACAATAACTCTCAGTCATCATTTCCAACCGGTGGGCTGATGCCGATCTGGCATCAGCTCACACACCAACTCATTATTGTTTATTGTCAGTTGTGTCTGTTATGTGTACTATCTGTGTTGTTGTTGTTGTTGTTGTCTCCACTGTGTTAGTCTTGTGTTCCCCTGTCTGTGGGTTGTAATTATGTTTAGTCTGGTTGGTTATTTGTTATTGTTTTCCAGTGTACTCTGTGTTCTATTGTTTCTGTCTACCACACCTGTGTCTTGTTTGTAAATTACCCTCTGTGTCTTGTCAATTAGTCTGTGTGTATATAGTCCTGTCTGTCCTGCCCTGCTGGGCGCGATCATTGATAAATGTTACCTGTGTGTGTATGTGTATGTGTTGTTCTGTATCGTTAGTGGCTTAGCTTGGCTTCGCCTTCTGCACTATCTCGCGTACGTGCACGCGTACTGAATAAACCACAAATGTACCTCTAATACCAGTATTAGTCTGACCACACCCCTCATCAGCTTACCTTCATAAGCAGGTGTGTGGTCACCTGCTCTCCTCCTTCCCAAGCTTTCACCACAAGGTGAGGTCAAGGGCTGCAGCGGCCGTCCGAAGCCAAGCATCGCCCCTAACTAACAGAACTTGGTTATAGTCATAACCTAACGTTCTGTATCGTTAGTGGCTTAGCTTGGCTTCGCCTTCTGCACAAGGGAGGCCAAGCGGAGCCACTTGGCTGACAAATACACCCCGCTGACAGCCCCCCAAAACCATCAGAACAGGGAGGGCCGAGCCCCCCCGACCCCCCCTAATGGAGGGTAGCCCCCCTATTAGGGACGTCACGGGAGGGCGACGGACCCGACCGTGCGAAGAGGCACTCAAGCAACTCAACGCACAGGGTGAGCAGACCGTGGCTTGACCCACGACTACACACACGCACAACCCGCATGCCACCCGGGAACGAACGGAGGAACAACCTCGTTACTGCCCCCAGAATCACGGGGTCAAGGGCAAACCCAACCCCGTGGCAAGGCCGTAGCAGCGGAGCACGAAGGAAGACCCAGACCCACCAAAAGGACTGGACTCCCTGGAATGGGGGCCCGGAGAAGTCCATGATGCCAGCATCAAGACCCCACCAGGTGGGCACGTAGTGCCCCGCCCCCCACATCGCCAGCGTATTCGGACAAAGGCCCCTCAGTTACTGCACCTGGTATTCCCAGGCGGAACCAACCAGGCCAGTAAGCCGAGCGGGCCCCGTCCCCCCAATAGTACACCGCCTGGCACACTGACCCTGCAGAATAGGCAGTCAGCATGGCCGTAAGCACACAAAAAAGGTTAACCAACGGAAGCAGGCAGCGCACCGGGGAAAAACCAGGCAACAGGCTGTTAACCCTAGCCTGGAGACTGCGGACGAGACAGGCGCCAGAGGGGACAGCTGAACACAGCCGCCCCGGCGGAAGGAGCGTAAGCTGGCGGTGTTGCATGACCAAGCCTCCATTTAACAACCCCCACCCAGAGGGGTCGAGGCAGAGAAGGCTGACACGATTGGCAGACGTCATGAACGTGCAGGGGCACCCTCAACCGGTGAACCCGGGAGTTGACACTGCTCCAACACACCAGGGAACCAACCACCTCGGTGTTACCCAATGCGGTGGTTGTTCCTATAACCCCTCAAGAAAAAACTCCAAAACACACCTGCGGGTATACACCGGCTATACCGCAGTACAAGTGTTTCAGTTTCCAAAAAGGGTTAACCCAGGCCTACGGGTCGCAAACATCACTTCGGACCGGGCCTGGCGGTACGGGAAGCACAGGGTCACCAGAGGAGGTCAAAAAACCACCCCCACAGGCCCCTCTTCGCCATGCGTGAGAGAGGAGCGAAAAACAATGGAGAACCAGCCCCTAAGCACACCGTACCTGGTATTCCCCGGCGGTCTCCCAACCAAGTACTAACCAGGACCAACCTGTGTAGCGGCCGAGATCCGACGAGATCGAGCGCGTACAGAATGGCATGGCTGTAAGCCATGACGACAGTGCTGAGTAAAAAACATACCCAACCAGGGTCTCCATAGCGCTTAACCCTGTGACACCCAGACCGACCTGGCATTTTTCCCCCTGAAAAAAGCCCAAGTCCCTCAGGGTACCAGAACAGCAGATCTGCATCCCCGGCGGACAACGGGTTCAACTGATCTGGACCAGCGTGACCAGAACCAGTCCCGTGCCCTAACCACGCCGACATGCCCCAGGAAAAGGGCAGATATGCGTGTTGATCTTAACATGAAAAGAAGGCGCCACCCAGACGTCGGGACGAACCGCGCCTGGTGGCCCACCCCAAGGGCGTGAGACCCCACTACATATGTTCAGATCCATCCCGTCATCATCCCCCAGACATGAACGAGGATCCGTCGACAACCCACCCAGGTCATGGGATGTGGTCGCCGGAAGAGGAAAAACCCCCATCTCAGTTGCTTTATAAAAACGCTGTTTCAACCACAAGCAACTAAGGCGTGCCAGTCAATCGCCTGTTTACAGCGAGCTAGCACTATACGTGCGTCGGGACACACCCCCATCAATGAACAGGCTATTTAGACCTGCCATTGAATCCCCAAGGCGCCCAGGGGAACGACAAGAGGGGTGTGACACTCCCTAACTCCAACACTTCTGGAATAGAAAGAAGGAAGCATCAACAGTATGTATCCCAGTCTACACAGCCGGGGTAAAAAATGTTCACATTTTTACATCCCACCACCCTCCCATAGGAAAGAGACGGGGATCCCCAGAGAGACTTCCCACGCGAGCTGTACAGATTGAAAAGAATATATTGCACCTTGAGCCATGTAAAAAACTGGTTTTAGGGCCTCCGGGGAAGAGGCACCGAACCCATACACACTCAATAAACGAATTGAATCGAATATACATACAATAGAAAAGGACCCTTCTAGAGGGTCCACTCACTTTGACAATCTGAGGAGGAAGGCTCTGTACTCTGATGGAGGCTTCCTCACATGGATCACATGGAAGAAGGAGTCCGAACTCACAGAAGGCCTGAGTAGGCGCTTGGTGAGGAGGAGCCCTGACCACCCCCCCTGAAAACAGATCCATCACATGGACCTGAACAGCACACGGAAGTCCTACCAACAGAGACGCGCACGGTGACGTACTCTATGGCGGGGGAATTCCTGCGGTGCACACGCCCAATATACCAGGCCGTGGGACCAGGAACTCCCTCCCCCCCCCCCCCCCCCCCCCCCCCGTAACGTGCCGAACCGCCACGTGACGGGAACCTTGAAGGACAGGGGGTGTACCCCTGACCGACAGAACAATGGGGAGAGGAAAGGTTACCAGTTCACCCCTTTACGACCCCACACCCATGATACGACGTAACGACAAAAAGAGAATATGACACAGTCATAGTCAGCTCTATGAAGCGTTTCACAGCTCCACACAGCGCACGAGCTAACCTGCTATCTGATTTTTACTAAGGAAAAACACAGAATAGAGAGGGCTCTAAGAACCCCGGTCCAACATACACATGTGCTTCTGTGGCCAGTACAACCCAGTTGTAGGTCACATGACACACACAACCCATCATCATCACAATGAGAGAATACATCATTCTTGATTAGTATCGACCACAGGCCTTGCTAAGCACACGACAGCAACCAAACCAATTTCCCTTTAGGAAATAAGTTTCTCCAGCAGATTTAGCACAACCTCAGCAATCAAGCTGAGAGTTACATCGTATCCCTACCACACAAAAGACACAATTAATGCACAACATGTCTGATAGGAGGTGATAAAGTCCCCAGGGAACCGGGGGGGGAAAAACACAATCCTCCTATTTTACCCTCAACACGGCCAGTTAAAACAGGAAAACCTGTTAATGTGTGAACTCACTGTCCATTGTCATTACAGTCTGAGAAAGAACATTCTTTTACTCACTCGTCACCAAGCATAGCTTCATAGGTTAGTTGCCTTAGTAGTGAGTACACGGTACACATAAACACCATGATGTTTCTCACACAACAACCAGATCAATACATCACGACCTGCACGGAGAAGCTACTGCCAGTGACAAAAACAGCTCACACACAACCCGCAACGTATCTCAAATGCATTGCAACAACACACGTTTTGGGAAAAAACACCGTCATTCACAATACATTTAGCAAGGTAAAACCAGAAGACGTGTTATGAGGGTCTGGCCAACCCCGTACCTGCCCGGAACGCAGATCAGCGAAGTGCAGTCATAAGCCACCGTAGAACACAGCCCTCTTTGTTGACGCAATCCCCGTCTAGGCTCAGGCAGGGTTGACGAACATCCCCTGTCAAAGATGACGTCGTGGTCAAGAGTGTAAAACATGTTAAAAATCAAAGCACGTTCAACAGAATAGCATCAAGCTAACGGCTGCTCCAACCGTTCTGGTGCTATCGCTTCCGCTCGCGAGACGCCGATCTACGACGCACGCGATCAGGAGCGAGCTCCCGGCGGCGCGCGAGAAGCCTAAGCTACCCCGCGCCAGGCCACCGACCGGCTAACCGTAAGCTATGAACATGTAACAATGACATAACACTCACCCAGACAGGCCGCCGTTCTGAACCCTCCTCACTTTTTAAGAGAAAAGAGAAAACAAGACGTCAACACCGCTTCACAACGGTGACATTAACACGTCCGGCGGAATCAGCACAGTACCAACTGGCCTGTATAGCTGACTTTGAACATGAATCTGCCGCTATCGCACATTACATGCACATATCCCCTCGTGAAGGAATACTCTCATTTGGATATGAAAGATGGGGTCTTAACACGGTGACAGAGAGAATCCACTCGTCCAGAACACACAGGGATCACCAGTGTCAATGGTCGCGGCCCACTAGTTAAAACTATAATGGTCGCCAGACCAAGGCCTTCTGTCGCCTAGACGGCTAAACAAAGGACCCTAGCCTGGGGCCGGTTTCCATAAACTTTGTCTAGTAGCCCCCATAGCACTAACAGACAAGTGGAGCCCGCCAGCAAACACTACTCACCCAACCTGGAACGCACCGCTCCTCACAACAGCGGCATGTCCGACAGTTCAGCTGTGGCCTGACAGGTTTCACCCCAACAAACACAGCAAGGAACTGCAGTTGAGAAGCATGCAGCGGCGTGCTCCCAATACGAAAACCGGTGGAGGGTTTGTAGAATGATCATCATCTTCTAGACACTCCAGTACGAAGACAATATCGCCGTATTTTCTCGAAAATAGTGAGAGAGAAAATAAAGATATGATGTCAACGTATCCTTGTTTCCCAAGCTGTTCCTAATCCAATTTCTTCCATCATGGTGTCAAGTGTGGGGATCTACCGAGGCACCTCTTCCTTGTGGTGAAAGCGAGAAGGAGGAGAGCAGGTGACCACACACCTGCTTATGAAGGTAAGCTGATGAGGGGTGTGGTCAGACTAATACTGGTATTAGAGGTACATTTGTGGTTTATTCAGTACGCGTGCACGTACGCGAGATAGTGCAGAAGGCGAAGCCAAGCATCGCCCCTAACTAACAGAACTTGGTTATAGTCATAACCTAACGTTAAGTAAACTGTTAATCGTCACGTGCTGTCTCCGGTCTCATCAATCCATACTCTGCCATCTGGGTCCAACATGACTAAGAAGCGTACTAATCGTAACAGACTGGGAAGGTGGGGGGGTTACTGCATTCTCGAGATAGCCCCACTAACAGGATTTGGCCGGTACTGCACCTTCTGACTCCCAATATGCCTTTTCCAGCCAAAATACAGCGCTGTGATAGGATATTAATATCGGAAAAAAAGGGATCCTCCCTACGACACCCGAATTGGATCAGTGTTACAGAATCGGAGCCAAAGCTGCAAATAACTCCAGGCCTAGAGTAGTTATTGCTAGCTTACGTCAAATTGGAATAAAATAAATAATTGTTCGAGAGGCACGGAAGAGGAGGGGTAAACTGGTATACGGAGGGCACATAGTCCAAATCTATGAAGATTACTGCCCCGAAGTCGTGGAGCAGGGTTCCCGCTACAAGGCCGTCATGGCCTCACTCTACAATCTAGGTTTCAAACCGTCTCTCCAGTAACCCTGCGAAGCTGATCATCATCACCAAAGACGGAGTGAGGATACATATTCCCTCGCCTAAGGAAGCCACAACCTTCATGAAGAACCAAGAGGACACCACGTCATAGGCTACAGTATACTGTTTTTGTGCAGTTAGCACTTCGTTATGGCTTAAACGCCAAGCGGCGTCATATAATTTCGATAACTTTGTTTTTATAAATAGGTTAACTATATGACGCTGGATATCGCCTAGAGATACTTTATTTAAATGTTTCGCAACATCTGATATAAGGGGGGTTTGGTCGGTTTTATTTTGATAACCATTGAACGTCCACTAAGGCTGGGGAGATAAACGTTAGCTCTGTTTAAATGATCTATGACTTTTATGTATGTCATTTATGTCGAGCCATGACTTGGCTTAATACCTCCGTGGGTCCGTGAAGGTTTTTTTTTTTTTTATGTATTCTTTGTGTGTGTACATATTTTTATTGGACTTCAAGATCCATTAACGTTTCAGACACGTTCTGCCAGCCACTCACTCGACATTTAGTGGTTTCCACCGCCAGCTTCATCATCTACTATTACTTGTTGTCGACATATTAGAAGCTTCGGCTAGACATAATATTATACTAAAATTGGAACAATACAGAGAAGATGCTAGAATGTCAGAGGAACTGTTGCACAGCGCCCTCTCCTGACACGATGGACTAAGTGCACTTTTACTAAAATCGAATGTTCTGTAACCTCTACATACGTTCTGCTAACCACACACACGGCATAGGTCATCATCGGAGGAAACAACAGTCTTCACAGTGGAACATCGCCCTCCCCTGGCCTGGTGGACGCACTGCACACGTATTATAACCCCTCCTTCTTTTCTTTTGCAATAATTCCAATGCTAGGCCTTTTTTTCTCTTTCTTATGCGTGTTTAAACTTAGCCATGTTCTTATAAGGTTTAAGTGAATGTACTCTACTTTTTGAGGCATTTTTATTGTTATCTCTTTTTTTTATTTTAAGGGAGACTGGCTAGCAGCCACTGAGAGAATAATCTGCTTATGGTAGATTTGAGAGTTTTAGACCCTATGGTAATATGCATAGGGTCGTTATGGTTGATATGCTCGATATGGGGATACTGGTTAAGTATTTTAAAGGGGGGGGGGGGTGGGAATGGGGGGTTATGTGTTTTTTTGTTTTATATGTTTGTATTTACGCTCATGCTCGGATCTCAACAGGACCTTAACAGTTGGATATATATCTATTATGAAGTGCTACTCGCCTATTCTCAGTCCTTGCCCCACAATGGTGGAATGAACTACCCACCCCAGTTAGGACAGCCGAAACACGTACAATCTTTCGCCGTCGACTAAAGACGCACTTCTTCAACCATTATCTGAATAAAAAATAATAATAAAAAAAATATCTAACCCTAACTAACCGTACTGTCATGCACTTGTCCTAATAAACTAACCTACGCTGTAGCACTCAACACTTTGATGAACATTGTTGCTCAGCTGATAGAGTTGTGCCCTTCCTGATGGCTTGTCGTACAGAACTTGTAAGTCGCTTTGGATAAAAGCGTCAGCTAAATGACTAAATGTACTCCAGACAATTTACACTCAGGCATACTGCAACCTGTATAGACTATGGCTAATTTAAATATCTTTATTTGGAATACAGGGGGTCTTAATAATAATCATAAATGCACAAGCGTTTTAACATGGATGAAAAGACAACAGGTTGATGTGGCTCTTTTAAGTGAAACGCATCTTTTATTGGCTGACAATGTAAAGCTGGCGGATAAAGTATATCAAAACATAAGCTCCTCCTCCTTTGGCACCAAGTCCTGTGGGGTAGCTATAGTAACTAAACGGAAGTTGAATATTAAATTAATAGACATATGGTCTGATGCAGAAGGTCGAGTAACTATTGCTAAGATAGATTACTTTAACAGGAAAATTGCTTTGGTAGCGGCTTATGCCCCTAATGTAGAGCCATATGAAATCCGCGTTCACGGAATCGCGGACGGAATCGCGGAATTGACCAATAAAAATGGAATCAACTGCAAAACGTGGAATATTGCAGAATTTGGCCTAATCTGGACTGAAATTCCGTTTTTGGGTGGAACGCTTGGTGCACAAGCGACCGGGGAGGCGGACGCTAGAGCGGGTTACACACAACACAGGCAGTCTCCCAAGCGTCTCGCTGCTTCGGTGTTTACATCGTCAAGAAGCTAATAAATTCCCCAATAAGCCCTCAATTCAGAGCAGAGCAGTATCCTAATGACTTTTATGCCTCCGGCGATAAGGTGTTTTGCTAATTCTGTCAACGTTCCGTGGACTGGAGCCACAAAAACACTTGCGACACTATTGTGATTAAATAGCTATAACGTTAGGACATGATCGCTTCTTGCTAAATCTAGTGCACCCATCCATTTGTTTAATGCAAACGAGTCATTATACACTGCCCTTTATAATCGAAATAAACTTAAATAGCTATGAAACGTTTTACAGTACATAGGACTATAGATGGAAATGATAGCTTCTTGCTAAATCTGGTGCAATCCATTTGTTTAATGCAAACGATTGTCATTATACACTGTCCTTTATAAACGAAATAAACTAAACTAAAGGTGCCTAAATTATGCATTACTATATTTCATCACAATAAAATAGATATAGCTAGGCTACTGACATTGTGATAATGTCAGTAGTAGCTAGCTGTATCTATTGTTTACACTTGAAATGTGTATTTTTATTTTGTCACAATATTATTTGAAAAGTATTGTGTAAAATGTAACTGTATTTCTGAGTTGCAGCACTTAAAAACATTAAATGGACTGTTATATCATATTCAATTGTAGACATTTATTCATTCCCACTTATTAGACACTATTTCTGATGGTAAAATGAGCATAAAAAGCAAAATACAGAATTCTGAAATATTAAAACGGAAAAAACGGAATTTGGGAAAAAATAAAATGGAATTTGGAAAATAATAAAACGGATTTCATATGGCTCTACCCTAATGTTTATGACGCTAACTTCTATGCTTCACTTACTAGAGCGATGCTAGATCTCCCTGAGTATTAATTTATAATTGGTGCGGATTTTAATGCCATCTGGGATCCCTTGATTGATAAATCTAGTCTCACCACAACCTATGACCAGAAACAGTCCTCTACGGCACTACAGGCCTGGTCCAAGGACACAGGAATAACTGATTTGTGACGATCGCTCAATCCAACGGCGCAAGATTTCTCCTTTCTCTCAGCAAGACACAGGACCTTTTCTAGAATAGATTATGTTTTTGCATCCCCTAGACTATTTGATAGCTTTAACGTTGAAATGGGGCCCATTGCACTGTCAGACCACAAGTATTTACTCCTAAAGGGCTCAATCAGTAGAATGACATCCAGAGCCCCAAGATGGCGCTTTAACTCAACACTGTTGAAAAACAATGAATTCATCCTGCAATTTAAAAATAAACTCATTGAATACCTGCAGTTAAATGCGGGATCGGTACAAGACCCCATCATTTTATGGATCTCGGTTAAGGGTTTTATCAGGAGTAACACTACTATCTTTGCCTCCAACCTCCGCAAGAAATGTCTCTCCAAATTGGTAGAACTGGAAGGGCATTACTCTTCGTTGTTCTCCTCTTTACAACGCAACTACTCGAGTCGACTGGAGTTTCAAATTAAAATGTTGAAAAAGGAGATTAACTCCATCTTAAGACAACAATCTGAATTTCAAATACACAGAACAAGACAACATTATTACTTTCATGGCTCTAAACCTAGTCACCTACTAGCTATGAAGATACGGTCCAGTGAACAATTTGCGGATATACCTGCCATTAAGGACCAACAGGGGATGGTTACCACCGACCCCAAAAAAATCAACGAGACCTTTCGTACGTTTTATTCTAACCTGTACGAGTCAGAAGTGATCTTCGATCATAATAAACTAGAGGAATTCCTTGATCAAATTAACTTACCACAACTCTCAGAGGAAGACGCTAAACGGTTAGATGCACCTATTCAAGTTTCAAGTTCAAGTTTCAAGTTTCTTTAATAGTTGTCATACAGAAGTACAGAATACTTTTGTACAAAATGCTTCTTACTGTTGCGCTCCAGAGACTGTGCATGACAAGATAAGTATGAAATAAAGACATAGTAAAAATTAGAAGTAAAAAAAGAGGTCACAGTGTTCAGTTTAGACATATGTACAATGTTTGTAGACGTAGTTACCATACAATATACAATACTGTGCAGTGTACTAATATACAATACTATATAGTGCAAGGCATAAATGGACGAGGTGCAGTTTAGGTACAATTCACAGTAGGTGTACGAGTTGTAGTGCAAATCCTTTATCAATAAATATAAAGTGTAAGTGTGTTTGTGTGATCTAAAGTGTGGAGAGTGGGTGCTGCAGTGTGTTGTTTGTTTGAGTGAGTGTGTGCGTGTGGGTGTGTGTGCTGTGTGCATTTGATGGTTGTTGCATAGTGATTATTGTTCGTTTAGCGATTATTGTTCGTTTAGCAGCCTGATGGCCTGGGGATAGAAGCTCCTTCTGAGTCTTTCTGTGCTCGCCATAAGACTCCGGTATCGCTTGCCTGACGGCAGCAGTTCAAAGAGGCAGTTGTTCGGGTGGCTCGAGTCCTTAATAATTCTCTTAGCCTTCCCCTTGCACCGCTTGTTGTAAATGTTCTGGAGGGTGGGAAGCCCCCCTCTAATTGTGCGTTCGGCTGAACGTGTCACTCTTTGTAGTCTGCTACGGTCTTGTGCAGTGCTATTCCCAAACCAGGAGGTGATGTTGCCGGTCAGGATGCTCTCTATTGTACATGAGTAGAAGTTCCTAAGGATCTTCTGACTGACTTGGAACTTCCTTAGGCGCCTGAGGAAGTAGAGGCGTTGTCGTGCCTTCTTCACAACACTGTCAATGTGTGTGGTCCATGTCAAGTCCTCGGATATGTGGGCTCCGAGGTACTTGAAACTGTTCACTCTCTCAACTGGTGCCCCGTCGATGCTGAGGGGGCTGTAGTCCTTGACCCCCGACCTCCTGAAGTCCACAATCATCTCTTTTGTTTTGCTGACGTTCAGGGAGAGGCAGTTCTCCTGACACCACTGTGACAGGTTCTCTACCTCTTCCAGGTAGGCCCTTTCGTCGTTGGCAGAGATCAGGCCCACCACTACTGTGTCATCAGCAAATTTGATGATGGTGTTGTTGTTCCGCTGTGCTACGCAGTCATGTGTGTACAGGGAGTAGAGGAGGGGGCTCAGAACACAGCCCTGGGGGGCCCCTATGTTGAGCGTGATGGATGAGGAGGTGCAGTTGCCGGCTCTTACCACCTGGGGTCTGCCCGTCAGGAAGTCCAGGACCCACTGGCACAGGTCATAGTTCAAGCCCAGGTCCCTGAGCTTGGCTATGAGTTTGGAGGGGACTATGGTATTGAATGCTGAGCTGTAGTCGATGAACAGCATTCTCACATAGTTCCCCTGCCTCTTGTCCAGATGTGATGCTGCTGTGTGCAGCACATGGGCTATGGCGTCCTCCGTGGACCTGTTGGGGCGATATGCAAATTGCAGAGGGTCCAGGTTGATGGGGAGGGAGGAACAGATGTAGCCCTTCACTAGCTTCTCAAAGCACTTCATGGCTATGGAGGTGAGGGCTACAGGGCGGTAGTCGTTGAGGCAAGCGGGCGTAGATTTTTTGGGTACAGGGATGATGGTGGACTTCTTCAGACAGGTGGGGATGACGGCCTGTTCCAAGGACAGGTTGAAGATGTCAGTGAATACCGGGGCCAGTTGGTCGGCACAGACTTTTAGGACGCGGCCGGGGATGCCGTCCGGTCCTGCTGCCTTCCTGATATCCACTTTTTTAAAGATCCGTCTCACCTCATGCTCTGTTACCCTGAACACTGAGTCTCCATCAGCAGACCCCCCCCCCCCCCATTGCCGTGGTTTGTAGGCTGGTGTTGTTATTCACAGCCTCAAACCTCGCATAGAAGGAGTTGAGATCATTTGCTAAGGAGATGTCACTGTTCAGTTTGAGGGGGGTTCCTTTGTAGTCTGTCATTGTTCTGAGGCCCTGCCACATGCCTCTAGAGTCAGCCTGTTCAAACTGAAGTTCAACTTTATCCCTGTAACGCCGTTTTGCCTCTATTACTGCTCTCCTGACGTTGTATCTTGCCATCTTGTGTTCTTCCATGTTGCCTGTCACCAGCCCGGTGTTGTATGCTGATGTGCGCACTTTCAGAGCCTCACGGACGGATTTGTCTACCCAGGGCTTTTGATTTGGGTAGATATTAATTTTGGTGGTGGGGATTATTACTTCTACCTGAGTACAGACATAGTCAATCACCTAGAAGAACTTAGAGAGGCTATTTCTGACATGCAAAGTGGTAAGGCCCCTGGCTGGGACGGCATTCCACCCGAACTGTACCTCTCATGCTGGGATATAATTGGACCCCTATTACTTGATATGATTTTATACTCAGTCAAAGAGGTAAACTTTTCCAGGGATGTCAATATGGCACTCATATCTGTCCTACTTAAGAAAGATAAGGACCCCACAGAATGTGGCAGTTATAGACCCTTAAGCCTCCTTGGAACCGATCTCAAGCTGTATGCTAAGGTACTAGCCATCCGACTTCAAAAGCATATGACATCTTTAGTCCACCCTGATCAGACAGGCTTCATAAGAGGCCGCCTGATCACGGATAATATTAGACAGTTACTGCATGTGATAGATGCCAGCAAGGATGCCGCGCCTCCTACGGCTGTGTTATCCTTAGACACGATGAAAGCCTTTGACAGATTGGAATGGTCTTATTTATGGGCAGTACTTAGAAGGATGGGGTTAGGTGATGGGTTCATTCATATGATCAAAGTACTACAGGTCCATCGGCCATGATTTTAACAAGTAAACTCTGCTCTCCACTCTTCCCTGTGTCGCGCTCGTCCAGACAGGGTTGTCCTCTTAGTCCCGGACTATTTGCTCTATCCCTTGAACCTTTAGCACAGTATATAAGACAATCCCAATCCATAGCACTGATCGCAATTAAGGGCACACAACATCACATTAGCTTATGCAGATGATGTAATCTTGTTCATGCAAAACCCTGCCACCTCCCTACCTCATCTTCTCAAAGTAATAGATGATTTTGGTAATCTATCAGGATTTAAGATAAACTGGCCAAAATCGGCCTTCCTTCCACTCAATGTGACTGCGAAGGCTACCTTCCTCCCAGCAAATATACCCATGGTAGAACACTTTAAATGTCTTGGAGTTGAAATATTCCCCACTATTAGCCAAACGGTGAAGTATAATTATTCCAGATTGCGAGACAAGATCACAAATGACTTCGGCAGGTGGTCAAAATTTTAAAACTCATTACAGGCCCGAGCGTCAATAGTTAAGATGAATGTTTTGCCCAGAATTAACTTCATCAGTTCGATGTTGCCGTTACCCCCCCCCCCTGCTGGTTACTGGCAAAAACTACACTCCGCTGCATATACATTTATTTGGAACAACAAACGTCCACGATTAAAAAGATCCACTGCACAGAGAAATAAAACCGATGGGGGTTTAGCCTTTCCAGACTTCAATTATTACTTTAAAGCGTTCTCTTTAAGACCACTGATCACTTGGTTTGATTCGCAAGCAGCGGTATCCTGGAGACCATTAGAGGAGAATATAGTGGCACCACATAGACTGCAGGATATAGTTTACACCAACTTATCAATTAAGCAATGCAACTTAAGATTTGGCCCTCTTATTACACATGTGATCCAGATATGGCGTGACACACAGAACAAGTGTACTAACCAACATAAATGGCACAGGCATTCTCCCCTATTTAATAACAATTTACTCCTTATTGCACAACAACCTATCAGATACCCTGGATGCGTGAATATTAAAGGCAACGAACTTGTGTTCAGCTTTTCGTTCAGCGTTTCTCTGATTGGCCACACGGCCACGTGACCGCCCTAGCACACGCCCTTCGCGGCAGAGAGAGACGCGGCAGACGCGGCAGCACTGGGTTTTATCACTGGAGATACATTTCTCACTCACCATTGTATTTTGCGCCATCTGACAATATCATAATGATGTGTTTTCTATATTATATCCACAATCATTCATCTAAAAAATTGTATGGGCATAAATACATGTTAAGATATTCAAAATCGTCACAGCAGTATAGTTTGTTTATACTTCAGAAGTGATGTACAGTGACGAGTGAATCTGGTAGTTGGTTGTTAAAAACGCGAAATAACATAATAACGTTACAGTTTCTAGTTCAGTCAGCAGCCTCGCGAAATAAGATTATACATTATGCTCCGCGAAATAACATTATACATTATGCTCCGCGCTTCAATTATACATTATGCTCCGCGCTTCATTCATTCATTTCATAATCAGTCAGCAGCCTGCGTCCTCCACTGATGCAGCAGTTTCTAGTTCAGTCAGCAGCCTCGCGAAATAACATTATACATTATGCTCCGCGAAATAACATTATACATTGGTTCAGTCAGCAGCCTCGCGAAATAACATTATACATTATGCTCCGCGAAATAACATTATACATTATGCTCCGCGCTTCAATTATACATTATGCTCCGCGCTTCATTCATTAATTTCATAATCAGTCAGCAGCCTGCGTCCTCCGAAATAACATTATACATTATGCCGCTTCCTCCACTGATGGATTTCATTTGGGACGGCTGCCGCTTGCCTGCCGCGTTCGGCAAAAGGGGGCGGGGGGTCGCGGCCAATCAGAGAAAAGCTGAACACAAGTTGGTTGCCTTTAATATTCACGCACCCTGCGTGGGAAAAGAAAGACATACATACATTGGGGGATGTCATCGATGACCATGGTTTCCGCAGTTATCGAGATATATTCAACAAATTTAACCTCACCAGTTCCACTTATTTCTTCGATCTACAAATAAGAGCAGCTTTGAAGGCTCACGGAGTCCCATTAGATGTTCCACTTGAGATGTTCCACTTGAGCACCACAGATTTCACAAATTCTTTTATGACAAGGAGACATCGAAAGGTTTTGTCTCTGACTTTTATCGCCACTTACTTACGTCCTCATATAAGGTCCTTCCCCTAGACTCGGTTTGGAGGAAGGATATCCCAAACCTGGAAGCAGATTTTGATTGGGATGTAGTCTGGGAAAATGTTCGGCTTTCATCACGCAACCCAGATCACCAACAGATTAATCTTAACTTTGTTCATAGGACTTACCTGACCCCTAGACGATTGCACTTAATGGGTCTCAGACCGGACTCTCTATGCTCCTTGTGTTCAAGCGATGCTATTGGTACATATATGCATTTGTATTGGGAATGCCCTCCTGTCAAAACTTTCTGGGAAAATGTCACCACTCAATTATCAGAATTTTTGTCTCTGACCATACAGATACTGCCTTCTGTATTGTTGTTGAATGATGTTTCTCTGTTATCGACCTCTGTACATGTAAAGAGACTCATTTTGTCCGGTCTCACGGCTGCCAAAAAGTTGATAGCGTCACGCTGGATTCAACCGGATAAAATGTGCCGGAAGGTATTGATTCTCACCTATCTCGATGTGATTTATCTAGAGATATCCACTGCACGAATGTGAGGTGTTAACGAAGCCAGCATTGCAATCTGGGTAGCTGTGGTGGATAAGATAAAGGAACGCAGATAAATTAGGAATTTCCTGGTGCTGAATGAAGTAGTGGATGTATAGTCCAAGTGGGGGTCCTGAGGGGGGAGGGGGGGGGGGGGGGGAAGAGCGAGCAAGAGCCCATGTATTGTATTGTATTGTATTTATTATTTTTATGTCTTTTAATCTTTTAATCTACTTTCATTCTGATTTAATTAATGGACTGTCATTATTGTTATTATTATTTCTGTTATTGTCCTGTGATTTATCATTGATTATTACTGTTATTGTATTGTTTGTCTTGTTTTATGTAAAAAAAGGGAAAATAAAAAACATTTGGTCAAAAAAAAAGGGAAAAAAAGAAAAACGAACCAAAAACAGTGAACAGGAGGTCTATTTGTATTAAAAACAATAGATTGTTTTTCATTTAAATGTCTGGAAGAGATCAAAAATAAAAATGTCAAATGCTATTTCCATTGCCTTTTTTGTTGTTGATTTAAATGTTACTGATTGTGTTAAATGGGCATATAATATCGTCTCATATCGATCGCAGGCACCTGAATCGAATCGTATCGTATCGTGGCAGACTTTGTGATATCGGAAAATATCGTATCGTTGTCCAAAGAATCGATATCGTATCGTATCGTGATGAAACTGGTGATTCCCACCCCTATTATTGCAATTTACCGTTACATTTGCACTCAAAAGAATCTAATCTAAACTAATATATTATAATATAAGTATATATATATATATATATATATATATATATATATATAGAAGCACAATACATACAGTAGGCTCAATGTGTCTGAAAGATGTCAATAGATAAAACTTTATACATTTACAAATAACCATAACCTACAGTTTATATACATTAGGGGTGTAAAGGTACACGTATCCGTACCGAACCGTTTCAGTACTGGACCTTAGGTTCAGTACGGCTGTGTACGGAACGAATACAACGGTATGTTAACCACTAACAACCGCCCACCGGGGGCTGTTTTTTTCACAATCTAATATAATTCTTTCTTTCTTTTTTTTATTTAACAAGTCGATTATTAATTTCAATATAGAATATGTGTTGACAGCCCTACAAGTACAATTAGCTACTACACACTACATCACCTCTGAGTGGAACATGGAAAGCCAAACTTTCCCCCACTGTACCGAAAACCCGTACCGAACCTTGACTTCAAAACCGAGGTACATACCGTACCGTGGTTTTTGTGCACCGTTACACCAGTAATATATATATATATATATATATATCTCTCAGGTGGTTTAAAATACTTGTATCGTGTTCCATGAGGCCAGAGGTTTGAAGGATGTTATGAAACTAAGTCAAGTACGTCTTAAAAAAACAAGTTTAGGAATCCTTCCAAATCACATTTTATGACTGAAGCAGTGAGACGATCAAATCCTGTCCTGTCAACACAGACACACACACAGAGACACACACAGAGACACACACAGAGACACACACGGACATACACACAGAGACACACAGAGACACACACAGAGACACACTCACTTACACACACACACTCACAAGGATGTATGGATTACCAGCAGGGTTCTGACAGGAGCTTGGAGGAACCTGACACACAGGAAGTAAAGGCTGTCCTCTGTGTGACAGGAGCAGCAGGTGTGTGTGTGTGTGTGTGTGTGTGTGTGTGTGTGTGTGTGTGTGTGTGTGTGTGTGTGTGTGTGTGTGTGTGTGTGTGTATCTATGTGTGTGTATGTCTATGTGTGTGCGTATGTCTGTGTGTAAGTGTATGTGTATGTGTCTGTGTGTGTATGTCTGTCTGTGTGTGTATGTCTGTCTGTGTGTATGTATGCCTGTGTGCAGGTATGTCTGTGTGTGTGTGTGTGTGTGTGTGTGTGTGTGTGTGTGTGTGTGTGTGTGCGTATGTATATGTGTGTCTGTGTGTGTGTCTATGTATGTATGTGTCTATGTATGTATGTATGTATGTATGTATGTATGTATGTATGTATGTATGTATGTATGTATGTATGTATGTATGTATGTATGTGTGTGTGTATGTATGTGTGTGTGTATGTATGTGTGAATGTGTATGTGTGTGTGTGTGTGTGTGTGTGTGTGTGTGTGTGTGTGTGTGTGTGTGTGTGGATGGCAGCAGATGAGGAAAGAGTAACATACTGCAGTAGAACACATGCTGTGAGGAAGAGACAGCCTGCATACAGATTCACACGCACACTCACACGCACGCACGCACGCACGCACGCACACACACATACACACACACACACTATACTTGTGAGGACCATCCGTTTAATCACGTTTGTGTGTGGTAAATATAAATATATAAATGTATATACAGTATAGGGGTGTAACGATGAATCGATTAATCGAAATGCATCAATTCTAATGTGTTCGATTCGATGCATCGATTTGAATATGTTAGAATCGATTATAATCTAAATTAATCGGGGAAAAGAAATCTTTTTGTGTGTGTATTGTTTTTATTGACCTATAGTCTATATGTTTTGGGGAATTAACTGATAGAAAATGTATCGAAAATTTATCGAAAATGTATCGAATCGTGGTCAAATGAAGAGATTTCATGATGCATTGAATCGTAGGCAGCCTGTTGTGTGTGTGTGTGTGTGTGTGTGTGTGTGTGTGTGTGTGTGTGTGTGTGTGTGTGTGTGTGTGTATCTATGTGTGTGTATGTCTATGTGTGTGCGTATGTCTGTGTGTAAGTGTATGTGTATGTGTCTGTGTGTGTATGTCTGTCTGTGTGTATGTGTGTCTGTGTGCAGGTATGTCTGTGTGTGTGTGTTCGATTCGATGCATCGATTTGAATATGTTAGAATCGATTATAATCTAAATTAATCAGGGAAAAGAAATCTTTTTGTGTGTGTATTGTTTTTATTGACCTATAGTCTATATGTTTTGGGGAATTAACTGATAGAAAATGTATCGAAAATGTATCGAATCGTGGTCAAATGAAGAGATTTCATGATGCATTGAATCGTTGTCTGAAGAATCGTAATCGAATCGAATCATTGTGAGGTTGCATCGTTACACCCCTACTACAGTATATACAGCACTATTGTAGTGTTGATGGTTGATACGTGTAACAGCACGGCAACTGCGAGCTAAATGAGAGAGAGAGAGAGAGAGGGAGAGAGAGGAGAGAGAGAGAGAGAGAGAGAGAGAGAGAGAGAGAGAGAGAGAGAGAGAGAGAGAGACAGAGAGAGAGACAGAGAGAGATAGAGACAGAGAGAAACAGAGAGAGAGAGAGACAGAGAGACAGAGAGAGAGAGATAGAGAAAGAGAGACAGAGAGAGAGAGAGAGACACAGAGAGAGAGAGACAGAGAGACAGAGAGAGAGAGATAGAGAAAGAGAGACAGAGACAGAGAGAGAGCAGGGGGCTCCCCTCTGTCAGTCTACTCTCCGCTCCCCTCTTGAATGACGAATCAGCGGTGAGACTGAGAGCCAAGAAGCTGTCAGCTGACACACACACACACACACACACACACACACACACACACACACACACACAATGGAGGGTGAGATGGGGAGCGAGATGGGGAGTGAGATGGGGGTGAGATGCGGGGTGAGATGGGGAGTGAGATGGGGGTGAGATGGGGGTGAGATGGGGGTGAGGTGGGGAGTGAGATGGGGGGTGAGATGGGTGATATGGGGGTGAGGTGGGGGTGAGATGGGGAGTGATATGGGGGGTGATATTGGGGGTGAGATGGGGGGTGAGTGGGGGTGAGATGGGGAGTGAGATGGGGTGAGGTGGGGGTGAGATGGGGGGTGATATGGGGTGATGTGGGGGGTGAGATGGGGAGTGCGATGGGAGGTGAGATGGGGAGTGAGATGGGGGTGAGATGGGGGTGAGATGGGGGGTGAGGTGGGGGTGAGATGGGGGATGAGGTGGGGGTGAGATGGGGAGTGAGTGGGGGGTGAGGTGGGGGTGAGATGGGGAGTGAGTGGGGGGTGAGATGGGGGTGAGATGGGGGGTGAGGTGGGGGTGAGATGGGGAGTCAGATGGGGAGTGAGATGGGGGTGAGATGGGGGTGAGATGGGGTGTGAGATGGGGAGTGAGATGGGGGTGAGATGGGGAGTGAGATGGGGGTGAGATGGGGGTGAGATGGGGGGTGAGGTGGGGGTGAGGTGGGGGTGAGATGGGGAGTGAGATGGGGGTGAGATGGGGGTGAGATGGGGGGTGAGATGGGGGGTGAGGTGGGGGTGAGATGGGGAGTCAGATGGGGAGTGAGATGGGGGTGAGATGGGGGGTGAGGTGGGGGTGAGATGGGGAGTCAGATGGGGAGTGAGATGGGGGTGAGATGGGGGGTGAGGTGGGGGTGAGATGGGGAGTGATATGGGGGGTGAGATGGGGAGTGAGATGGGGGTGAGATGGGGAGTGAGATGGGGGTGAGATGGGGAGTGAGATGGGGGTGAGATGGGGAGTGAGATGGGGGTGAGATGGGGGTGAGATGGGGAGTGAGATGGGGGTGAGATGGGGAGTGAGATGGGGGTGAGATGGGGGTGAGATGGGGAGTGAGATGGGGGTGAGATGGGGGTGAGATGGGGAGTCAGATGGGGAGTGAGATGGGGAGTGAGATGGGGGTGAGATGGGGGTGAGATGGGGGTGAGATGGGGGGTGAGGTGGGGGTGAGATGGGGGTGAGATGGGGGTGAGATGGGGGGTGAGGTGGGGGTGAGATGGGGGTGAAGCCCAGTACTACGTGGTTATGAGGAAGTGACCCGCTGGAGCCGTGGACAGAAGAGACTGGTTACTGAGCTCCAGCGGCTCCTGTGTCTGATGTGTCTCCCCTACCCCTGTCTGTGTCTCCCCTACCCCTGTCTGTCTCCCCTACCCCTGTCTGTGTCTCCCCTACCCCTGTCTGTGTCTCCCCTACCCCTGTCTGTGTCTCCCCTACCCCTGTCTGTGTCTCCCCTACCCCTGTCTGTGTCTCCCCTACCCCTGTCTGTGTCTCCCCTACCCCTGTCTGTGTCTCCCCTACCCCTGTCTGTCTCCCCTACTCCTGTCTGTGTCTCCCCTACCCCTGTCTGTGTCTCCCCTACCCCTGTCTGTGTCTCCCCTACCCCTGTCTGTCTCCCCTACCCCTGTCTGTGTCTCCTACCCCTGTCTGTGTCTCCCCTACCCCTGTCTGTGTCTCCCCTACCCCTGTCTGTCTCCCCTACCCCTGTCTGTGTCTCCCCTACCCCTGTCTGTGTCTCCCCTACCCCTGTCTGTGTCTCCCCTACCCCTGTCTGTCTCCCCTACCCCTGTCTGTGTCTCCCCTACCCCTGTCTGTCTCCCCTACCCCTGTCTGTGTCTCCCCTACCCCTGTCTGTCTCCCCTACCCCTGTCTGTGTCTCCCCTACCCCTGTCTGTCC
>NC_140174.1:110018116-110048116 GCF_963971535.1 Notolepis coatsorum
CCCTGTCACGAACACTGTTTCTTGCCTCCCACAAGCCGGCTGCAATGTGGACTAAGTCATACATAGCACAAGTCCCCTCCGGTACTTGAGGTAACAGCAGTCGCATCTTTTCACCTGCGCAGCTCGATCTCTCAGTGGCGAGGAGTAACGCGTGGGAGGCTCACGCTGCCCCCGACACTTCCTGATTCTACTGCGCAGGCGCACCAACCGACCTGTAGGAGTCGCTGTCCACAACGCCCGATCCCCACCCATCAGTTTCCCACCCCCTAATACGGCCAATGTGTATTAGTACACAACGGACGACCAGCTAAACTGAAAGCAAATGTGGAGCGCTGGGCTCGAACAGGCAAGCCCAGCGTCTCCAGATTTCGTGGCGAGCGCCTTGCCCACTACGCCACGTAGCCGCCCCCAGTCCGTAACAGAACATTTAAACATCCAGTCCGTAACAGAACATTTAAACTTCCAGTCCGTAACAGAACATTTAAACGTCCAGTCCGTAACAGAACATTTAAACTTCCAGTCTGTAACAGAACATTCAGGACTGAGGGTTGTTCTTGATAAAAATAACTAAATAGTCGATGCAAAAATTTGAATACACCCACCACGTGACCGGTCACAGACCAGAAATCTGAATCTGAATCAGAATCTGAATTAGAATCTGAATTAGAATCAGAAAGGTCTTTATTTGCCAAGTCGTTTTCACATACAAGGAATTTGCTTCGGTCGTTTTCAGTGCAACATTAGCGGACAGACATTAACAGACAGATAATACAATAAAGAGGTGGAGTAAAATAAAATGAAATATGAACTAAGTTGAGCACAATAGAATAGAATATAATTATAAAATTAAATTAAATATAGGCCAGGGCTGTACAACTGTAAATAAAGAGGTTGAATAATATTAAACGGGATATAAACTAAATTAAATATAGCACAATATAAGATGAGAGTATGCACACCCACGCACCGCACGGACAAGTGAGGAGTATCGCATTCCTGGCATTGATTAGGCGCCAGCGCTACCCCGTGGCAACCAGCCATTACCAAACGAGAGATGATGGCTCCTCTCTCTGCTCTATATTTGAATGGCAAACATGATACTGCAAGCCAACTATGTGTGACCTCATAAAGGAAACAGCCGAGCGTACAGCACTCTGTTTATCTGCTCCTCCGGCTCAGAGGGAGGGGGGGTGTACTGTAGATAGAGCCCTACTGTACAGCCCAGCCGACATCAAAGGCTTTCAGACACTGTGGATATCTGACTGTGTGAACGGGGAGGACTGCAGAGATCTATCGTCTGGGCCGCTGACCTGAGGTTATAAGATCTGGCATCGTCTGGCTGACCTGAGGTCTGAGTTATAAGATCTGGCATCGTCTGGCTGACCTGAGGTCTGAGTCAATGAATCCCAAATGAAATCTAGGTATTCAAATGCAGGGCTCGAAATTGCATCTGTGCGACCTCAAAATATAATTGGGAGCATTCGTGCGAGTGCAAATAATTGTTCTGGTGCAAACCCCCCCCCCCCCCCTCTTGTTGACACGGATTAGCTACGGAGCTAACAGAGTGTACCACTATGAATTGAAAATGGGGGACCCTGATGTAAACAAGACAAACGTCTTTCTCTGGTCTGCATCCCCTTAACAATTGTGTGTATTGTTCTGCAATCTGTTAATACAATTTTCATTCATTCATTCACCATCCATCTGCGACGCAACGGTGGCAGCAACACTTGAAACGGAGTAACGTACAATGTCGAGTTCATACTACACTACACGTATGAACTCGACATAACGTTAGCGTTACTCCGTTTCCATGAAGTGTTTAACACTTTAATCGCCGAAAACGCTGGAACTCGTCTTTCCCCGCCATGCTCATTCTGCCGAAGACACCGTAACACGTCTTTGATATCAATATTTCAAAAATCTGTGATCGAAATCATATTTCTCCTCCGGGGACCTGAGATATACTGCTGAGCTCCACTCAACTGTCTAACGGTTCAAGAGCGCCATCTGGTGGCCGATCGGCAGATCGGCCAACAGGAAGTGACGCACCAAACAGGAAGTGCTCATCCATATTTCGTCCGGGCACTCGCGATCGTTAGCCGGACTCCATCTCGACACACTGGATAATCAATCGCTCGCCCTAACTCAATAAACAACGTTATTTGGACGTATATAGTATTATACAACCTGGAAATGGTTCATCTAGATCAGGGGTTCCCAAACTTTTCAGGCCGGGGCCCAGAAAATAAGGCGTCAGAGAGCCGCGGCCCAATGCACATCGTCTGGCTTTTTTTTTTTTTTTTTTGCCAGGCGATCGATTTTTTAAGCCAAATATCACTTCAATCCTATTAAGTTAGTTCAAGTTAGTTATTCATTTATATGTGCTATTTATGAGAGGGCTAACTTGTTGCAAAATAATAATGATAATAATAATAGCCTCATTAAAATACTATTGTTGCTTCGGTTGTTTTCAGCGTTTTATGTGCATAATCTGTTATTTAGTTTGAAATGTTCGTTGAAATAAGTAGATTTTTCGTTTTTGTTTATTTATTAAGTTAATATAAAACCATATAGTCACATTTTAGAATACAATATAATAGAATTTTAGAATACAACTAGAAACACTGTCCTGGCCTGCTTCTAAGTTCAGTGGCCTGACAAAAAAAATAAAAAATAAAAAATAAAAAAATAAAAAATAAAAAAAAATGTTTTTTTTTATTTTTTTTTGTTTTTTTTTAAATCATCTCACGGCCCATCCGTGGCTGCTCGCGGCCCACCTTTGGGTCGCGCCCCCGACTTTGGGAACCACTGATCTAGATCAGGGGTCAGCAACCTTTTTGACATGGAGTGCCTGTTTGAAATATAGTTGTAACTAGTGTGCCTCAACAATATTCCATGCATCGTAAATATCTTTTCTCATAATCAGGTATTTTTAATGAAAATTTTTACATTATTACATTATTATCGTTATTGTTATTATTAACAATATTATTATGATGGTTGTATCAACCCTAAATCTGAGTTGGGGGGGGGGGGAATGCAATGCAGACAAACAGCTGCATACAGTGCGACCATTTCACTCACATTTGCCCATTCATTTTTGGACACATCACACACCATCGGTGTGTGTACTGTACGTGGGCTGTCATAGCTCCACCTACAGGCCTAATGGAGAACACCAGGAGAACACCAGGATGTGAATGGAGGGTGAATGTGAGGTATATCGTGTAAATAAGTTTTGATTGATCGCAAGACTACACTGTAAAAAATATATAATAATAAGTTACCAGAACTTAAAAATATTGAGTTCAGTTACTGTGCATTAAGGTTTTCAGTTTTCAATCCATAATAATCCAGAAAAATAAGTACACAACCACATTATTTCAACCTAATAAAACTATGTTTATTGTCATTGTTTTAAGAACACAAGTTGACTTGGTAATACTCACATTTTGAGTAAAAAATATGGCTTTTAACATGTGCAATGTTCAATGAAATAGAAAAATAAATAATAAAATTAGTTGATTAATCCCACTGGTCACAATGGTGACCGTAATAATGTTTTTGTTATAAGGCTCTGCAAATGTTACTGAATGATGTAGCAATGTATTTCCAGCTAAATTGAAATAATAAACAAATAGAGGGTCTCAATTAAATATGTGGTAGTAAAAAGAACCTGTGGGAGGATTTCAACAAGATAAATGCGACAACAGTGCAAAATATTTCACTATAATATTTATAAAAAGAAAAAGAAAAAAAAAATTACTGCTGCCCCCTGTGCCTATGCAAATGCCCCCCTGTGCCTAAGGTTGCCTACCCCTGATCTAGATCAACACCCCATAATCGAAAACTGTCTACTCCAAGCTGATCGTCCAACGGCGCGAGGAAGATACGGTAAGATCCAGCGTTATTTTCCAACGTGTTCTTTACTAACTGCTCTGATGACCATATGACCCACACTAGATGAATGATATAACGTTGCCCACGGAATTATAAACGACCCCCGCCCATCCGGTCAACATCAGATGATACGTAGTAACTTCTAGAAGTACCTCCAGTTGAAATTTTTTATCTGGCACCGATCGCTACCAAACTGTATTTGATCATCAATATAATGCATTTGGGGCTATAAATCAAGTTCTGGAGAAAGCTGCAGAAAACGATAACGTACTTATACTTTAGACCATATTTTAGTATGAATATGTGAATGAAAAAGTATAACATTGCTACACCCTGAACAATAGATATAGGACATTGAATGGGCCATAATAATGTCAATTTAGCAATAGAATTTAAAAAGTTATAGCCCTGCAAAGAAGGGGAACTTCTCCATAGACAAATAGAGCTGGCTAGGGATGGTAAATTATGAATTTAACCATCAAGTTCAAGTTCAAGTTTCTTTATTAGTTGACATGCAAAGATACAGAATACCTTCACATGGAATGCTTTTTTCTGTTATGCTCCTATGAGGATCATAGGACGCTTGGATCATACACATACAGCTCATTACAGTAATATTCCACAATTATTACATTTTAGATAGTAATAATGGTACAGAGCCTTGAGACAAACGTATGCATATTCACCACCGCAAACAGACTGGCAGCCGTCATAGGCAGCGCCATTTACGGAAGGAGGGGGGAGTGGGTTGGGGTTGTTACAGGGCTGTAGGGGGGGGGGGGAGTGGGAGGGGGGGGGAAGGTGGGGGGGAGTGCACAAGCCAAGTCCTGGGTGGGGGAGGTCTCCCTCACACGAGGCAGCCGACAGTGCAGCGCCAATGCAGAGGAAGGGGGGGGGGGGACTAGGGATTGGGGTTGTGGGACGCCGCTCGCCACTCTTATCTCCCAGAGAGCCTTCGACTCCAGAGCTCTCGGTTCGACCTTGGTCCAAGAATTTGTTTTGGCTGACTGACTGGCACAATTTATCCCAGCCACGTCCCTTTAAATTTGATTTGAATAGAGTGGAATATAACTCTATTGATTTGAGTGGAGTGAGTTTTAACAACTCCGTCCAAATGACTGAATGCATTATTAGTCCAAGTGTCCAAGTGTCTTATCAGTTCATTTTGGTAGATCCTGTGCGCGGTAAACAGATCCAAAATCTTCTTATTGCAGTCCAAAAGCTTCGATAATCCAAATAATAGCATGGCGATCAAAGTGTTAATTAGCAGCAATCTGTTCTGTTGTTGAAAATTTTACGTTAAGTTAGGTATCCGACGCACTTCCTGCGAGGACAGGAAGCCGTCATGAAATCGTTGTAGTCATATTGTAGTCTTTTAGTCTTATTAACTAAAAGATTTTAACAAAATAAAAAGCAGCAGCACTATTGCATAACTGAGTCATGTTTGCTATGTATTTCTTTCTTTAGGGGAGTAGGACATTTGTTTCACAGTTTTAGCATGATGTTTTATAGATGGCTAGGTTAAACACATGTTTTTGTTTTTAAGAGGGGGGGTTTGATTTGATTGAAGTTTATTTCAAATATGCAACACAACAAACAAACATCAAGTACAGATATAGCCTTAAGCCGTTCAAATAATAAATGTATAATTAATTTTTTTAATAATAATAATCTAAAAGAACCGATAAGAGTATCGATAAAGTACTGAACCGTTAAAGGCCCACTTGCAGGTTAAACCCTACTCTTCAATTATGGGTAGTTTACATCATTGGTATCTAATTTCATTATTTATTTTTTTCCATTTGACACCAGAAATTCCACTCAGAAAGGGTTAAAAATGTCCACGCACGAATAACATGTATGGAGCCAATCAAAAAGCTTATCAGACGCTATCAGTGCTGTGACGTCATTGAAGGTAACTTTCCCCTACTTCTCATCCACTACAATGGAGTTTGACGAGTGCAGAAAGCCATTTCCTTGATCCAAATGGACGCCTTACAAGACGAAAATGGGTTTAATCGTCGGAGAGACTTTCATGGACCAGCTACAACTGCATTTTTGGTTGAAACAAGGTAGTTATAAGGGTTTTAATGTCGTAAAAAAAGAACTATATTTACCACTAGGCAGCCTGTTGTTCAGTACAGCAGCGCTATTGGTCTGTTAGGCTGTCGCCTTATGCCCGTCACGGGTCATAGTACCAAGCTAGCTAGCTAACGTTAACGTTACTATTATGTCTACTGTCGTGAACCATTTTAAATCGGGGCATGTAGAAGAGTTTCCGGAACGAGTAAAATGTGCAGGTCCTCTTCTCAGACCTGTGGGGCAAAGCACTGCACACATCATGCCGGCTAGCAAGCTACACGTCACGGCATGTTGATAGCACGATGGTAGCCCCTTGATAGTAGCACCCCACTCGGTGCATCACAGTCACAAAACGGGCTACCACGATAGCTAACTAACGTTAACGTTACAAGCTCAAACACCTTATAACTACTACTACTGTCGTGTCCATAAGTTCCCTGGCAGAATACTTTGTTTGTGAGGACAAAGGTATACAGGAGTTAGGAGTTTGAGAATGCCGGCTAGCAAGCTAGCTAACTTAGCTACTAACGTTATATACACAATATGTACAACGACACAATGATTTACATTAGTATTTACAAATATGGTAACGTGGTTGTGGCTTTTACAAATAGTGGTTAGCTTTAGAGATAAATGGCTATGATCACGGAGCAATAGTGTTAGGTGAAATACAGTGGCGGCTCCTGAATTATTCTCCAGAGGGGGCGCTAAGGGGCGCTATACCAAACATGTACCACGCATTGGCCAAATAAAGTACAGTCTAATTCACAACTTGAAACACAATATATAAATAGAAACGTTAGAAACAAACTCGCTCCGTCTCCAAACACACGCATAGGCAGAGAGAGAGAGAGAGAGAGAGGGAGAGAGAGAGAGAGAGCGAGAGAGAGCGAGAGAGAGAGCGAGAGAGAGAGAGGAGAGAGAGGGAGAGAGAGAGGAGAGAGAGAGGGAGAGAGAGAGGGAGAGAGAGAGAGAGAGAGGGAGAGAGAGAGAGAGCGAGAGAGAGAGAGAGAGAGAGAGAGCGAGCGAGAGAGAGAGAGAGAGAGAGAGAGAGAGAGAGAGAGAGAGAGAGAGAGAGAGAGAGAGCGATATTGCAAATCTACCTTGTTGTTGTTGTTAAGTTGACAGCAGAGCAGGCAGAAGGGCTTGATAAAGTATATCCACTCCATTGTCCATTGTGCATGTCCCTCCACACTGCATCCATATATAGCTTATAGCCAACAAGTACTGTGTGAGATAACAACAAATAGCTGCATCTCACAACACAACAGCATAAACTCACTTTGTTTAATTGAAACGTGGTGGGCTTGATAAAGTGTATAATCCGCTGTTGATGATGTATATCCAGACCACTGTCCACTGTCCAGACTGCATCCGCCATATAGCTTGTTAGCTGTTAGCACCACACAACAAGACAGTACTTGATTTCTTTGTCCATTTCCGCGTCGAACAGACTGCAAACTACCTGGCGTTCTATCGCCATGCTCTAAGACAAACTCTAACCTTAACCAACTTTGAAAGAGTGCCTAAGCTTAACCGTCGAAAGAACTTGCAGTCACGCTCTAAGACAAATAGCTGCATCTCAGTCACAACAACACAACTATCTCTACCACCAACCTAGAATAAGCTAGAATTGGAACATAGAAAGTGGATTCGGCCAATCAGAGAGCGTCTCCGCGAAATGCGGCTACAGAAATTCTTGACGCTGCTGCCTAGACCGCTTCAAATCACGCCTGGATTCCAACATAATAGTCATATTTCAACGCACAACGCGTTACGCACTGATTGGCTGCGACGGATACAGCGATCAAACAGTGACGCGCACTCAGAGCGCTATTGCGTCTAGCCCGGGCCGAGAAATACAAAAAAATTAAAAAATTAAAAAAGTGAGTCACTTCCTGTTCAGGAAAACGAGTATTTTTTATTTTATATATTAACGTTATATTGTGCATTGGAAACACAAACATACTTAAAATGAGTAAATATTATTCATTTTAAACATGTTTATATTATTTATAGGGCTATAAAACAAAAAACTAAAACGTTTTTTTTTCTTCTTCTCTGATTTAACAGGTGGGTCGGCGCCCTAGCGCCCCCGGTGGCGAGCCGCCACTGGTGAAACAGATACTAGATCCTCGGCTAGTAGTAACAAGAAGGCTCTTTGCTTCCTGCCACTACCTGCCTGTGATTCTCAGCGCCCCCCTGCTGCCCTGTATCTTGTGTGATGTCATAATTTCGATGACACACGCACGCTATGAAACATGGATTAAAATATGCACGAGCGTGGTGATTGTGGTTGGGCGGACAAAATGTTTGATAAAAACGCTAAAACTGGGTCAATTTCGATAATTTTTCCCCCCTCTTGATGAAAGTCACCGTTGGCCTAGTCCACATTGTTTATTGAACAAAAATACAACAGTATCGCAGTATCGATAAGAGTAGTAGTATTGATAAAATCCTAACGATACCCATCCCTAATTACAGTACTGTTATATTGTATATTGTATTATATATTATTACATATATATTGTTGGTGCTCCTTACATTTTGGTGGGTGTTCCTAAATTTTTGCTGGTGCTCCCAAGTAAAAATGTTAATTTCGAGCCCTGAAATGAACAATGATTTTGAAGCTAATCATCTAAAGATGGTCAATTGTGATGCACGTTCATAGTAAAAGACAGTAGAGGTTGAGTCATTTATTATCTAAAGATGGTAAGTTACGAGTGTTGTGTTCATTCATAGTTAAAGACAGTAGAGGTTGAGTACTTTATTATCTAAAGATGGTAAGTTAGAGTGTTGTGTTCATTCATAGTAAAAGACAGTATGAATGAATGAATGAAAACTTTATTTAACAGATTGCAGAATGGGTACAATACAGTACGGCTCAATACATACAATTGTTAAGGGGATGCAGACCTGAGAAAGACGTTTGTCTTGTTTCCATCAGGGTCCCCCATTTTCAATTCATATAGTAGAGGTTGAGTACTTTATTATCTAAAGATGGTAAGTTAGAGTGTTGTGTTCATTCATAGTAAAAGACAGTAGAGGTTGAGTGCTTTATTATCTAAAGATGGTAAGTTAGAGTGTTGTGTTCATTCATAGTTAAAGACAGTAAAGGTTGATTACTTTATTATCTAAAGATGGTAAGTTAGAGTGTTGTGTTCACTCATAGTTAAAGACAGTAGAGGTTGAGTACTTTATTATCTAAAGATGATAAGATTGTTGTGTTCACTCATAGATAAAGACAGTAGAGTTTGAGTACTTTATTATATAAAGATGGTAAGTTATAGAGTGTTGTGTTCCTTCATAGTTAAAGACAGTAGAGGCTGAGTACTTTATTATCTAAAGATGGTAAGTTAGAGTGTTGTGTTCATTCATAGTTAAAGACAGTAGAGGTTGAGTACTTTATTATCTAAAGATGGTGAGTTAGAGTGTTGTGTTCATTCATAGATAAAGACAGTAGAGGTTGAGTACTTTATTATCTAAAGATGGTAAGTTAGAGTGTTGTGTTCATTCATAGTTAAAGACAGTAGAAGCTGAGTACTTTATTATCTAAAGATGGTAAGTTTGAGTGTTGTGTTCATTCATAGTTAAAGACAGTAGGTTGAGTACTTTATTATCTAAAGATGGTGAGTTAGAGTGTTGTGTTCATTCATAGTTAAAGACAGTAGAGGTGGAGTACTTTATTATCTAAAGATGGTGAGTTAAGAGTGTTGTGTTCATTCATAGTTAAATACAGTAGAGGTTGAGTACTTTATTATCTAAAGATGGTAAGTTAGAGTGTTGTGTTCATTCATAGTTAAAGACAGTAGAGGCTGAGTACTTTATTATCTAAAGATGGTAAGTTTGAGTGTTGTGTTCATTCATAGTTAAAGACAGTAGGTTGAGTACTTTATTATCTAAAGATGGTGAGTTAGAGTGTTGTGTTCATTCATAGTTAAATACAGTAGAGGTTGAGTACTTTATTATCTAAAGATGGTAAGTTAGAGTGTTGTGTTCATTCATAGTTAAATACAGTAGAGGTTGAGTACTTTATTATCTAAAGATGGTAAGTTAGAGTGTTGTGTTCATTCATAGTTAAAAACAGTAGAGGTTGAGTAGTTAGAGTGTTGTGTTCATTCATAGTCTATTATATCCACGCTGCATCTATTCTATCCGCATAGTTATCACCCCCCCCCCTCCCCACTCAACTCCAACCCACACATCAGAGCAAAAAAAGTACAATACCAAGCGGGGCTCTTTTGCCTAAAGGGGACTGTTTGACGGCATTACAGATTCTACCTTTAATGCAGTGTTTTGCATGTAGTGTTTGATGGATGATAATGATGAGTGGGTTGGTGTCTGACAGCCAGGTCCCCCTCATTTTTAATAGAGCCTTTTGTTGATTTTTATCTAGTTTTAGCTCCACACATAAAAATGTGTATGTTCTTTTACCAGTTTTAGCCCTTCTTATTTTATGTGTTTTACTCTTTTACTAGTTTTAGTGTTATTTTTACTCCTTCCTTACTAGTTTTAGTCTTGCTTATTTTATATTCTTTCTTTTTTTATACTATTTTGCTAGTTTTTATGTTCTTTTAAAATGTAGCGCTTTGAGATTTGCTCCACAACTATAAAGCGCCCAACAAATCAAATATTTTATTATTATTATTGTTACTTTACTGAATAACAGTTATGTCCTCGTCAACACAGGGTGCTTCAAAGGAGGAGGGGCAGAACCTGTTAGTCACTTTGGATGAAAGCGTTCGGCTAAATGACTAACTGTAAATGTAAAGTGCAAGGAGGACAGAGTGCTAGTGCATTCCCCGTTTAACCCTTTCAGAAGGTTAACCTTTCACTACCACACTACAGACGGTTAACCGTCTGTAGTGTGGTAGTGAAAGGGTTAACCTTCTGTAGTGTGGTAGTGAAAGGGTTAACCTTCTGTAGTGTGGTATTGAAAGGGTTAACCTTCTGTAGTGTGGTAGTGAAAGGTTAACCGTATGTAGTGTGGTAGTGAAAGGGTTAACCTTCTGTAGTGTGGTATTGAAAGGGTTAACCTTCTGTAGTGTGGTTGTGAAAAAGGGTTAACCATTTGGCATGTGGCAGTGAAAGGGTTAACCTTCTGTATTGTCGCAGTGAAAGGGTTAACCCTTTGGTAGTGTGGTAGTGAAAGGGATATCAACGGAATGGCTGTTTTGGTTCAAATATTTGCCCTCTTGGGCAGAGGTGTTTAGCAGGCTGTGGCGTACAAGCCAGGTGTCTCTACTACTAGATTAGATTCAAATCTATTGTCATCATACAGGACAACGAAAAGACGTTTGGCATCCAACCAGAGTGCAAATGCAACAGTAAAGTGCAATAGTAATATACAATGTACAGGTGATTAAACTGGGTATAAAATATATAAATCAGTACTACGAAGTAATAGTGCTAATCAGATGCATGTACAGATACAGGTATAAAGACATTATGGTAGTAAGTCATACTGGCCAGCAGTGTAACTAGTAAGAGTAGGTAAGAGATATGTACAGATATAGAGATAGTATCAGCAGATATGTAAAAGATTTACACATGACAGATGTGGATAGATATAGGTAAGAATAAATATATATATATATACGGTATATACAGCATTATTGTACGTGCTCATCCGTAGCTAACAGTGTATTGCACTGCCACAGGACCTAGCATGTCCTACCATGCTCTGTAAATATACCGATATGCCCTACTCTGTTTACTTGTTTTATTGCACAATGTCGTTCTATTGGATTCTATTATAATTATGTTATTACTATTGTATTATGCACATCGTTGCGGGCAAGACCACCCGCATTTCATTGTATACTCGTATGCCGTGACAAATAAAACTCTTGACTTAACTTGACTTGACTTATCATACAGAGTTATATGGGTTATATACAGTACAGGTGTATAGGTAGGTATATATAGAACGATTATATGCAGGTATATTCAGACAGATATGGTCCTCCTCCACTGCTTCCCTCACTGTCCCGTCATCCAAGCTCAAAAACGTTGGCGACCGGGCCTTCTCACGCACTGCACCTCGACTCTGGAACTCCCTCCCTCAGACCATCAGAGACTCCCCCACACTCTCCACCTTCAAATCCCGCCTCAAAACCCACCTGTTCTCCCTAGCCTTCAACCTTCCGCACCCATAACCCCCCCCCCCGCCCCCCCTCCAGCCTGTTTTGATGTTTGTTACTGTGGCTTTATGTTTCTCTGTGTATCATGCTGTTTTCCCTGTTTCCCCCGTGGTCTTATGTTCCTTTTGTTTCTTTATTTTTCTGTGTTTCTCTGCCTACTGTCAGCGACTTCGGGTTCCTGAGAAGCGCTATACAAATAAGATGAATTATTATTATTATTATTATTATTATTATTATTATTATTATTATTATTATTATTATTATTATTATTATTATTATATACTGCAGTAAATATAAATGTATATATACGGTATATACAGCACTATTCTACATGCTATCATTATGGCTGACCTTCGATTTTTTTTTGGCAATCGAAGCTTCGATTTTAATTCGAGGCTTCGAATTAAAATTTTTTTAATTAATTAATAATTTTTTTTTTTTTTTTTTTATTATCTTATGTTGTGGGATTTGTACAGCACTTTGGTAAACTTTGTTGTTTTTAAATGTGCTCTATAAATAAAGTGGATTGGATTAATGAATTAAGTAGCCCCTTTCGTGACTGTACGCAGCCAACACGGCTGTGTGATTTAATTCAAGGTGGATCGCTGTTGTCGTTTGAACTTCAGATTTCATGGGAACTACCAATCCCCCAAATCAAGAATGTTTAAGATGAATGAAGTAAGATTTTGATTATTTGAAATATGGCCTGCCCTGTGTAGACTAAACTATGCACAGAATTATGTCAGTCTACAAGGTCCGGATTCTACATGGTCCGGCAATGTAGACCTTGTAGACTCCACTACAGACCAATTATCAGTGAATGTTCATGCATTTTTAAGAAGGGCTACTTCCACAAAAAAACAAAGAACTCACCAAAACATCTCAGTAGCACCTTATCTAAATGTTCTATTTCATATATGGAGATTCATATTTATTTATGTATTGCATGCATTTCTAAATTTTATTTCCTATTTTGTTTATTCATCCCAGTATCTTTCTTTCTTATGTGTGGAATTCTACAAGGCATTTACATTCACATTTACATTTAGTCATTTAGCTGACGCTTTTATCCAAAGCGACTTACAAGTTCTGTACGACAGGTCATCAGGAAGGATACAACTCTATCAGCTGAGTAACAATGTTCATCAAAGTGTTGCGTGTTACAGTGTAAGTTAGTTTATTAGGACAAGTGCATGACAGTAAGGTTAGTTAGGGTTAGATTTATTTTATTTTATTTTTTAAATTTTATTTCAGATAATGGTTGAAGAAGTGAGTCTTTAGTCGACGGCGAAAGATTGGACGGGATTCGGCTGTCCTAACTGGGGTGGGTAGTTCATTCCACCATTGTGGGGCAAGGACTGAGAATAGGCGTGTAGGTGGTGTATATGTGTTTGAGGATGATATCCTTCAAACAGGCAATAGTGATGATATAATTTGGGCAGTGCTGAGCTGGGTTCCTTTCCTCCAGTGTATTTGTCCCCCGGCCCCACCCAATGACCTCATGCACGCACACACACACACACCGAAGTAAAAAAAAAAGTGTTTGAATTTTTTTTATTTTTTATTTTATTTTTTTTTAAACTTAGATTTTTTTTTAATGTTCGAAGCTTGTGCCATCGAACGAAGCTTCGAAGCTTCGAAGTATTTAAGACAGCCCTAGCTATCATACAGAGCTATGCACTCTTTGTCTACTATTCACAACTTGTTCAGCATCGGCTGAATGACTATATGTAGATGTCAGACGTAGGTGGAGGAAAACACGACTCTGTCTGCAGCTCGTCAGAGAAAACAGAGGAGTGAAACGGAAAGAGAGAGAAAATATGCAAGTCCACCCTGTGGACCGCCTGTTTCTTCTCTTCTCGTGGTAGATACGGGCTGACAGGGAGATGATGGGACGTCTCACTGCTGGGTGAGCGGGCAGCAGGTGCCTGGGGGTGCAGAGAGGATAAGCTATTTGAAATATGTAAACAATGGGCAGGCAGAGCTAGCTAACCTGGGCAGGCAGAGCTAGCTAACCTGGGCAGGCAGAGCTAGCTAACCTGGGCAGGCAGAGCTAGCTAAACTGGGCAGGCAGATCTAGCTACCCTAGCGTCCGCATGGCGCTCCTCCATCTGGGAGATCAGAGCTAGCTAACCTGGGCGTCCGCATGGCGCTCCTCCATCTGGGAGATCAGAGCTAGCTAACCCTAGCGTCCGCATGGCGCTCCTCCATCTGAGAGATCAGAGCTAGCTAACCTGGGCGTCCGCATGGCGCTCCTCCATCTGGGAGATCAGAGCTAGCTAACCTGGGCGTCCGCATGGCGCTCCTCCATCTGGGAGATCAGAGCTAGCTAACCTGGGCGTCCGCATGGCGCTCCTCCATCTGAGAGATCAGAGCTAGCTAACCTGGGCGTCCGCATGGCGCTCCTCCATCTGGGAGATCAGAGCTAGCTAACCTGGGCGTCCGCATGGCGCTCCTCCATCTGGGAGATCAGAGCTAGCTAACCTGGGCGTCCAGATGACGCTCCTCCATCTGGGAGATCAGAGCTAGCTAACCTGGGCGTCCGCATGGCGCTCCTCCATCTGGGAGATCAGAGCTAGCTAACCTGGGCGTCCAGATGACGCTCCTCCATCTGGGAGATCAGAGCTAGCTAACCTGGGCGTCCAGATGACGCTCCTCCATCTGGGAGATCAGAGCTAGCTAACCCTAGCGTCCGCATGGCGCTCCTCCATCTGGGAGATCAGAGCTAGCTAACCTGGGCGTCCGCATGGCGCTCCTCCATCTGGGAGATCAGAGCTAGCTAACCTGGGCGTCCGCATGGCGCTCCTCCATCTGGGAGATCAGAGCTAGCTAACCCTAGCGTCCGCATGACGCTCCTCCATCTGGGAGATCAGAGCTAGCTAACCTGGGCGTCCGCATGGCGCTCCTCCATCTGGGAGATCAGAGCTAGCTAACCTGGGCGTCCGCATGGCGCTCCTCCATCTGGGAGATCAGAGCTAGCTAACTCTAGCGTCCGCATGGCGCTCCTCCATCTGGGAGATCAGAGCTAGCTAACCTGGGCGTCCGCATGACGCTCCTCCATCTGGGAGATCAGAGCTAGCTAACCTGGGCGTCCGCATGGCGCTCCTCCATCTGGGAGATCAGAGCTAGCTAACCTGGGCGTCCAGATGACGCTCCTCCATCTGGGAGATCAGAGCTAGCTAACCTGGGCGTCCGCATGGCGCTCCTCCATCTGGGAGATCAGAGCTAGCTAACCTGGGCGTCCAGATGACGCTCCTCCATCTGGGAGATCAGAGCTAGCTAACCTGGGCGTCCAGATGACGCTCCTCCATCTGGGAGATCAGAGCTAGCTAACCCTAGCGTCCGCATGGCGCTCCTCCATCTGGGAGATCAGAGCTAGCTAACCTGGGCGTCCGCATGGCGCTCCTCCATCTGGGAGATCAGAGCTAGCTAACCTGGGCGTCCGCATGGCGCTCCTCCATCTGGGAGATCAGAGCTAGCTAACCCTAGCGTCCGCATGACGCTCCTCCATCTGGGAGATCAGAGCTAGCTAACCTGGGCGTCCGCATGACGCTCCTCCATCTGGGAGATCAGAGCTAGCTAACCTGGGCGTCCGCATGGCGCTCCTCCATCTGGGAGATCAGAGCTAGCTAACTCTAGCGTCCGCATGGCGCTCCTCCATCTGGGAGATCAGAGCTAGCTAACCTGGGCGTCCGCATGGCGCTCCTCCATCTGGGAGATCAGAGCTAGCTAACCTGGGCGTCCGCATGGCGCTCCTCCATCTGGGAGATCAGAGCTAGCTAACCTGGGCGTCCGCATGGCGCTCCTCCATCTGGGAGATCAGAGCTAGCTAACCCTAGCGTCCGCATGGCGCTCCTCCATCTGGGAGATCTGCCTGTGCTTCTATCAGCACCGCAAGTGGCTGTGGAAATACATAAAATCAATACCCGACATTCGTCTCATATACACAGTTTAATAGATGGAATAAAGCAGTTTTATATCAAAAGGAAAACACCAACTAGGGCAGGGGTGGCCAACCAGTCAGAGACTAAGAGCCACAAAAAAATGACTGTGGTACCACAAAGAGCCACACCATATACCAGCGTTTCTCAAATTTTTTTTTCAGTCACGGCACCCTTCATGTGTTTATAGGTCTCACCCTCTGGCCTCTGAAGTTGCTAATGTCTTTTTTATTTGGGCCTCACAGGGTTAAAAGTACCCTGTGAGACCCACGGTTGCAAAATTACAAAATCACTTTTAGCCATTTAAAAAAATTATGTTTATTTAAAAAAATTTAAAGGGGAACTATTAACTATTATACTACTATTTACTATTTCTTTCACTATTTGGGCACTTTTACACAATTCCTGTGAGTCTATGGAACACCTAGGTTTTTTTTTAAAAAAAATGCATTGTTTTGTATTTCTAATCAAGTACTAAAAACCGCATTTTTCTACCTCAAGATCTTAAGCCGTTTTGAGGCTGGGCTCCAACCACTGTGTGGCCTGGTGCCAACTGCCACATCAACTGCCACATTATTATGCAGCTGAGAAATCTCTGACATCACAGATATGCACATTTTCAGATGACTCAGTTCAGTGAGGGTGAATATTGTGAGAGGAGAATTGGAAGAATTCGCCAATATAAGAATTAGAGACATATATCCTATTAATATAAGTCCACATAGCTAAGAAACAATGGTAAACACTGAAAAAAGCCATTTATAAGATAGTTCCCCTTTAAGCACATGTATAGTCAATTGGTCCTGTTGTTCAGCCTCACAATGCTATTTGATAGTAAATGTGTTTATATGTCCCACCCTCTGGCCTCTGAAGTTGCTAATTTCTTTTTAATTTGGGCCTCACAGGGTTAACCTCTTAAGCCCGAGATATACAGTAAAAGTGTATATTTTCAGCATTATGTTTGTTTACCAATTATTTTAACTGTTATTAGTGAAATATAAGATTATATAAATCTCAGGGCATTGAGTCGGAAACCGGCGCATATTGACAGGAGGAAGTGGCACAGCCAAAAGTGAGTGTAGTCTTTTGAAGGAAGAGACTCAGGGCTTTCAAATCTCGAAAAACTACCCTATCTCACACCAGCCCCTGTCAATCATCTGACTTCTGGATTTACTTTTTAATTTCTCTTATTTTTTGGGATTATCTCCCACAAACCTGAACGTTATTGCCATAAAACAGAACGCAGTTAGTTTCTCTACCTTTCTGTGAACGTCTTGCAAAAAACGGTGTTGCAATACGATGAAAAATGGTGGAGAAATTTACATTATAAAAAAGATGGCAGAATTCAGTACTGTATCTACAAAACCTTCTGTTTAATCATCTTCCCTTTATTCATTTGCTTAGATTTTTCAGGTCTGGTCAATTTTAGCATGGTGTTATTTACAGTCAAAGATATATTATTTTTTTAAATAGAATTGATATTCTCCTTTGGTTCATTACAATTTACTCAAGCCTAGTAACAGACACACTATTTCTGACACTGATCCATATATGTCCCTAGATTCAGATACCAAGAACATGCAAATGGACCATTTAAAAAAAAATTGTAAATGTTTATTCTACGTCCTTATGGAATGAGTGACATAAAAAATAAATAATTTTTTTTTTTTTTTTTTTTTTTTTTTTTTTTTTATGGATGGAAGAGCCGCACATTGACGGGCAAAGAGCCGCATGCGGCTCGCGAGCCGCGGGTTGGCCACCCCTGAACTAGGGGATACGAAATAAGTGGATGATGCTCTGATGATCCTGGTAGAGATGATATATTTAAGCAACAGCTCACGACAGGCCGTGGTATATGGTTATTATATCACAGCTAACAGCTCACAGCAGGCTGTGGTATATGGTTATTATATCACAGCTAATAGCTCACAGCAGGCTGTGGTATATGGTTATTATATCACAGATAACAGCTCACAACAGGGCATGGTATATGGTTATTATATCACAGCTAATAGCTCACAGCAGGCTGTGGTATATGGTTATTATATCACAGCTAACAGCTCACAGCAGGCTGTGGTATATGGTTATTATATCACAGCTAATAGCTCACAGCAGGCCATGGTATATGGTTATTATATCACAGCTAAGGGGCGTAGCTCACGACAGAATAACCTCTCAACACTGGTGTGCACAGCATATAGACAGCAGGTTTGATATCATCACAGATCACAGGTATGATATAATCACAGGTATGATATCATCACAGATCACAGGTATGATATAATCACAGGTATGATATCATCACAGATCACAGGTATGATATCATCACAGATCACAGGTATGATATAATCACAGGTATGATATCATCACAGATCACAGGTATGATATCATCATCACAGGTATGATATCATCAGAGGTATATAATGCAGGACTTAGGAAGTCTTTATTTGGTATGACGATATGATATCATCTTTAATCTTTTAAACCATCTGGCCACATGGGGTAGAGAGGAAGAGGATTGGTAAACGCCGGGACGTGCAATGCATTGTAGGACGGAACAGATCTTTCTCCTCTGGGAACCAACTCCATAATCTGGTCCCAAAACTCAGAGAACAACAATAAGACGTCTTTTCCCCCGACAGAATCAACACATTCCAGTCACGCTCTGTGTTCTGTGTTCCTGCTCTGTTGGCAGATCCATCTCTATAATCCTGCTCCCCAGGTTTAACCCTTTCACTACCACACTACAGAAATAACCTTTCACTACCACACTACAGACGGTTGGGCGGCGTAGCGGAGATTGCGCTCGTCACCAACGCAAGAGACTCCAGTCTCGACTCCCCGAGTCAGCATTGCCTCAGGCTTAGGCCAGTCGTCATACTATCTCAATTGGCAGAGGTAGCGGGTGGAAAGTCGATGGGTGGTAATCTGGACGTTGTGGACAGCGACTCCTACAGGTCGGTTGGGGGACGCCTGTACAGCAGATACAGGAAGTATCGGGGGCAGCGTGAGCCTCCCACTGAGAGTCTGCGCTGTCTGGTGAAAAGATGCGACAGGCTGCCTCCTCGTGTACCGGAGGCGACACGTGAAGCAAGGCTTCTATCCTCACTACAGCCGACCAGTGGGAGGCATAGTCTAGCAACGTTCAAGACAGGGGAGGGGAGAATTGGAGGGGAGAATTGGCTATACGAAATTGGGATGGGAGAAAAATAGAAAAACAAGGAGAAAAAGTGGACAAAAAAAAAGAAATAACCTTTCACTACCACACTACAGACAGGTTTTTTTTTTTTTTACAAAAAAAAGAAAAAATATCTCCCACAAGAAAAAGCAGCTGCCAGTATGATTGGTGCTGAGAGGAACGGGGGGGGGGCTGCCAGTATGATTGGTTGCTGGGAGGAAGAGGGGGGGGGTTGGCTTTTTCACTGGACCTCAATGAACCCATTTCATCTAAGCTGCAGCAACGTCTTCATTCAGACAAACGATAAACATTTTGTAACGACCTCCGACGCCACAAATTCATCACCTGAACACCCCTCGTCACCCTATTCCTCAATATATATAACTCATATATATATAACTCTGTATATAACCCATATAACTCTGTATGATAGCATGTACAATAATGCTGTATATACCGTATATATATATATATATACATTTATTCTTACCGTATATATATATATATATATATATATATATATATATATATATATATATATATATATATATATATATATATATATATATATATATATATATATATATATATATATATATATATATATAAATATATCCACATATCTTTAGATGCTATATCTATATCTGTACATATCCCTTACCTTCTCTTACTAACTAACTAACTTACGCTGCTGGTCAGTACGACTTACTACCAATACCAACCATAGTGTCTTTATACCTGTATCACTGTATTAATACTACAACTCTGTACATACATCTCATTAGCACTATTACTCAGTAGTACTACTTTATATATTGTATACCCAGTTTAATCACCTGTACATTATATATTACTATTACACTTTACTGTTACATTTTCACTCTGGTTGGATGGCAAACTTCTATTTGTTGTACTTTACTTGTTTATCTAATCTAAGTTGCACAGACAGTTTCTGTTCCCTTTGAAGCTCTGCTGGAGATTAAATTGGGGTTTGAGACGAAACACAGCGGCCTTGAGTTTACAGAAATCAAAGGAGCCAATTAGAAAGTGTTAGTTTCTGCTGAGAGGCTCTCTCTCTCTCTCGGTCTCTCTCTCTCTCGGTCTCTCTCTCTGTCTCTCTCTATGTCTCTCTCTGTCTCTCTCTCTCGCTCTCTCTCGGTCTCTCTCTCTCTCGGTCTCTCTCTCGGTCTCTCTCTATGTCTCTCTCTGTCTCTCTCTCTATCTCGCTCTATCTCGCTCTCTCTCGGTCTCTCTCTCTCTCGGTCTCTCTCTCTGTCTCTCTCTATGTCTCTCTCTGTCTCTCTCTCTCTCTCTTTCTCTCTCTCTCTCTCTCTCTCTCATCATAGTTTATTGTACAGATGACAGTATCCTTGTCCTTTGTGTCACCGCGTACTAGGATTCATAACTGTCCCGCCTCATCTCCTTGCTGCTTACCGTGTTAAGAAGGTCAGACGTGTCTCTTGAGTTATTACTGTGCCTTTTGGTGTCTAGTCTCGCCACCTCCGCCTTCTACTGTACCCCTGGTCCTGTCCTCTAAACCAACGCTGTGTATATTGATAGTAATATACGCCACCCTCATAGAATCTATACAGCTCCTCATAGTCTATACAGCACCTCATAGAGTCTATACAGCTCATCATAGTCTATACAGCTCCTCATAGAGTCTATACAGCTCCTCATAGAGTCTATACAGCTCCTCATAGAGTCTATACAGCTCCTCATAGAGTCTATACAGCTCCTCATAGAGTCTATACAGCTCCTCATAGAATCTATACAGCTCATCATAGAGTCTATACGGCTCCTCATAGAGTCTATACAGCTCCTCATAGAATCTATACAGCTCATCATAGAGTCTATACAGCTCCTCATAGAGTCTATACAGCTCCTCAGAGTCTATACAGCTCCTCAGAGTCTATACAGCTCCTCATAGAGTCTATACAGCTCCTCATAGAGTCTATACAGCTCCTCATAGAGTCTATACAGCTCCTCATAGAGTCTATACGGCTCCTCATAGAGTCTATACAGCTCCTCATAGAGTCTATACAGCTCCTCATAGAGTCTATACAGCTCCTCATAGAGTCTATACAGCTCCTCAGAGTCTATACAGCTCCTCATAGAGTCTATACAGCTCCTCATAGAGTCTATACAGCTCCTCATAGAGTCTATACGGCTCCTCATAGAGTCTATACAGCTCCTCATAGAGTCTATACAGCTCCTCATAGAGTCTATACGGCTCCTCATAGAGTCTATACGGCTCCTCATAGAGTCTATACAGCTCCTCATGGAGTCTATACAGCTCCTCATAGAGTCTATACAGCTCATCATAGAGTCTATACAGCTCCTCATAGAGTCTATACAGCTCCTCATAGAGTCTATACGGCTCCTCATAGAGTCTATACAGCTCCTCATGGAGTCTATACAGCTCCTCATAGAGTCTATACAGCTCCTCATAGAGTCTATACAGCTCCTCATAGAGTCTATACAGCTCATCATAGAGTCTATACAGCTCCTCATAGAGTCTATACAGCTCCTCATAGAGTCTATACAGCTCATCATAGAGTCTATACAGCTCCTCATAGAGTCTATACAGCTCCTCATAGAGTCTATACAGCTCCTCATAGAGTCTATACAGCTCCATAGAGTCTATACAGCTCCTCATAGAGTCTATACGTCACCCTCATGGAGTCTCTTGAAATCAGTACAGTACAGAAGGAATTTTTTGTGTGATTGATAGTCTTTATGGTGGTTGTATTTCATTAGATGTCCTTTTCTTGTCACAGCAGCTCACAAATCTTGCTGCTGTGTTTGCACATTGTTGTATTTATCCCAGTAGATATGGGAGTTTTGAGTTATTTTCCATGTTTTCAAAGTCTCTTTGGGTGTTTGCAATTTGTGGGAAGTATATGTCTCTGATGTCTTGGTATAGTGGGCAGGTTGTTAAGAAGTGTAGCTCGGTTTCCACCTCTTCTTGTACTCAAGTACAAGTAGCCCCTCTAAAGTCCTGTGCACGTCCCTGTATGCTTGCTTGTCCTGGTATGACAGTGCCCCCAGCAACTTGAGAACTAGACTTCAAACTGCCCAGAACAAGCTAGTTAGGATAGTCCTGCAGCTCCCCACTCGTACTCACCTAGACCAGCCCCACTTCAACAGCCTGGGGTGGCTCAGGGTGGAAAAAAGAGTATAAATGATAAAGCTATGCCTAGTATATAGAATTTATAAAGGGGAGGTGCCAAGCTACCTTCAAAATTACTTTCAGTATGTAAAAAACAACCATAGCCATGAAACCAGAGGTAGAGACACAAACATAGTTCCATTTAGATTTAAACTCATTTCCTACGGCCAGCAGACCTTCCTTTACTCAGCTGCAGTTCTGTGGAACAGCCTGCCCAGCAGCATTAAACAGGCCCCCGGGTTAACTGGCTTCAAAAAGCATGTACGATCATGGCTATCGGCATAGGAAAGAGAGGGTAGCATATTTATTTATTATTCTTTTATTTTCAACTGTATATGCATATTGTATCTTAATGTTTTATGATGCTGTTTTACGTTGATGTTTTTATGATGTTGTTTTATGTTGATGTATGTCCTGTTTTTTAATACCAGGGACCATGATGGAAATAAGTGCTTGCATTTTACCATGTTTTTATCCCTTGGATGATGTCTCTAATCCACAATAAAATCAATCAATCAATCAAACTCCCCTCTTGCTGTACCAAAATCTCTCCTAGCTCTAACCGTCAGTTTTTGCATGACTACGTCCTTGAGAATAACTGAAAAGTTGGATTATTTTAGGCTATATATCTTATGTTGATGTATGGTATTTTTGGAGTATTAAATTCGGTATACCGAACCGAACCGAAAACCGCAAACCTAAAACCGTGATGCGAACCGAACCGTCGATTTTGTGAACTGTTCCACCCCTAGTACCTAGTCAAGGATCTTCTTAGTTTGTCTCTAACCCTGTGCCTGTCCCATCCACTCCCTGCACTTCGGCGAACGCTCTACGGGCGCTCAAAAGGCACAGCTAATAATCATCACACATCTGCAATTTATCATTCAAAACTGGTCGATTTCCGAATAAAATGAAAATAGCAAAAGTCATACCTCTGTTCAAGACTGGAGATAAACACCACTTCACAAATTATAGGCCTGTTTCTCTACTTCCTCAGTTTTCAAAAATATTAGAAAAACTCTTCAACAACAGATTAGATAAATTCATTGATAAACATAATTTACTCACCGATAGCCAGTATGGATTCAGAACACACCGGTCAACATCACTAGCGTTAATAGAACTCATTGAAAAAATCACAAATTCCATAGATCAAAAAAAACATGTAGCTGGAGTATTCATTGACCTAAAAAAAGCATTTGATACTATTAATCATGATATATTAATCAGGAAATTGGAGAGATATGGGATCAGGGGGGTAGTATTGGACTGGGTGAGAAGCTATCTAAATAAAAGACAACAATTTGTGACAATGAGAGATTATAAATCTGAATGTTTGGACATTGCTTGTGGTGTCCCCAGGCGCGGAACTTTGTTCTTAGCGGTGGGGGGGACATATTAGGGGGCGTGGTCAGTGACGTCGCAGGGGGGGGGGGTAGTGCAGGTGCTCGCATTATAAATCGAATGTATGCGAGACAAAATCAAATTTATTTATAGGGCCCGACAACACACGTTAATGTCCCCATGGGCCGTACAGGTCTTCTTTAAACAAGTCAAGAAGACAACATAACAATAAGTCAAGAACAGAACAAGAACAGCATAAGGTCCAAACATTTTTAGATGAATGCAAATAAATGAAAGAATGCAAACAATCGTTTTGATGCATACATCTCTGCCCAGCCTACCCCACCTGTTGCTGTTGCGCCCCCGCACAGAGAGACCCATATATCCCTGCACCAGAACGCTACGACGGGGACGTCTCTAAATGTCATGCCTTTATTTTTCAATATTCACTAGTATTCGGACAACAGCCGCACACTTAAAGTGATACATCTAAAATCGCTTACCTTACCTGTCGGGGGTCCAGGACTCCTGCGTTAGAATGGGCGACAGGCAGCTCTCCACTACCCTCTGCAATTCGTCCCTGCATACATCGCAAAAGGTATTCGACCACCCTCCCGGGGGCTCGGATAGTTCTTGTAACTGCCTCCATGTTCAAGTTTAAGTTAAGTATGATGTCATAGACTATGTCAAATGTCATGACTCATAGTAGAATCGGCTGGCTTGTTCGCCATCCGCCAGGGAAACCGCAGATATATATTCCTTTACTGCGAATTGAGAGCGTCCCAAAAATGATTCCAGGTTGCTATTTCTTTACCAACGGATTTCCAGTTCCGCGTTGACGCTTCCAACTGGTTCATGCGTCGGCTACACGCTGCTTTAATAACACTGCATTATCGAGACAGCGCCCCTATGCTATGTATGACTTTGAGGATCTGGCAATGAATTCCAAGAGTAGGGTAAATCTGCAGTGCCGGCACTGTGTAGTAGCGACTAGCGAGTCACAGTGCTGGCCGCCAGACCGCGCAGTTGCAGCGGTTTGGGGGTAAAAACATGGGGGGGACAAATACTGCATTCTGAAATCATGCAGGGGACATTTTCCGGGGACCCCCCCGCAAATTACGCCCCTGGGTGTCCCCCAGGGGTCAGTGTTGGGTCCAAAACTGTTCATTTTGTACATTAACGAGATATGTAAAGTATCCAATATATTTAAATGTATTTTATTTGCGGATGACACTAATCTTTTTTTTCTGGTGAGAATGTCCAGCAGCTTTTAGAGGTCATCACATCTGAAATGAAGAAATTGAAGGAATGGTTTGATAGAAACAAATTATCATTGAACTTGAGCAAAACAAAAATTATGTTGTTTGGAAACTGTAGATTGGATACTCAGGTACAAGTTAAAATAAATTATGTGATTATTGAAAGAGTTTATGAAAATAAATTCCTAGGTGTAATAATAGACCATAAAATCTGTTGGAAACCTCACATAAAACATGTCCAATCTAAACTCTCACGAAGCATTTCAGTCATGAGTAAAGTAAAGCACATTCTGGATAGAAAATCACTCTACATTCTCTACTGTTCACTAGTTTTACCATATTTAAATTACTGTGCTGAAGTCTGGGGAAACAATTATAAGTCTACACTACAACCACTTTTTATACTCCAAAAAAGGGCCATAAGGATAGTTCACATTGCAGGTTATCGTGATATGTGGAGTGAAACTGTGGAACAGTCTAAATGTGGTGCTAAAGCAATGTCCAAACATGAGACAATTCAAACTGATGTATAAGGAAATTATGTTCACAAGGTACAGGGATGAGGAAGGGACTTGATATTCACGGGTGTTTACATTTTTATTTTGTTTTCTATTTTATTTTATTTTATACATATATAGTTTTTGTTTTTTGTTTTGCATATATATATATTTTTTTTTCTTTTTTATGTTTAAAATAGTACACTCATTTGAGTAGTGGAAAAGGGGTAGGATTAAATAAGTGTATACTTCTTCCTACTCCTTTTCGAACATGCAGATTGAGTTGTTTTGCTTTTTGTTATTGTTTGTTGTATGTTGTATGTATATATTTGTACTATACTGTTATGATTTTGATTGTACGACTGCTTATGTTTTACTGTACTTTAAATTATTGAATGTTCCCTTGTCATTGAAAAGGAGGCTCCCCGTCAATCGACTGTAAAGTACAGTATGTGAGTTCAGCTCCTGAGGTAAAGTACAGTATGTGAGTTCAGCTCCTGAGGTAAAGTACAGTATGTGAGTTCAGCTCCTGAGGTAAAGTACAGTATGTGAGTTCAGCTCCTGAGGTAAAGTACAGTATGTGAGTTCAGCTCCTGAGGTAAAGTACAGTATGTGAGCTCAGCTCCTGAGGTAAAATACAGTATGTGAGTTCAGCTCCTGAGGTAAAGTACAGTATGTGAGCTCAGCTCCTGAGGTAAAGTACAGTATGTGAGTTCAGCTCCTGAGGTAAAGTACAGTATGTGAGTTCAGCTCCTGAGGTAAAGTACAGTATGTGAGTTCAGCTCCTGAGGTAAAGTACAGTATGTGAGTTCAGCTCCTGAGGTAAAGTACAGTATGTGAGTTCAGCTCCTGAGGTAAAGTACAGTATGTGAGTTCAGCTCCTGAGGTAAAGTACAGTATGTGAGTTCAGCTCCTGAGGTAAAGTACAGTATGTGAGTCAGACCACGTGAGCGGATCGGCGCGGCCGAGAAATCCGCTCTTCGCTCTTTAAAGCTTGGTCCGCTCCGCTAATCACTCATGTTGACCCCGCCCCCAAGTCATTCTCCGCTCGCTCCCCGCTCACCTTGAATCGAGCGCTCCCCGCTCCCCGCGCCAGATCGCTCGGCAGTTTTTTTTCTTCTTTTTTTGGAGCATGGTGTAAATGAGCTCAAACTACAACAGTCTACACCCCCTGGGCCCCTTAACAATTGTTTGTATTGAGCCGCATTGTAATTGTAGCCATTCTGCAATGTTAAATAACGTTGTTTATCCATTCACTATCTCTATTAAGTGATGATAGGCTAGCCGAGCCACAATGCTATGGTCGCTGCCATTAACGTTAGCATGTAAGCTAACGTCAACAACAATGGCGTCGATATACTTTTTCTAACTGGAGTGAGTGTGGGCGTCTCTACAGTGACAAAGCCTGAACGAACAGCCTATCACAGGTTCACCCTTCTCATTGGTTGAAAATGGCCTTCATGTTTGTACATCGCCATCTGTTGCTTTGGCATTGTACTGCATGTATATATTACATCAGTGTTAAACCACTGTGAGCGGCCCGGAGTGGATTGGAGCGGAGGAGAACTCTCGCTCCGGACGTCGCGCCGACTCATTTTAAAACCCACTCCTCGCTCACGTCAAAACCGGCCGCTCCGCGCCCCGCGCCGCTCACGCTCCGATCCGCTCACATGCACTGATGTGAGTTCAGCTCCTGAGGTAAAGTACAGTATGTGAGCTCAGCTCCTGAGGTAAAGTACAGTATGTGAGCTCATCTCCTGAGGTAAAGTACAGTATGTGAGCTCAGCTCCTGAGGTAAAGTACAGTATGTGAGTTCAGCTCCTGAGGTAAAGTACAGTATGTGAGTTCAGCTCCTGAGGTAAAGTACAGTATGTGAGTTCAGCTCCTGAGGTAAAGTACAGTATGTGAGTCAGACCACGTGAGCGGATCGGCGCGGCCGAGAAATCCGCTCTTCGCTCTTTAAAGCTTGGTCCGCTCCGCTAATCACTCATGTTGACCCCGCCCCCAAGTCATTCTCCGCTCGCTCCCCGCTCACCTTGAATCGAGCGCTCCCCGCTCCCCGCGCCAGATCGCTCGGCAGTTTTTTTTCTTCTTTTTTTGGAGCATGGTGTAAATGAGCTCAAACTACAACAGTCTACACCCCCTGGGCCCCTTAACAATTGTTTGTATTGAGCCGCATTGTAATTGTAGCCATTCTGCAATGTTAAATAACGTTGTTTATCCATTCACTATCTCTATTAAGTGATGATAGGCTAGCCGAGCCACAATGCTATGGTCGCTGCCATTAACGTTAGCATGTAAGCTAACGTCAACAACAATGGCGTCGATATACTTTTTCTAACTGGAGTGAGTGTGGGCGTCTCTACAGTGACAAAGCCTGAACGAACAGCCTATCACAGGTTCACCCTTCTCATTGGTTGAAAATGGCCTTCATGTTTGTACATCGCCATCTGTTGCTTTGGCATTGTACTGCATGTATATATTACATCAGTGTTAAACCACTGTGAGCGGCCCGGAGTGGATTGGAGCGGAGGAGAACTCTCGCTCCGGACGTCGCGCCGACTCATTTTAAAACCCACTCCTCGCTCACGTCAAAACCGGCCGCTCCGCGCCCCGCGCCGCTCACGCTCCGATCCGCTCACATGCACTGATGTGAGTTCAGCTCCTGAGGTAAAGTACAGTATGTGAGCTCAGCTCCTGAGGTAAAGTACAGTATGTGAGCTCATCTCCTGAGGTAAAGTACAGTATGTGAGCTCAGCTCCTGAGGTAAAGTACAGTATGTGAGCTCATCTCCTGAGGTAAAGTACAGTATGTGAGTTCAGCTCCTGAGGTAAAGTACAGTATGTGAGTTCAGCTCCTGAGGTAAAGTACAGTATGTGAGTTCAGCTCCTGAGGTAAAGTACAGTATGTGAGCTCAGCTCCTGAGGTAAAGTACAGTATGTGAGTTCAGCTCCTGAGGTAAAGTACAGTATGTGAGTTCAGCTCCTGAGGTAAAGTACAGTATGTGAGTTCAGCTCCTGAGGTAAAGTACAGTATGTGAGTTCAGCTCCTGAGGTAAAGTACAGTATGTGAGTTCAGCTCCTGAGGTAAAGTACAGTATGTGAGTTCAGCTCCTGAGGTAAAGTACAGTATGTGAGTTCAGCTCCTGAGGTAAAGTACAGTATGTGAGTTCAGCTCCTGAGGTAAAGTACAGTATGTGAGCTCATCTCCTGAGGTAAAGTACAGTATGTGAGTTCAGCTCCTGAGGTAAAGTACAGTATGTGAGTTCAGCTCCTGAGGTAAAGTACAGTATGTGAGTTCAGCTCCTGAGGTAAAGTACAGTATGTGAGTTCAGCTCCTGAGGTAAAGTACAGTATGTGAGTTCAGCTCCTGAGGTAAAGTACAGTATGTGAGCTCAGCTCCTGAGGTAAAGTACAGTATGTGAGCTCAGCTCCTGAGGTAAAGTACAGTATGTGAGCTCAGCTCCTGAGGTAAAGTACAGTATGTGAGCTCATCTCCTGAGGTAAAGTACAGTATGTGAGTTCAGCTCCTGAGGTAAAGTACAGTATGTGAGTTCAGCTCCTGAGGTAAAGTACAGTATGTGAGCTCAGCTCCTGAGGTAAAGTACAGTATGTGAGTTCAGCTCCTGAGGTAAAGTACAGTATGTGAGTTCAGCTCCTGAGGTAAAGTACAGTATGTGAGTTCAGCTCCTGAGGTAAAGTACAGTATGTGAGTTCAGCTCCTGAGGTAAAGTACAGTATGTGAGCTCATCTCCTGAGGTAAAGTACAGTATGTGAGTTCAGCTCCTGAGGTAAAGTACAGTATGTGAGCTCAGCTCCTGAGGTAAAGTACAGTATGTGAGTTCAGCTCCTGAGGTAAAGTACAGTATGTGAGTTCAGCTCCTGAGGTAAAGTACAGTATGTGAGTTCAGCTCCTGAGGTAAAGTACAGTATGTGAGTTCAGCTCCTGAGGTAAAGTACAGTATGTGAGTTCAGCTCCTGAGGTAAAGTACAGTATGTGAGTTCAGCTCCTGAGGTAAAGTACAGTATGTGAGCTCAGCTCCTGAGGTAAAGTACAGTATGTGAGTTCAGCTCCTGAGGTAAAGTACAGTATGTGAGCTCAGCTCCTGAGGTAAAGTACAGTATGTGAGTTCAGCTCCTGAGGTAAAGTACAGTATGTGAGTTCAGCTCCTGAGGTAAAGTACAGTATGTGAGTTCAGCTCCTGAGGTAAAGTACAGTATGTGAGTTCAGCTCCTGAGGTAAAGTACAGTATGTGAGTTCAGCTCCTGAGGTAAAGTACAGTATGTGAGTTCAGCTCCTGAGGTAAAGTACAGTATGTGAGTTCAGCTCCTGAGGTAAAGTACAGTATGTGAGTTCAGCTCCTGAGGTAAAGTACAGTATGTGAGCTCAGCTCCTGAGGTAAAGTACAGTATGTGAGCTCATCTCCTGAGGTAAAGTACAGTATGTGAGCTCAGCTCCTGAGGTAAAGTACAGTATGTGAG
>NC_140174.1:110055616-110075620 GCF_963971535.1 Notolepis coatsorum
ATCTGACTCTTAATAATAAACACTGTTAGGACTGTCTGACTCTTAATAATAAACACTGTTAGGACTGTCTGACTCTTAATAATAAACACTGTTAGGACTATCTGACTCTTAATAATAAACACTGTTAGGACTGTCTGACTCTTAATAATAAACACTGTTAGGACTGTCTGACTCTTAATAATAAACACTGTTAGGACTATCTGACTCTTAATAATAAACACTGTTAGGACTATCTGACTCTTAATAATAAACACTGTTAGGACTATCTGACTCTTAATAATAAACACTGTTAGGACTATCTGACTCTTAATAATAAACACTGTTAGGACTGTCTGACTCTTAATAATAAACACTGTTAGGACTATCTGACTCTTAATAATAAACACTGTTAGGACTGTCTGACTCTTAATAATAAACACTGTTAGGACTGTCTGACTCTTAATAATAAACACTGTTAGGACTGTCTGACTCTTAATAATAAACACTGTTAGGACTGTCTGACTCTTAATAATAAACACTGTTAGGACTGTTTGACTCTTAATAATAAACACTGTTAGGACTGTCTGACTCTTAATAATAAACACTGTTAGGACTATCTGACTCTTAATAATAAACACTGTTAGGACTATCTGACTCTTAATAATAAACACTGTTAGGACTGTCTGACTCTTAATAATAAACACTGTTAGGACTATCTGACTCTTAATAATAAACACTGTTAGGACTGTCTGACTCTTAATAATAAACACTGTTAGGACTGTCTGACTCTTAATAATAAACACTGTTAGGACTGTCTGACTCTTAATAATAAACACTGTTAGGACTGTCTGACTCTTAATAATAAACACTGTTAGGACTGTCTGACTCTTAATAATAAACACTGTTAGGACTGTCTGACTCTTAATAATAAACACTGTTAGGACTATCTGACTCTTAATAATAAACACTGTTAGGACTGTCTGACTCTTAATAATAAACACTGTTAGGACTATCTGACTCTTAATAATAAACACTGTTAGGACTGTCTGACTCTTAATAATAAACACTGTTAGGACTGTCTGACTCTTAATAATAAACACTGTTAGGACTGTCTGACTCTTAATAATAAACACTGTTAGGACTGTCTGACTCTTAATAATAAACACTGTTAGGACTGTCTGACTCTTAATAATAAACACTGTTAGGACTGTCTGACTCTTAATAATAAACACTGTTAGGACTATCTGACTCTTAATAATAAACACTGTTAGGACTATCTGACTCTTAATAATAAACACTGTTAGGACTGTCTGACTCTTAATAATAAACACTGTTAGGACTATCTGACTCTTAATAATAAACACTGTTAGGACTGTCTGACTCTTAATAATAAACACTGTTAGGACTGTCTGACTCTTAATAATAAACACTGTTAGGACTGTCTGACTCTTAATAATAAACACTGTTAGGACTGTCTGACTCTTAATAATAAACACTGTTAGGACTGTCTGACTCTTAATAATAAACACTGTTAGGACTGTCTGACTCTTAATAATAAACACTGTTAGGACTATCTGACTCTTAATAATAAACACTGTTAGGACTGTCTGACTCTTACTAATAAACACTGTTAGGACTATCTGACTCTTACTAATAAACACTGTTAGGACTATCTGACTCTTAATAATAAACACTGTTAGGACTGTCTGACTCTTAATAATAAACACTGTTAGGACTATCTGACTCTTAATAATAAACACTGTTAGGACTATCTGACTTTTAATAATAAACACTGTTAGGACTGTCTGACTCTTAATAATAAACACTGTTAGGACTATCTGACTCTTAATAATAAACACTGTTAGGACTGTCTGACTCTTAATAATAAACACTGTTAGGACTATCTGACTCTTAATAATAAACACTGTTAGGACTGTCTGACTCTTAATAATAAACACTGTTAGGACTATCTGACTCTTAATAATAAACACTGTTAGGACTATCTGACTTTTACTAATAAACACTGTTAGGACTATCTGACTCTTAATAATAAACACTGTTAGGACTATCTGACTCTTAATAATAAACACTGTTAGGACTATCTGACTCTTAATAATAAACACTGTTAGGACTGTCTGACTCTTAAAAATAAACACTGTTATGACTATCTGACTTTTACTAATAAACACTGTTAGGACTGTCTGACTCTTAATAATAAACACTGTTAGGACTATCTGACTTTTACTAATAAACACTGTTAGGACTATCTGACTCTTAATAATAAACACTGTTAGGACTATCTGACTCTTAATAATAAACACTGTTAGGACTATCTGACTCTTAATAATAAACACTGTTAGGACTATCTGACTCTTAATAATAAACACTGTTAGGACTATCTGACTCTTAATAATAAACACTGTTAGTGTTAGGACTGTCTGACTCTTAATAATAAACACTGTTAGGACTACTGTATCTGACTCTTAATAATAAACACTGTTAGGACTATCTGACTCTTAATAATAAACACTGTTAGGACTATCTGACTCTTAATAATAAACACTGTTAGGACTATCTGACTCTTAATAATAAACACTGTTAGGACTGTCTGACTCTTAATAATAAACACTGTTAGGACTGTCTGACTCTTAATAATAAACACTGCACAGACTCTGGTGCATTGTGTTACTACGGTTTGCACTCGATTAAAATGTGTTCTTTTATATGTTCTTCACAGAAGATGAGCCAATTGTATGATTTCTCTTTTTAATATACATTGAAAACAGGTTCCACAGACCTGAAAGGGTTAAGGTCTTCTACATTCAGAGCAGCCCTGCTCTCCCTCTCTCTGTCTTTTAAAACAAACAGTCATTGCTCCTCTCCGTCAGCACTGGGGAGTACGGCTGAGAGAAAACCCCACGCTTTCTCTAGAGGGAGGATTGGACCGTGTCCAGCGCTTTGGACGTCCTAATCTGACTGTTAAAGGCGCCCTTTACGGCTCCCTAAACCGCGCCTGTCAAAAGGAAACAAGTGCCCCCCCGACCCCCCTGCACTCAATAAAACACCCATTGTCACCTGCTCTGTTCAACTGGCCTTTTGTGTGAAGCTGAACGACTCAGACACAGGGGTTTGTCTCCAGAGGTCACAGTGCTCTCCGAGAGCTCCTTTAAGGAGAGGTCACAGAGGTCACAGTGCTCTCCGAGAGCTCCTTTAAGGAGAGGTCACAGAGGTCACAGTGCTCTCCGAGAGCTCCTTTAAGGAGAGGTCACAGAGGTCACAGTGCTCCCTGAGAGCTCCTTTAAGGAGAGGACACAGAGGTCACAGTGCTCTCTGAGAGCTCCTTTAAGGAGAGGTCACAGTGCTCTCTGAGAGCTCCTTTAAGGAGAGGACACAGTGCTCTCTGAGAGCTCCTTTAAGGAGAGGACACAGTGCTCTCTGAGAGCTCCTTTAAGGAGAGGACACAGTGCTCTCTGAGAGCTCCTTTAAGGAGAGGTCACAGTGCTCTCTGAGAGCTCCTTTAAGGAGAGGACACAGTGCTCTCTGAGAGCTCCTTTAAGGAGAGGTCACAGTGCTCTCTGAGAGCTCCTTTAAGGAGAGGACACAGTGCTCTCTGAGAGCTCCTTTAAGGAGAGGACACAGTGCTCTCTGAGAGCTCCTTTAAGGAGAGGACACAGTGCTCTCTGAGAGCTCCTTTAAGGAGAGGACACAGTGCTCTCTGAGAGCTCCTTTAAGGAGAGGACACAGTGCTCTCTGAGAGCTCCTTTAAGGAGAGGACACAGTGCTCTCTGAGAGCTCCTTTAAGGAGAGGACACAGTGCTCTCTGAGAGCTCCTTTAAGGAGAGGACACAGTGCTCTCTGAGAGCTCCTTTAAGGAGAGGACACAGTGCTCTCTGAGAGCTCGTTTATGGACCAGCCGCCACTGCCTGGGATGTTTAAGCTAAGAAGTCTGCTAAGAAGGATATATTATTTATTATTATTATTATTTTATTTCATTGTGTTTTTAGCCCTAGTTGTACATTTGTTGCAACCCCAGTTATCCCATTAGTTCCCCCAAACTTACTGTAGGTCTGTTATGTTAAGCTAAGAAGTCTGCTAAGAAGCATAATTATTTATTATTATTATTATTATTATTATTATTATTATTATTATTATTATTATTATTATTATTATTATTATTATTATTATTATTATTATTATTATTATTATTATTATTATTATTTTATTTCATTGGGTTTTTAGCCCTAGTTGCACTTTTCTTGCAACCCCAGTTATCCCATTAGTTCCCCCAAACATAGGTCTGTTATGTTAAGCTAAGAAATCTGCTAAGAAGCATATATTATTTATTATTATTTAATTTCATTGGGTTTTTAGCCCTAGTTGCACTTTTTTGTTTTTATTTCATGTTTTTAACAGTGCATTTAATTTTTTTTAAATCATAGTCGCTAAAAAATTTGGGTCGCGACTTAATGACTAAGAAAAATGTTGGGTCCCGACTCCCGAGGCTAGACCAGTTGAGAACCACTGCTCTAGAGCGTCCTGAAGCGTGGCCTCTGATTGGTCGGACCATCTCTTTACCTCACGTGACACGACAGTGTCACGTGATCTCTGTCTGTAAGCAGGGACCAGGAAAATGGAGTCATGATCAGATGTGCTTGTAGCTCCCACTAATGGTGGAGCCGGTACAGCCTTGTAGCCGGCTCTGAACGGGGTGTAGCAGTGGTCGAGCGTGTTTCCTCCCCTGGTGGAGCAGGCGATGTGCTGAAAAAAGGATGGCATCACTTTCTTCAAATTCGCCTGGTTGAAATCGCCGGCTATAATCATTGCTGCGTCCGGGTGTTTAATCTGGTGGATGTTGAGATGCCCCTGTAGCTCCTCCGGTCAATGGTCTCTAACTACACACCCTCAAGACCCCTACGCTCTGCATCTTCTGGCCGCCTCAGACCTACTCCTATCCAAGCTCCGGGAAGGTCATCAAAGAGAAGTCGCCTATTCTCAGTCCTTGCCCCACAATGGTGGAATGAACTACCCACCCCAGTTAGGACAGCCGAAACCCGTCCAATATTTCGCCGTCGACTAAAGACGCACTTCTTCAACCATTATCTGAATAATTTTTTTTTTTTTATAAATAAAAATATCTAACCCTAACTAACCTTACTGTCATGCACTTGTCCTAATAAACTAACCTACACTGTAGCACTCAACACTTTTGATGAACATTGTTGCTCAGCTGATAGAGTTGTGCCCTTCCTGATGACTTGTCGTACAGAACTTGTAAGTCGCTTTGGATAAAAGTGTCAGCTAAATGACTAAATGTAAATGTAAATGTCTAGTGACCCGGTACATGACATCATCACCTACTTCTGTCTAGTGACCTGGTACATGACATCATCACCTACTTCTGTCTAGTGACCTGGTACATGACATCATCACCTACTTCTGTCTAGTGACCTGGTACATGACATCATCACCTACTTCTGTCTAGTGACCTGGTACATGACATCACCTACTTCTGTCTAGTGACCTGGTACATGACATCATATGTTAATATGGGGTAAATATATATATATATATAAATTCCGGGGGGGTAAATATGGGGTAAATAAATATATATATAAATTCCGGGGGGGTAAATATGGGGTAAATATATATATATATGAATTCCGGGGGGGGGGGTAAATATGGGGTAAATATATATATATATATGAATTCCGGGGGGGTAAATATGGGGTAAATATATATATATATATATATATATATATATATATATATATATATATATATATATATATATATATATATATATATATATATATATATATATATATATATATATATATATATATATATATATATGAATTCCGGGGGGGTAAATATGGGGTAAATATATATATATATATATATGAATTCCGGGGGGGTAAATATGGGGTAAATATATATATATATATATATATATATATGTCAAACGATTAAAATATTTAACTCGATTAATCGCATGATTGTCCATAGTTAACTCGCGAATAATCGCAAATTAATCAAATTTTTATTTTTTTTACCTTAAACAGATCTTTTTCAAGTTCCAAGTTTTAATACTCTTATCAACATGCGAGTCAACAAATGCTTGCTTTATGCAGCCATTTAACACAAAAGGATGACCCTCATGCATTGCAAATTTGCATCAAATTCAAAACAGAGTGATGCACAAAATAACTTAAAAGAAAATAATAATTTAAAACAATGAATAAAGTGTGCATGAAATAATAGGGGAAAGAAAACGTTCGGAACTTGTTACATTCACACACACAAGGGGTGATTAATCACACACCCCCCTCTCTCCCTCACACACACTCTCTCAGCTCTCTTTCTCTCTTGCCCCTTCCTCATCTCTCTCACCCCCCTCTCTCTATATCTCTCTCACACACACACACACACACACACACAGTATCAATGAGAGCATCAATAATACACCTGAGTGAAGTCTAAAAAAAAAGGAAAAAAAAAAAAAAAAAAAATGTTTAGTTAATCTTGAGTTAAAAAAATGTGTGGCATTAATAGAATCGGGAGTTAACGCGTTAATATCGCGTTAACTTTGACAGCCTTAATATATATGAATATATATGAATATATTCTATATGTATATGAATATATATGAATTCCGGGGGGGGTAAATATGGGGTAAATATATATAAATATATATATGAATTCCGGGGGGGTAAATATGGGGTAAATATATATATGAATTCCGGGGGGGGTGAATATGAGGTAAATATACACACGAGGGCTCAGAATAGTTCCCCCGCTGAAAGAAGAGCAGCTGTGTACGTGAGTCTCTCTTCTCGGTTCAATTGCATCAGAAATAATGATCTCCAGGATGAGCTCTTATTTCTCTAAACATAGAGGTCGACGGGGAAAGCAGTGCGGCACGACACGGCTAGCTCTGATGCTGTTCATTAGAGGCCGACAAAGCAGCCGGGACCGCCTCCCCCTCACGGACCGGCAGATCGATCCCCCCCTTCCCAACCCCCCCCCCCGCACATCGATCCGAGCTGAGTGCCAGGAGTGCAGAGCAGCAGCTTCTCCCCGGGGCACGGACAGTTATAGGGAGGTGTAGTCTGACGTTGCGTTGGACCGCCCGCGAGGTCCACCCGTATAGGGATTTATCATTGGGAAAATGGATTATCGGCTATTGTAACAATTCTGCCGCATGGAAATTGAAAAATCAAATCAAATCAAATCAAATTTATTTGTAAGGCCCGACACACGTTAAACACACGTTAATGTCCCCATGGGCCGGACACGTCTTCTTTAAACAAGTCAAGAAGAAACATCACAATAAGTCAAGAACAAAACAAGAACACCATAAAGTCCAGATTTTTTTCTTTTTTTTTCTCAACACCTCCCTATAGACCAGGAAGTAACCACTACACCTCCCTATAGACCAGGAAGTAACCACTACACCTCCCTATAGACCAGGAAGTAACCACTACACCTCCCAATAGACCAGGAAGTAACCACTACACCTCCCTATAGACCAGGAAGTAACCACTACACTTCCCTATAGACCAGGAAGTAACCACTACACTTCCCTATAGACCAGGAAGTAACCACTACACTTCCCTATACTCCTTCTCTCTGAACTGACACACAGAGTCCGGCTGAACAACAGTTATCCTCCTTCAAACCCAGTGAGTTATTTTCCCCATAATGAAAGAAAGGGACATCTCTGGGAACACACACAACACACAACACACAACACACACACACACACACACACACACACACACACACACACACACACACACACACACACACACACACACACACACACACACACACACACACACACACACACACACACACACACACACACACACACACACACACACACACACACACACACACACACACACACACACACACACATGCCAGAGAGATGAACAGGCCTGTGTGGACTAATGACAGATAAGGAGAGGCCCAACCTCTCCTCTCCTCTCTCTCTCTCCCTCTTTTTTTATTACAGAGGTGTGGGACTCCGGCAGAGCAGAGCTCCAGGCGTTTGCGTGACATCGACTGCGGCAGAGCAGAGCTCCAGGTGTTTGCGTGACATCGACAACAGGTGACATTACAGCCGTCGGAGGCGAGGTACCGGGACGCCGTAAAGGATGAGTGTAGAGTTGTGGCTTGAGCCTCTGGGGGGGGGGGGGGGGGGAGACCAGGCCATCTGCCAACACAGACCCTCAGAGCCAGAAGAACAAGGGCATTCCTCCCCACAAAGGACCAATCACAGGGTCCATTGTGTGGAGGGAAGGAGAGAGAGAGGGGGGGGGGTGGTGGTGATGGTGGTGGTGATGATGGTGGTGGTGGTGGTGATGATGGTGGTGGTGGTGGTGGTGATGGTGGTGGTGGTGGTGGTAGTGGTGGTGGTATTGGTGGTGGTGGTGGTGGTGGTGGTATTGGTGGTGGTATTGGTGGTGGTGATGGTATTGGTGGTGGTATTGGTGGTGGTGGTGGTGGTGGTGGTATTGGTGGTGGTATTGGTGGTGGTGGTGGTGGTATTGGTGGTGGTATTGGTGGTGGTGGTGGTGGTATTGGTGGTGGTGGTATTGGTGGTGGTATTGGTGGTGGTGATGGTATTGGTGGTGGTATTGGTGGTGGTATTGGTGGTGGTGGTGGTGGTGGTGGTATTGGTGGTGGTATTGGTGATGGTGGTGGTGGTATTGGTGGTGGTGGTGGTGGTGTTGGTGGTGGTGGTGGTGGTGTTGGTGGTGGTGGTGGTGGTATTGGTGATGGTGGTGGTGGTATTGGTGGTGGTGGTGGTGGTGTTGGTGGTGGTATTGGTGGTGGTCAGAGTTGCGTTCCTCATATCAACATTGGCTGCACGCACGCTAATGACGCCACGTGCACTCCCCGGCGCGTGCGCGCGCTCCCGGCCCGCCTGATCTCAAACCTACCGAAGTCGGCCCATGTCACCCCACTTCTTAGGGACCTGCACTGGCTCCCCATTGCTGCACGTATCCGCTTCAAGGCCCTCGACCTAGCATACCGTGCGGCAAAGGGAACCGCTCCCGCCTACCTCCGGTCAATGGTCTCTAACTACACACCCTCAAGACCCCTACGCTCTGCATCTTCTGGCCGCCTCAGATCTACTCCTATCCAAGCTCCCGGAGGGTCATCAAAGAGAAGCCGCCTATTCTCAGTCCTTGCCCCACAATGGTGGAATGAACTACCCATCCCAGTTAGGACAGCCGAATCCCGTCCAATCTTTCGCCGTCGACTAAAGACTCACTTCTTCAACAATTATCTGAAATGAAAAAAATAAAAAAATAAAAAATAAAAATCTAACCCCGACTAACCTTAATGTCATGCACTTGTCCTAATAAACTAACCTACACTGTAACACGCAACACTTTGATGAACATTGTTACTCAGCTGATAGTTATACCCTTCTTGCTGTCTTGTCGCACAGAACTTGTAAGTCGCTTTGGATAAAAGCGTCAGCTAAATGACTAAATGTAAATGTAAATGTAATGCATAAATGTTCCCTCGCTTAAGCACAGACTAAAGACAATGCCTAATTGCCTCTACGAATGGAATGTAACACATTTCATTCACAAGTTAGGTGTGAATGTATCTGAGAACGTCTTTAACACACCTGACGACCGGCGCTATTGATTCCTCGCCACAAAGGACCAATCACAGGGTCCATTGTGTGGAGGGAAGGAGAGAGAGAGGGGGGTGGTGGTGGTGATGGTGGTGGAGGTGGTGATGGTGGTGGTGGTGGTGATGATGATGGTGGTGGTGGTGGTGATGATGATGGTGGTGGTGGTGGTGGTGGTATTGGTGGTGGTATTTGTGGTGGTGGTGGTGGTGGTATTGGTGGTGGTGGTGGTGGTATTGGTGGTGGTGGTGGTGGTATTGGTGGTGGTATTGGTGGTGGTATTGGTGGTGGTGGTGGTGGTATTGGTGGTGGTGGTGGTGGTGGTGGTATTGGTGGTGGTGGTGGTGGTATTGGTGGTGGTATTGATGGTGGTGGTGGTGGTGGTATTGGTGGTGTATCAGGCTGAGTGCCTGGTGTTTGTGGAGCATTGTGGTCATAACTTATTAGGCAAACAGGAGCCTATGGAGGAGAGGAACTGTCCCAAACTGTTCCAGACTGTTCTAAACTGTTACAAACCTACTGAGGGTAGTAGGGTTAGTAGCTTCTGTCTGAGTGTGTAGGTACTGAGGGTAGTAGGGTTAGTAGCTTCTGTCTGAGTGTGTAGGTACTGAGGGTAGTAGTGTTAGTAGCTTCTGTCTGAGTGCGTAGGTACTGAGGGTAGTAGGGTTAGTAGCTTGAATGAATGAATGAATGAATGAAAACTTTATTAACAGATTGCAGAATGGGTACAGTGCAGTACAGCTCAATACATACAATTGTTAAGGGGATGCAGACCAGAGAAAGACTTTCGTCTTGTTTCCACCAGGGTCCCCCATTTCCAATTCATCGTAACATATATGACATACATGACATACAGATAGACAGTACTGCTACATCTATACATTTATGACATACCAGATTTGCAATTACAGTACTGTATTTGTGATACAAAAAGAGTCCAGAAAGAAAAGAGTATATACATTAGGCGTAGAAACTGTACATTGGATTGGGTAGGTGGGGGTGGGACTGTACATTGGAGGTGGTTGGGGGGGGGGGGGGGGGGGGGGGGGGTAGGAGTGGGGGGGGGGGGTGTTGGGTAGGAGTGGGGGGGGGGGGGGGGTTGGGTAGGAGGGGTGGGTGGGGGACACTGTATAACTGTACAAACAACACTGTACATTGGATTATGGGACTGTACATTGGACTGTACATTGGAGGTGGTTGGGTGGGTGGGGGGGGGGTGGGTAGGAGGGGTGGGTGGGGGACACACTGTACATTGGATTATTGACAAGACCATACTTGGTAATTTACTGTACATTGGCGGGGGTTGTGTTCGGACATTTACAGGGGCCAGTTTCGAGTTGCAGTCTCCCTTAGGTGTTTTTTGAGAGTGTTTTTGAAAGTGGGTAGTGATTCACATTCCTTTACAGCTTTGGGTAGGGCGTTCCACATTGATGTGGCATAATTGCGAAACGTGTTTAGTCCCTTGTTTGAGCCGAATCTGGGTTTAACATGATTTGTGGAGCTCCCTCTGGTGTTGTGATCGTGGTATTCACTGACCTTTGGGAAGTATTTAGTCATGTACATGGGTACCTTGGTCGTGTAGTGTATCTTGTAGACCAGGCCCATTGCAAGTTGCTGTACTCTGTCGTCTACTCTAAGCCATCCTAGGTTGTCAAAGTGGGCAGGGGTGAGGTGGGTTCTAGGAGTAAGGTCAAGCAGTAGTCTGACCAGTTTGTTTTGAGATGTTTGTAATTTTGTTTTTAGCGCCTTTGAGGTGCTTTGGTACCATGAGGTGCAAGCATAGTCGTAGTACCCTTGAATGAGTGCTCCTGCTAGAGTCTTCAGGGTATTCTTGTTTACCAGTGAGGAGATCCGGTACAAGAAACGAGTTCGTTGGTTGACTTTTTTTATTACATTGGATGCCATTTTGTCACAGGAAAGATTTGCCTCTAGGATGGAACCCAGGTAGGTAATATCTTCTTTCCTTGTGACAATATTGTCACCCACTGTAACTGAGAAGCCGTCGGTCTTGCTGAGTTTGTTATTTGAACCGAAGAGAATGGACTCTGTTTTGCCCATGTGTAATGATAGTTTGTTATCAGCGAGCCATATGCAGATTTTGCTTAGTTCTGAGCTGAGGGTTTTTTCAACCTGTAATTTGTTCTTGTCAGAGACCAGCAGGGCTGAGTCGTCCGCAAACAGGAACAAGTTGCAGTCACAAGCTGACGACATGTCATTTGCATAAATTAGGAACAGTAGCGGACCTAGTATGCTTCCTTGTGGAACACCACAGTTTACTGTGAGGGGGGGGGATAGGGTACCGTTTACCTCCACCATCTGCTCTCTCCCCTCCAGGTAGGATTGCATCCAGCTCACTGATAGACTATCAAAACCAATTGCTTTTAGCTTGTCAATCAGAATGGTGTGATTGACAGTGTCGAAGGCCTTTTGTAGGTCCAGCATGACCATGCCGCAGTATTTGCCCGCGTCCACCTCTTGTTTGATGTGGTCGTTTAAATAGAGAAGGCATGTGTCAGTGGAGTGGGATGTTCTGAAGCCAGATTGGAATTCGTAGATTAGATTTTTTTCCGCAAGGTATTTTTCGACCTGTTCGTATACAATTTTTTCCATGACTTTCGAGATGGAGGTAAGGATAGAAACAGGGCGGTAGTTGCCTGGGTCTAATTTACTGCCTTTTTTGTGCAGAGGGGTCACTCTCGCAATTTTGAAGTCCTTGGGGACGTGTCCCTGTTTTATAGAGAGGTTTATTATGTGTGTGATGACTGGGGTGATGGCGGCTGCTGAGTCTCTGAGGAATTTGGAGGGGATGTTGTCATGGCCAGTGGCCTTGTTAGGTTGGAGGGCGCTCAGTTTTTTGAGTACCTCATCTGTTGTTACCATTTCCAGTTTGAAGTCGTCTTTGTGGACCCCTAGGTTTTTGTAGTAAGCTACTATGTGTTCTACCCCATAATGCCCTGAGTGGGAGGGTAGTTTGTTTACCAGTGTTGTGGCTATGTTTGTGAAGAAACTATTTAAGTAATTGGCTACATCCAGCTTTTCTGTGATGAGCGTGTTGTCCGTCTTTATGTTTATGTTTGAGAATCTGGTTTTAAGTTTTTTACTGCAGCCTAGTTGGTTATTGAGTAATTTCCAAAGTTCACGCGGTTTGTTTTTGTTTTCCTCGGTTTTGTCATTGATGAATTTTTTCTTTGCTGTTTTGATCATGGAGTTTACATCATTTCTTAGTCTGTTTCTTTGCAGTTTGAGTTCAGTCACGTGGGCTTGGAGTTCACTGCTCGTGCTTATGTTAAGCTTTGACTGACTTTTACGAAACTCAGAGCATTTTTTGTCTCTGGTTTTCATAGCGGTCAGTATTTCAGCGTGCATCCACGGCTCAGCGCGATTTTTTACCCTGGTGGTTCTTAGGGGGGCCATGTTGTTTAGTATCGTTGAAAATTTGGTTTTGAAGCCATGCCATGTTTCTTCAACCAGTGTACCATTGAGCTCATCTGACCAGTCCAGACCCTCCAGTTCAAGGTTAAAGCTCAAGCTTCTGTCTGATTGTGTAGGTACTGAGGGTAGTAGGGTTAGTAGCTTCTGTCTGAGTGTGTAGGTACTGAGGGTAGTAGGGTTAGTAGCTTCTGTCTGATTGTGTAGGTACTGAGGGTAGTAGAGTTTTTAGCTTCGGTCTGAGTGTGTAGGTACTGAGGGTAGTAGGGTTAGTAGCTTCTGTCTGATTGTGTAGGTACTGAGGGTAGTAGGGTTAGTAGCTTCTGTCTGAGTGTGTAGGTACTGAGGGTAGTAGGGTTAGTAGCTTCTGTCTGAGTGTGTAGGTACTGAGGGTAGTAGGGTTAGTAGCTTCTGTCTGAGTGTGTAGGTACTGAGGGTAGTAGGGTTAGTAGCTTCTGTCTGAGTGTGTAGGTACTGAGGGTAGTAGGGTTAGTAGCTTCTGTCTGAGTGCGTAGGTACTGAGGGTAGTAGGGTTAGTAGCTTCTGTCTGAGTGCGTAGGTACTGAGGGTAGTAGGGTTAGTAGCTTCTGTCTGAGTGCGTAGGTACTGAGGGTAGTAGGGTTAGTAGCTTCTGTCTGAGTGTGTAGGTACTGAGGGTAGTAGGGTTAGTAGCTTCTGTCTGAGTGTGTAGGTACTGAGGGTAGTAGGGTTAGTAGCTTCTGTCTGAGTGTGTAGGTACTGAGGGTAGTAGGGTTAGTAGCTTCTGTCTGAGTGTGTAGGTACTGAGGGTAGTAGGGTTAGTAGCTTCTGTCTGAGTGTGTAGGTACTGAGGGTAGTAGAGTTAGTAGCTTCTGTCTGAGTGTGTAGGTACTGAGGGTAGTAGGGTTAGTAGCTTCTGTCTGATTGTGTAGGTACTGAGGGTAGTAGAGTTTTTAGCTTCGGTCTGAGTGTGTAGGTACTGAGGGTAGTAGGGTTAGTAGCTTCTGTCTGATTGTGTAGGTACTGAGGGTAGTAGGGTTAGTAGCTTCTGTCTGAGTGTGTAGGTACTGAGGGTAGTAGGGTTAGTAGCTTCTGTCTGAGTGTGTAGGTACTGAGGGTAGTAGGGTTAGTAGCTTCTGTCTGATTGTGTAGGTACTGAGGGTAGTAGGGTTAGTAGCTTCTGTCTGAGTGTGTAGGTACTGAGGGTAGTAGGGTTAGTAGCTTCTGTCTGAGTGTGTAGGTACTGAGGGTAGTAGGGTTAGTAGCTTCTGTCTGAGTGCGTAGGTACTGAGGGTAGTAGGGTTAGTAGCTTCTGTCTGAGTGCGTAGGTACTGAGGGTAGTAGGGTTAGTAGCTTCTGTCTGAGTGCGTAGGTACTGAGGGTAGTAGGGTTAGTAGCTTCTGTCTGATTGTGTAGGTACTGAGGGTAGTAGGGTTAGTAGCTTCTGTCTGATTGTGTAGGTACTGAGGGTAGTAGGGTTAGTAGCTTCTGTCTGAGTGCGTAGGTACTGAGGGTAGTAGGGTTAGTAGCTTCTGTCTGATTGTGTAGGTACTGAGGGTAGTAGGGTTAGTAGCTTCTGTCTGATTGTGTAGGTACTGAGGGTAGTAGGGTTAGTAGCTTCTGTCTGAGTGCGTAGGTACTGAGGGTAGTAGGGTTAGTAGCTTCTGTCTGATTGTGTAGGTACTGAGGGTAGTAGGGTTACCTGTACCTCCCCTCCCCCATGCTGGTATGATGCCTGAATTTCCCCAAGGGGATCAATAAAGGAATATCTTATCTTATCTTGGTAGCTTCTGTCTGAGTGAGCCATATATTGAGCCATATATTGTAGGCGGCTACATGTTTTGTGTCTCCTGAGCTGTGAAGAGAACAGACCACACAATGCATTATTCAAGTTGAGGAAAGAAAAACGTCAACAGAACAGCGCTGCATCTCTTTATTCAATCCACGAGAGAGAGAGAGAGAGAGAGAGAGAGAGAGAGAGAGAGAGAGAGAGAGAGAGAGAGAGAGAGAGAGAGAGAGAGAGAGAGAGAGAGAGACAGTCTTTGGCTAAACAAACTCAGAATTCAGTGCAAAGTGGTAAACACTCTAAGATACGTGAAGAACAGGTAAAAGTAGACGTGTAGCACTTATAGAGAAGACACGGGCCAGGAGCCGCTGAAAAAGACTTGCTTGAATGTTCTTTTTACCTTTTCTTTAGGTAAAGGAGACATAACTATGAAATGCCTCTGCTCTACAAATACTGAGAGAGAGGGAGAGGAGGGAGGAGGAGCAGGGGGAGGGAGAGGAAGAGGAGGAGAAGGGGAAGGAGGGAGAGAAAGAGGAGGAGAAGGGGAAGGAGGGAAGGAAGAGGAGGCGGAGGAGGAGGAGGAGGAGAGGAGGGAGAGGAGCGATAGTCCAGTGGCTGCAGGTCTGGAGCTCTTGAAGTGTTTGCTGGCTAGATTAATGATTACTGGGCCTTTGAGTCTGAGAGAGGGAGGGGAAGAGGAGGAGGAGGGGAGGAGGAAGGAGGGAGAGGAGGAGGAGAAGGAGGGAGAGGAGGGGAGGAGGAGGAGGAGGAGGAGGAGAGGAGGAGGAGGAGGAGGAGGAGGGAGGAGAGGGAGGGAGGGAGAGGAGGGATAGTCCATTGGCTGCAGGTCTAGAGCTCTTGAAGTGTTTGCTGGCTAGATTAATGATACTGGGCCTTTGAGTCTGAGGAGAGGAGGTGGAAGAGGGGGAGAGGAGGGAGAGGAGGGATAGTCCAGTGGCTGCAGGTCTGGAGCTCTTGAAGTGTTTGCTGGCTAGATTAATGATTATGATTACTGGGCCTTTGAGTCTGAGGAGAGGAGGTGGAAGGTAGTGGGGGGGGGGGGGGCTTTGTTTACCTTCCCTGTAATGCAGCCAATGGAAGGCTTGTGTTGAAGGCTGTGTCTGCTGAGTTTCAACACCGAGCAGACCAGAGAGAAGGCAGGCACCAGGCCGCTGGGTGCTGGGTACTGGGTACTAGGGTTGGGTACCGTTCACATTTGAACCGGTACCTGTGAATCGATACCGGTACCCAACGGTACCTTTTCCGGTAGTTTAGTCTAAAAGAATTAATCTACCTACCTCAGTTGTAAAAGATTAGTCCAAACTATTTATTATCATTATTATTTATTTAGAACATTTGTTAATATATATATAATAATATTGCAGCTAGCATTGTCTGCATCTAGCTTTGTAAAGTGTAACCACACTTGCAACGTTTTCGGCTTGCCATCGCCCCGACTGCTTTGTTGTTGAATCAAGTAAAATCCTAGGTAAGCAGTGTATTGTGCACGTGAACGCGCGGCACACTTCATAGGTTTCTTTTCGTGGTAAACGAAACTTTGGCGGCATCGGACAAACATTTATTTTTTTATACCGAAATGTGGCACCGGTGGATCTCACGGAATTGGTACTCGGTAGTACCGACGTGATTCGGTCGATACCCTTAAAAGTACCGGATTCGGTACCCATCCCTACTGGGTGCTGGGTGTTGGGTGCTGGGTGTTGGGTGCTGGTGCTGGGTGCTGGGTGTTGGGTGCTGGGTGCTGGGTGCTGGGTGCTGGGGTTGGGTGCTGGGTGCTGGGTTGTTGGGTGCTGGGTACTAATAATAATAATAACTTTATTTGTATAGCACCTTTCATACAGAAACTGCAGCTCAAAGTGCTTCACAACAGAAAAAAGACAGGCATAAAATGAGCACATAAAGTGCAGACGTAAAATCACAGTTTTTCACATTAGGATCTAACATCCCAACAGGCCAACTTGTTTATGGTATGATTCAGTTTTAAATAGACAATAATAAAAAGAGTAAGATAAAATAGACAAGTACATTTACATTTACATTTACATTTAGTCATTTAGCTGACGCTTTTATCCAAAGCGACTTACAAGTTCTGTACGACAAGCCATCAGGAAGGGCACAACTCTATCAGCTGAGTAACAATGTTCATCAAGTGTTGAGTGCTACAGTGTAGGTTGTTTATTAGGACAAGTGCATGACAGTAAGGTTAGTTAGGGTTAGATTTTTTTTTTTTTATAGTTTTTTTTTTTTAATTCAGGAGTAAAATAGTGCAATAGTGCAGTGCAATAAAATAATAGAATAGAATAGACATAAAATTAACACATAAGTGCAGACATAAAATACGTTTTTTTACAGTGCAATAAAATTGTTCTGGATTACTGACGCCAACATCTGCGTCTGGGAGACTGTTGCTAACGTCGCTCTGGTCGACGCTGAACAGTTTTACCGTGAGTTTTTCAAAGCACGATAATCAAACACGGTTTTATCGATAACGTAATAATGATGTAACAGTATTACTAAACCGGCATGTTACCGTGTGGATCATTAAAGCGGTCACACCTCCCTGTGGAGCGGGGAGCTTGTCGTCTCCTCCTCTAATCGCTGCCTCCACGCAACACTCCGCCCGGGGGGAGGCTTGTTACCACAGCCCCCTGCTCCATACATAATGTAGGCCTATAATCCGCATTAGCGCTGACATCCATTCATGTGAGACGCTGATGGGACAGACACACACAACAGCGTGTTAAAGGTCTCCTGGCTTCATGATGTCACACAGGGTGAGAGAGAGAGGCTGTAAAAGATTTACAACCAGCCCAGAGAAAACATTTGTACAGTCTCACCACAGTAGCTCTTAACTGTTAGGACGTTAAAAGGGGCACTTCACCGAAAACAATGCTGTTTCATCTTCTCACACACAGTCTAAACCTCTCTAAACAGTTATGCGCACATTTCATTCAGCTTGAGAGTAAATGAGTTTGAACGTGGCCAGCAGTGATCAGGGACACGGAGTCCTGTGGTGATCACAGCTGACTGAAAGGTCCCTATAAGACAAGGAGCAAGGAAACCTTTAACCTCAGCGTTCCTGTTTCTTCAGTTTTCTAATGATGGAGCATCATCACTCCTCCTTCTCCTGCTCCTCCTCCTGCTCCTCCTCCTGCTGCTCCTCCTCCTCCTGCTCCTCCTCCTCCTCCTCCCCCTCCTCCCCCTCCTCCTCTTCCTCCTCCTCCTCCCCTCCTCCCCCTGCGTCTCCTCTCCTCCTCCTCCTCCTCCTCCTCCTGTCTCAGCTGTGTTTATTGTATGCTGACAGGTTGTTCAGCTGTTTTCCCGTCACTTACCTCCTGGCCTCGTCTGCCTCCTTCCTCTCCCTGCACCAACCCCCATCACTCTCTCTCTCTCTCTCTCTCTCTCTCTCTCTCTCTCTCTCTCTCTCTCTCTCTCTCTCTCTCTCTCTCTCTTCTCTCTCTCTATCTCTGTCTCTGTGTGTGTCTCTCTCTCTGTGTCTCTCTCTGTCTCTCTCTCTCTGTATATCTGTTAGGGATGCACGATATTGATTTTTGACACCGATATCGATACCGATAACTTTATGCTCCTCAAGCCGATAACCGATACCGATATTTATTGTATTATTAAAAAAATATTTTGATCAAAACTTTTTTTTTTTTTTTTTTTTCAACATGAAACAAAACATATCACAATACAATAATAATACGTCAAATGTATATACTCTCTTTTCTGGACTCTTTTCGTATCACAAACTGTATTTGCAAATCTGGTATGTCATGTATAGATGTAGCAGTACTGTCTATCTGTATGTCATGTATGTCATTAGTTATGATGAATTGAAAATGGGGGACCCTGATGTAAACAAGACGAAAGTCTTTCTTTGATTGATTGATTGATTGAAAACTTTATTAACAGATTGCAGAATGGGTACAATACAGTACAGCTCAATACACACAATTGTTAAGGGGATGCAGACAGAGAAAGACTTTCGTCTTGTTACATCAGGGTCCCCCATTTTCAATTCATCAGGACATATATGACATACATGACATACAGATAGTCAGTACTGCTACATCTATACATTTATGACATACCAGATTTGCAAATACAGTACTGTTTGTGATACAGAAGGAGTCAAGAAAAGGGAGTATATACATTTGACGTAGAAACTGTACATTGGAGGAGGTTGGGTGGGGGGGGTTGGGTACATTGGGATATTGACAACCATACTGGGTAATTTACATTGGAGGTGGTGGGGGGGGGGGGGGGGGGGGGCACACTGTATAAACAAGTAAAACTGTACATTGAGGGGGGGGGGGGAGGAGACACTGTACAAACAAACAAAATTGTACATTGGACTATTGACAAAACCAACTAGGTAAATGACTGTACATTGGAGGGGGTTGGGTTAGGATATTTACAGGGGCCAGTGTTGAATTGCAGTCTCCCGTAGGTGTCCCTTGAGAGAGGTTTTGAAAGTGGGTAGTGATCCACATTCCTTTACAGCTTTGGGTAGGGCGTTCCACATTGATGTGGCATAATTCTCTGGTCTGCATCCCCTTAACAATTGTATCTATTGAGCTGTACTGTATTGTACCCATTCTGCAATCGGTTAATAAACTTTCTTTTTTTTTTTTAAACTTTGGCCATTCCGCTGGCTCTTTTTTGCGTTTATCGCATTTACTCTGGTCAAGAATGACCGACAGAAACAGGCTGAAGGGGTACAGATGGGGGGAAGACACTCTGGGGAAGGCACGGCTGCAGTCCGGGATTCGAACTCGCTAAACCCCAGATCCGTGACGAGCACGGTTGTCCCCGGCGCCGAAATAGCGCTCTAGGTACGCGGTGAGCTACTTGGAGCTCCCCGGTTAATAAACTTTTCAATCAATCAATCAATCAATCAACAGCTCACCAAGAACCATGACAAGCTTAATTACGTTAGTTAGCATCCAAGCTAGCGTGATAACGTTAGTAGTTAGAACGGCTAGGCTGCCTGCTTACCTGCAATAGTGTTGTCATCGTCCTGGACGCGTAGATAGACTTGTTAAATCATAATATCTGGTCCTCAGTAATGTCCCGCCGCCGCCAGCAGCTGGTTTTGGATTAGCTTATGCTGCGTTGCATTAGCCTTTAGCTGCTCAGCCGTCGTCGGATT
>NC_140174.1:110075820-110340009 GCF_963971535.1 Notolepis coatsorum
GACCCTATTGGTATAACGTTACTTAACTGTGCTCAGCAAGCCCTCAGCTCGAATACGCATCGAATCAGTGTTATAAGACATTGATATCAGGAGCTATCTGTAGCTACTGCTAGCCGGATATATACGTTAATACAACGCCTCAGTGAATTATTTAGTTCAATGGGACATTTCGTTTTTAACAGTGAACTAACTTGCGCTAACGTGAGCTAACAGCTAACAGCTACAGTATCATACCTACCTACTATACTTGCTAGAGCGTTTGTTGATGTCAGGAGCTATCGGTAGCTGGCCGGCTAGATACCGTTCGGTTAGACAATGCCTCATCATGTATTAAACTAAAAGTGAATAGTTGACTGGGTCTTTTGTAACGGTAGCTAAGCTAAAGTTAGCTCAGGGAGACACCGACACGCGTCCTCCCGTGTCTCACTAGACTAGACCCGTGTTTACATGCGTGCGGGAGGGCTGGACTCGAGAGCAGACGCCGCACCACCGGTGGTCTGAGACAGAACTCAGCGACAGCGATCGGGTTTGACGATCGGTGAAAATAAAACATTATCACCGATCGCATATTTATACTGAATATCGGCCGATAACGATCGGTGGCCGATCGATCGGGGCATCCCTAAAAAGAAATCAGTACATTACAGACGGATTTTCTTGTACAGTCTATATGGTGGTTGCATTATTTCCGCTGGATGTCCTCTCTCTCTCTCTCTCTCTCTCTGTCTCTCTCTCTCTCTCTCTCTCTCTCTCTCTCTCTCTCTCTCTCTCTCTCTCTCTCTCTCTCTCTCTCCCCCACTGAGTGTTTAAATGGGGGTAAATAAAAGGAGCCAGTGGAGACAGATCATAAATGCCATTCAGGTCAGCTGACTGAGGCAACAACACAAAGGGGGGGGGGGGGGGGGGGGGGGAGGCAGTACAACAAGAAGCAGGAAAATTGACATGTGAATGTATTTCACTCCATTACATAACTAACACACACACACACGCACACATATACACACATATATACACACATACACACACACACGTATATATACACACACACACATACACATATATACACACACACACACACACACACACACACACACACACACACACACACACACACACACACACACACACACACACACACACACACACACACACACATACATCCCGGGGCCTAATTGAAACAGAATAATTTGATGTTTCAGCCATGCAGCAGAGAGGAGGAGAAACAATCACTATGTCCTCGCTTCACACACACACACACACACACACACACACACACACACACACACACACACACACACACACACACACACACACACACACACACACACACACACACACACACACACACACACACACACACGCACACACACACACACACACACACACACACAGGGGGGGGGGGCAGAATCTCCCAGCTGCTTCCTACGTACTCTGAGGAAAAGGGGGGGGGGGGGGGGGCAGATGCACAGACAAACATCTCAGCTTGGTGTGAAGGTCCTCATTAGAACGGCCCTAAAGGAATTTAGATATTTCTCCCCTGTCTGAGGTCCATGCCCCCCCCCCCCTCTCCTGATCCCACACATAGACCTGTCCACGCCCCCCCCCCCTTCCTGATCCCCACACAGCCCTGCCCACCCCCCCTCCGTCCCCTCCCAAGAGACAAAGACCCAGTCATAACTCAGTACAAAAGACTGACCGGTAGATAAACAGTAAACAACATGTTTAAACACAGACCAGCCCCCCCCCACCCCTCACCACCCAGACAAAACAGCCATGTTCAACAACCAATTGGGGGTCAATACAACGTCAACTCTCTTCCTCTCTTACTCCCTCTCACTCCAGGAGCCGTTCGCCATGAATCCGCATCACAGATCATACGCTTGTTCTGACAAGCAGGAACACATCTGTACATTTAGTCATTTAGCCGAACACTTTTGTCGGCTTACAAGTTGTGTACCACAAGTCAGCAGGAAGGTACAACTATGGCAGCTAAGGGTCAGTGATAGGGATGTCCCGATTAGGCTTGGGCGGTATAATTTTTTCATACGTCATACCTTGCTGACATAATACCCCGGTATGGGTATTATGACGGTATGACTTTCATTTTCATCAGCGGGGGGGGGGGGGGGGGCTAACAATATACTTGTTATCACCATACATAAAGCTTATATTGAACAACATGTTGACATTAGGGCCGTTCTTTCAACCTAAAAGTGCACTTTCTTCAACCTCAAACCTAAATTCCTTAGCACCCGTGTTACCAAGTAAACAAATCACGGAACGATAGCCAGTTAGTTAGCACCAGCCAGGTATCAACGTTAGCTCCGGAACGATAGCCAGGTTAGTTAGCACCAGCCAGGTATCAACGTAGCTCCCGGAACGATAGCCAGTAGTTAGCACCAGCCAGGTATCAACGTTAGCTCCCGGAACGATAGCCAGTTAGTTAGCACAGCCAGGTATCAACGTTAGCTCCCGGAACGATAGCCAGTTAGTTAGCACCAGCCAGGTATCAACGTTAGCTCCCGGAACGATAGCCAGTTAGTTAGCACCAGCCAGGTATCAACGTTAGCTCCCGGAACGATAGCCAGTTAGTTAGCACCAGCCAGGTATCAACGTTAGCTCCCGGAACGATAGCCAGTTAGTTAGCACCAGCCAGGTATCAACGTTAGCTCCCGGAACGATAGCCACGTAACCCTCTGCTGGCGCATGCTGTGCACTACAATCAACTCCGTGTCAGTGTAATAGCAGTCTGTGATGTCACGGTATTGAGAATCATACCGGCGGGATCTCGCATTTCTTTGCTCCCGATCTGATCCCGATCATGTGATTTTGAGTATCTGCCGATACCGATTTTTCTCGATCCGATCTTTTGGCAATGCATTAAGAAAAAAGAAAAGGGGCGCCCAAGTGGCGAACCATGTAACGCGCTGCGTGACGGCACGGCCGACCCGGGTTCGATTCCCGGACCCGGCGTTCTTTGCCGAATGTCTTCCCCAGCTCTGTCTCCCATTTCTTCCTCTCCCTCTCTCTCTACCGGACTGCCGGGTAGTAATAACGCAATAAAAATCTACAAAAACATATTTACATTTTTCTTTTAATAAAATAACGAAAAAATTCAATCAAGTTTTTTTATTTAACAGTATCCAACTATCCATTATATCCAACAAGATTATGGCTTTTTTTAACAGTATATCCATTATATCCAACATGGATATATAACTTATTTTTTTCACTAATTGCAGCATTGGATCAAAATTCTAAACTAAATAAAAATAAAGCTTATCAGTGATGCAAAAAAAAGAAGAAAAAAAATCCAGATTTCCCCTCCCCCCGATTCCGATCTTCTGAAAATCACGTGATCGGATCGGGACATCCCTAGTCAGTGAGATTGTTCGTCAAACTGTGTTGAACTTGAGTGCTACACCCCTGAGTGTAGTAGTATAGACTTAATTAGCATAGTAGGTAGTAATATAGGCAATGTAGATCATTTAGTAGCAAATACATAATAAGACAGTAAGAACGTTTTAAGTCCTGCAGTAGTAGTTCTCTGTATGTCTCTGGTTCATCACAGCTCTCTGTATGTCTGTGGTTCATCACATCTCTCTGTATATCTCTGGTTCATCACAGCTCTCTGTATGTCTCTGGTTCATCACAGCTCTCTGTATATCTGTGGTTCATCACAGCTCTCTGTATGTCTCTGGTTCATCACAGCTCTCTGTATATCTGTGGTTCATCACAGCTCTCTGTATGTCTGTGGTTCATCACATCTCTCTGTATATCTGTGGTTCATCACATCTCTCTGTATGTCTGTGGTTCATCACATCTCTCTGTATATCTGTGGTTCATCACATCTCTCTGTATATCTGTGGTTCATCACATCTCTCTGTATATCTGTGGTTCATCACATCTCTCTGTATGTCTGTGGTTCATCACATCTCTCTGTATATCTGTGGTTCATCACATCTCTCTGTATATCTGTGGTTCATCACATCTCTCTGTATGTCTCTGGTTCATCACATCTCTCTGTATGTCTGTGGTTCATCACATCTCTCTGTATATCTGTGGTTCATCACAGCTCTCTGTATGTCTCTGGTTCATCACAGCTCGTATGTCTCTGGTTCATCACAGCTCTCTGTATATCTGTGGTTCATCACAGCTCTCTGTATGTCTGTGGTTCATCACATCTCTCTGTATATTTGTGGTTCATCACATCTCTCTGTATGTCTGTGGTTCATCACATCTCTCTGTATATCTGTGGTTCATCACATCACTCTGTATGTCTCTGGTTCATCACATCTCTCTGTATATCTGTGGTTCATCACAGCTCTCTGTATATCTGTGGTTCATCACAGCTCTCTGTATGTCTCTGGTTCATCACATCTCTCTGTATATCTGTGGTTCATCACAGCTCTCTGTATATCTGTGGTTCATCACATTTCTCTGTATGTCTCTGGTTCATCACAGCTCTCTGTATATCTGTGGTTCATCACAGCTCTCTGTATGTATCTGGGTCATCAATCTACCTTGCCTATAATCTCTATAGTGGAATAGTGAGACACCCCCCCTGAACTGAAAGGTCAGGTGGAACTACACAGGCTGGATTTCTGTCACGGAGCACTTGGCCTCACATTATGTTAAACGCTCTCCTCTCACAGTGGGTCTCTCTCATGTGTAGAAAAACACAAAACAAACAAAGGGTGAGAAGGTCTGTAGCCTCTAACTCAGACTGTAATAAAATGGGTTGAGGCACGTTCTCACTAACTATAGGGCAAAGAGCATCCAGAGAGCTCCAGAGAGCAAGGTGACGGTCCACCTGTACACTAGGCTTCAGGGTCATCTACACCCATATAACTCTGTATGCTAGCATGTACATTTATATTTACAGCACATTTACTTGTTGTATGCATGTACATAACCTTGTTTTTGTTACAGCCTCCCACCCCCCTTCCCACAACAGGCCTTTGCTTTTTGGACAGGCTGCTTTTGTATATAAGAATTTGTTTTTAATTGCTTGCCTGGACAAATAAAGGTTAAATAAAAAAAAAAAATATATATATATATATATATATCCATATCTGTCTGAATATACCTGCATATAATATCTTCTATATACCTACTTATACACCTGCATATGACCCATATAACTCTGTATGATAGCATGTACAATAATTCTGTATATACCATATATATATTTATTGTTACCATATATATTGTACTGTACTTGTGCTGCATGATGACAATACATTTGAATCTAATCTAATCTAATATAATATAATATAATCATTTTGGTAAAGTTTTGGAAGCGGAGCGACGGTAGAATTAGAAACTGTCAGGTGGTAGATCCGTCCACGAGAAACACTATAGTTCTTTTTAAAGTTAGTGTTGTTACCTTCATTCACAGTGATGATGAGCTCACAGAACAAAGATTACAAACAGTTATAATAATAATAATAATAATAATAACAACTGGACTTTTTATTATCAGTAGTAGTAGATTCAGTAGATTCAGTTATCAGTAGATTCATACATATAGACACAATAACTAAGAATAAACAATACAAAAATCAGCTAAGACAGTTACAAGTCGACACACAGTGGTCAGAGATCATACTTTTAAACGCAGCAAGAGAAGGAAGAACCTTCAGCTTCAGGGTCAGTAGGAGGACATTCCAGGTGTATCGTAAATGTTCTATTTCAAATATGAAATAACTATAGGCTCTGAAAATTTAAACAACGGCCGGCCCTGAAACGGCCCCTCCTAAAAACGGCACATCTTGAAGCAGCCATCCTTCTGACGGTGATGAAAACAACAACTCCATAATCCCAACGCAATCATCTGCGAGACATGCAGACAACAAGTCAACCCCGGGCCCGACGTGCGAGTGTATTAACTTGTCAATCAAGAGTTAGCGTGAGGCCACAAATCTGTACCTTTAGAGAGAGAGAGGCCCTGCAGGAAACCAGAGAGAAAGAGAGAGAGAGAGAGAGGGAGGGAGGGAGAGAGGGAGAGAGGGAGAGAGAGAGAGAAAGAGAGATATAGAGAGAGAGAGAAAGAGAGAGAGAGAGAGAGAGAGAGAGAGAGAGAGAGAGAGAGAGAGAGAGAGAGAGAGAGAGAGAGAGAGAGAGAGGAGAGGGGAGGGAGAACCCCCCCCCCCCTGCAGGAAACCAGAGAGGGAGAACCCCCCCCCCCCCCCCTCCCTTGTTATGCGCCGGGACGCGGGCCAGGCTCGGCTCGGCGCGGTCGCTCTTTTGTTAGCGAGAGACGTGTGCAGACAGATCGTCCCGGCGTCCTGTGGGGTCGAGCGCAGTGGGAAAGGGTTGTTTCTGCTGATGAAAGGAGGGGAACATCTTAGGGGAGGTGGGGTGGGGGGGGGGGGCGGGGGGTGGGGGGTGAAGTCATGCACAGGTCTGGGTCTGTCTCGACTCGTCTCCCTCCTCCAGGCGACACCTCCTCCTCCCTGCACCACCGCCACCAGCCTCATCTCAGGAGGCCTCCTTCATGGTGAAGGTTAACATGGCAGGACGAGGAGAGCGCCGGCAGAGATCACAACACTGGACTTGTAAAACTCTATGGCCCAGTTATCTGCCCTGTTATCAGCCGCCCCTGGGCTCTGGAAGGGCCTGCCCTGTTATCAGCTGACCCTGGGCTCTGGAAGAGCCTGCCCTGTTATCAGCTGACCCTGGGCTCTGGAAGAGCCTGCCCAATTATCAGCCGCCCCTGGAAGAGCCTGCCCTGTTATCAGCTGACCCTGGGCTCTGGAAGGGCCTGCCCTGTTATCAGCTGACCCTGGGCTCTGGAAGGGCCTGCCCTGTTATCAGCTGACCCTGGGCTCTGGAAGAGCCTGCCCTGTTATCAGCTGACCCTGGGCTCTGGAAGAGCCTGCCCAATTATCAGATTCCCCTGGCCTCTGGAAAAGTCTGTCCTGTTATCAGCCGCCCCTGGGCTTTATAAATAGTGGTTGGTTAGACATTCCTAGTAGTTCTCGACTTCTGCAGCCGTTAGTTCAGTTGGACCTTCTGTTGTATGGGGGTGACAGTGGCTCGGGAGGTAGAGCAGTCGCCTGGTGATCCGGACGTTCCCAGTTCGATTCCCGCTCCTCCCGGGCAGCGCGTCGCACCGTTGCAGTGTCCTTGAACAAAACACTTAACCCTTAAAGGGGAACTCCAACATTTTGGGAAATTAGCTTATTTAACATCTTCCCTGGAGTTAGACAAGAAGATACATACCTTTTTTGTCTCTGTGCGTGCATTTAGCTTTGGGAATAGACGCTCCGTTAGCATAGCTTAGCTTCATCACTGGAAGTGAGGCAGATCCGTAGCCTTACAGTGCCTTACAGTGTATAGTTTGATTGATTGATTGAAAAGTTTATTAACAGATTGCAGAATACACTCCAAATACAACTCCAAAACGTTCATGTAAACATGTTGTTTGTTTATTTACACATATAAAAACAATTACATATATAATACAATATAATCCACAAGGGATGTGTAGGAGAATTGCCTAAAAACCCTCAAGGGGCTTGCATGTGGCATTCACCAGGAAGCAAAATTACATTATATCAAGATCAAATATAACCCCCCCCCCCCCCCAAACAAACAAACACACACAAGCAGGCCTACATAGACACCGAAGCAGGCACCCATGCCATACGATTTCTGGTAGAGAAAACAATTAATGACAGGAAGAATATATAATAAAATGAAAATGCAATAACAAAATACAACAAGCCATCAGACCACAGTTTGTAAAGGAAGTCCATATGGGAAGTATTGGTGATCTAGGAGATGAGATTTCAGTGCTCTTTTCAATTTCAGAAAAGAAAATTCCAAAATATGTGGAGGCAAAGAGTTCCACAACTTTGACCCTCGGTAGAGCAAACAAAACTGAGATTGGGAAGTGCGGGAAAAGGGTGGTCTAAGCAAACAGGAACTACGTGTGGGGTAATTATGAATTTGGTGATTGTGGGCAAACATGTCATGAAAAAAAGGGGGAAGGGCTCTGTTTAAAGAACTATGCACAAATAAACCAGTCTGAAGATGATTCACTTGATAAACACTGAGTATACCTAACTTATGGAATAGAGGCTGAGAAGAATGACTTCGTTGAACACAGCTGATTATTTTTAGAGCTCGTTTCTGCAGACGGTATATGGGCTCAAGTTTGGTCTGATGAGTACTAGCTGCCGCGATTACCGCATTACCGCGGTATCGCTGTTACATCACGGCCACCGCAGAGTAGGCTGAATACCGCGTCACCGCTGTTTTTTATAATAATAATAATAAATTACCCTCCTCTCGTTGGGCTTGCGGCTCTGCAGATATACCCTACTCCTCTATCGAGGTTCCAAGCGACCCTATTGGGTACCAGAAAAGTCACGTGAAACATTGCAGACCACTGATTGGTCAGAAGAGAGACGCGTCACACGTTGTAGCGTCATGCAGTGTGTTACCACCAATCGGCAAGCGCGTATTCGTTTTTTACGTCCTGAATGTCAGCTCATCACAACACGGCTAATAACGTTAGCTTTAACTCTCCGCCGGAGTGGACTACCATTGCTCCTCAGGAGTACTAAACGAGACATAATGATTTTACTGTCTGCAACGAATGTTATAATAAAAGCCCTTCGTTCTATACACTTGTCTGATTGAAAACTTTATTAACAGACCGCAGAATGGGACAACTCAGCACGCTCTGAGCAAAGAAAGGAACTGAGATATGAATAGAGTATTGCTTGCCTTGCTATGGTCCGGTAAATACGCTGATGTTATTGAACGTATAACTACATAATGTTAATGCCACAAAACGAATGCCTTTATTATAAAGTAGTAACTTTATAGTAATAATAATAAGAAAGGGTCGGGGGGGTTAGGGGTAACCACCCCTGCCCGCGACACCGAGTGAACTGCGCACGACCAGAGGGGAAACTTCGAATCCGTGTTTCACTTTCAATAACTAATGCGTGCTTGCCGAATCCCAAACAATATTCATGCTGCAAAGTCATCCTCTAAAGATAGACATTTAGACTAGAGGCAGGCTATATGCTATAAAGAGTAGACTACTACTAAAAAATAATAACCGCGGCGGTAGGAAATATTTTGCAAATGTGTGCGGTAAGGAAAACATCAATACCGCGGCAGCTCTAAGTACTACCCCAAACTAAATTACAGTAATTGATATAATGGGTAAACCATAGAGTAATATAACATTGTGGCAACCTCGGTGCTCAGCAAGTGACGTGTTTTTCCAAGAATACCAATACTCTTGGCCATTTTTGTAGTTATGGCTGTGATATGAGGTTTCCATGATAGGGATTCATCAAGCAGAACACCAAGGAATCGTGTAGAACACACCCTAGCTATGGGGATGGCATTGATCACTACTTTAGATGAGGAGTTAAAAATCACAGATTTGAGACCAAAAAAAATTAAATTAGTTTTTTTAATGTTTAGTGATAATTTGTTGCATTTAAACCAAATTGATAGTTTGTTAAGTTCTTCATTTATGACCCTAATGATGGTATCAGGATCTTTATGTGAATAGAATACACTCGTGTCATCTGCAAATACAATTTTCGACAGCCTGTCTGAGACGTTAGGGAGGTCATTGATATATAACAAAAATAACAAAGGCCCAATAATTGAACCTTGGGGCAGACCGCAAAGTAAAGGAAGAAAAGGAGAATTTATCCCATTATAGGATACAGACTGATGTCTATCTTTAAGGTAACTGGTGAACCATAGCAGTGCATTGTTTTTTATTCCAAGATGTGAGAGCTTCTGCAGGAGGATATTGTGATTGACTGTATCAAATGCCTTTGATAAGTCTAAAAAAAATACCTATAGTGTTTTCCTTTCTGTCTTTAGCTTTGTATATTTCATTAATTAGATGTGTTATTGCCATATATGTTGCATGTTTCTTTCTGAACCCGTACTGGTGAGTGTAAATAATATTGTGCTTATTAAGATGTTCAATTAATCTTTTATAGACAAGCTTTTCAAGTATTTTTGACAAGGTAGGAAGGATGGATATAGGTCTGTAGTGGTTGAAGACGGCTGGGTCATCATCTTTATAAATAGGGATGATCTTAGCTATTTGAAGTTCCAGTGGGACGATTCCCTTCTCCAGTGATGTATTAAAAATATGACATAATGGCTTCACAATGGATTCTTGAATGGATATCAGTAATCTGCCTCCAATACCATCATAACCCGGTTCACGAAGCATCACGAACCTAAACTAACGTTACAACTAACCTAAAGTTAGTTTAGGTTCGTGTTAACGTTAGATAATGTACAAAATAAACGTTTTCCGCTGCTATAAACGTCGCACTTTTATTTTGACAACCCCAGAAAGGAAATCATTATATTATGCTTTGCCATCCTGATCTGTGTTAGCTCCGGTTAGCTCAGAGCGTCCGGTATATAACAATACCAGCCATTGGATTACTGTTTTCTAAATTGGGGAGGCTTTTAATCGTCAAGGTAAGAGGATTTCAAGTCATGGTATCCATAAACTTCAATCGGTTCGGATCTTTTGAATGAATGAGAATGTAAACACACACGGCGTCACGTTGAAATCACTGGCTGCGCTCAGAGAGGAGTGGTTGGTCAAAAAAATAGTTCCGAGTATATTTGCTTATAAAACGTAATTGTCTAATTCAATTATTTTTTATTTCTCCACATGGTGAATACACAGGTCACAACATGTTTACATGAACGTTTTGGAGTTGTATTTGGAGTGTATTCTGCAATCTGTTAATAAACTTTTCAATCAATCAATCAAACTATACACTGTAAGGCACTGTAAGGCTACGGATCTGCCTCACTTCCAGTGATGAAGCTAAGCTATGCTAACGGAGCATCTATTCCCAAAGCTAAATGCACGCACAGAGACAAAAAAGGTATGTATCTTCTTGTCTAACTCCAGGGAAGATGTTAAATAAGCTAATTTCCCAAAATGTTGGAGTTCCCCTTTAACTGCTCCCGATGAGCAGGTTGGCACCTTTGCCATCGGTGTGTGAATGTGTGAGTGGATGGGTAAAATTGAAAAGCGATTTGGATAAAAGCGCTATATAAATGCAGCCATTTACCATTTACATGTTTAGAGAGCAGTTTTAGTAGCATATTACCGCAATATCCCTTTTGTTAAAATTGCAAATCGTATGCATCCTGGCAGTCCGTGTAATAACTTAATACCACGCTACTCCCCCTACGTGCTCCGATTACGATCAACATAAGACAGAGTGTGGCCTTGACCGGGGAGTTTAATCTTTTATATCATCATCAATCATCATGTGAGCTTCAGGTCACAGCGGTGACAGCCACACAAAACCAGATCATTCACACAAATCCCCAGAACATTCCACTGTGCTCCCGAAGACAGTTTTACCACCTTTTCCTATTCACATCGGTGTGACGTCACCTTTAACGTTCACATTGAATCATTTAGCTGAGTGTTACAGTCTTGAGTGCATAGTAGTATAGATACATTAGCATAGTAGGTAGTAATAGGCAAGGAATATTATTTAGTAGCAAAGTGGATGATAGTAAAATACAGTACGAAGGTTAGTCGTTTAAATGTATAATAATAATTTCAGCTGTCCTGACTGTGGTGGGAAGTTTGTTCCACCATTGTGGAGCGAGGACTGAGAATAGCCTGCTTCTCTTTGATGACCCCCCAGGAGCTAAGATAAGAGTGGGTCTGAGGCGGCCAGAAGATGCAGAGCGTAGAGGTCTTGAGGGTGGGTAGTTAGAAGATGCAGAGCATAGGGGTCTTGAGGGTGTGAAGTTAGAAGATGCAGAGTGTAGGGGTCTTGAGGGTGTGTAGTTAGAAGATGCAGAGCGTAGGGGTCTTGAGGGTGTGTTCGTGTGTAGTTAGAAGATGCAGAGCGTAGAGGTCTTGAGGGTGTGTAGTTAGAGGATGCAGAGCGTAGGGGTCTTGAAGGTATGTAGTTAGAAGATGTAGAGCGGAGGGGTCTTGAGGGTGTGTAGTTAGAAGATGTAGGGGTCTTGAGGGTGTGTAGTTAGAAGATGTAGAGCGTAGGGGTCTTGAGGGGGTATAGTTAGAAGATGTAGAGCGGAGGGGTCTTGAGGGTGTGTAGTTAGAACATGCATAGCAGCGTAGGGGTCTGGAGGGTGTGTAGTTAGAAGATGCAGAGCGTAGGGGTCATGAGGTTATGTAGTTAGAAGATGCAGAGCATAGGGGTCTTGAGGGTGTGTAGTTAGAAGATGCAGAGAGCGTAGGGGTCTTGAGGGTGTGTAGTTAGAAGATGCAGAGAGCGTAGGGGTCTTGAGGGTGTGTAGTTAGAAGATGTAGAGTGTAGGGGTCTTGAGGGTATGTAGTTAGAAGATGCAGAGCATAGGGGTCTTGAGGGTATGTAGTTAGAAGATGCAGAGCATAGGGTTCTTGAGGGTGTGTAGTTAGAAGATGCAGAGCATAGGGGTCTTGAGGGTGTGTAGTTAGAAGATGCAGAGAGCGTAGGGGTCTTGAGGGTGTGTAGTTAGAAGATGTAGAGCGTAGGGGTCTTGAGGGTGTGTAGTTAGAAGATGCAGAGCGTAGGGGTCTTGAGGGTGTGTAGTTAGAAGATGCAGAGCATAGGGATTTTGAGGGTGTGTCACAGATCAGATCATTCTGGTCAGTTTTAATTAAAGTTTTAATTCATTGATGATGTTCTTTCTTTAGTTTGACTGAAATGATTTCTTCCCCATCTCTTTTGTCAGTAGATCCTCTGCTCTGGGTTCTGTGCGCAGCACGTGCAAACAGAACACGACAGCCTGAGTTGGCGCACAAGGGACAAAGGCCTGGCTTGGTCTAAACACCGGTCTGTCTAGAAGACGGGAGACAAAGCAGAGGACCAGGGGGCCTTAGGGACATCATTTTGTCCGTCCCATAATGTGAGGCAAACAGGTTGGATTCTGAGGGACTGCAAATCGAACACATGGCAACGGAACCGAGAGTTCAAAGACCACACAACCTCCTGGAGTCTGCGAAGACGAGACTGTCAAAGCCCCACCAGGCAGTGGGGTAAGGAAGAGGGGGGGGGGGAATGAGGAAGAGCTAGCTTGTTTGTTTGCCCATTAGCCCAGCGACTGGGTGTTTGCCAAAGGTTGCAACCACTCCTCTCTCCACTCTATAGCCTGGCTGGCATGTCTGGGTGGAGATGGTGAGAGGTGGTGGTGGGGGCTTAGTTCCAGTTGAAGAGGCATGGCAAGCACTCACATAGCCCCCAGCTCCACTGAAGCGTGGGCTGCTCTCAAAGGCAAAGGAGTATTCTGACGGAACCGTGTGCGTCAGCCGTTTCAGTAGCCATTTTACCAAGAACCCCTCATGCAGTTGAAGAGTTTTGTCCCGGAGGTTTAAAAAGAAAAAAAATGATCGCTGATTGAACAAGCTTATGCCTGAGAAGTCTGTGCTTGGAGGGAGCCGGGGGTCATATTTCTTTGAAGGTTAATGAGTAAGTAAAGACAGAGTGGAGGAAAAGCAGACAGGAAAGCTTTATGTTGCTTCTAAGACAGATTATGAGGCCTCTGTTTCCAGGGCAGTGTGCAACTAACGAATGGCCAAGCAGCAAGCCTTGTATGAGTTCACTACAGTTTACTACAGTTTACTGCAGTTCACTACAGTTTACTGCAAGGACAAACAACTAGAAACTGATCTTTTCCAAGCAAGAAAACAATACATTGACCTGCACGTCAATGCATGTCTGTTGCACATTGGGCCTGTACTTGGTGATGTGATTTATAGACATGCTGCGGCTTCAGATTTATTACTGGTGACTTACAGAGGGCTGATGTACATATCGTCTCTGTGCGTCACATTTGTTAGAAGTTGTGTTTCTTCACTTTTGACAGATAGGCTAGCTGCTCCCTACTGCTTACAGTCCTTGTGCTAAGCTAGGCTAGCTGCTCCCTACTGCTTACAGTCCTTGTGCTAAGCTAGGCTAGCTGCTCCCTACTGCTTACAGTCCTTGTGCTAAGCTAGGCTAGCTGCTCCCTACTGCTTACAGTCCTTGTGCTAAGCTAGGCTAGCGACACTGGTATCAATCTCTCTTGGCAAATAAGTGGATTTCCCAAAATGTTGGGAGTGTTCCTTTAAAAGGGGGAATAACACCCATTTCCAGAATTCACACATACATATTCCTGTGGTCTAAAGGTCAGAACACACTAATCTGACAAACAACTACCACAGACAAAAGGCGACTCCTATGTATGTTCTGAGTTCCTAGGAGAACACTACTACAGAATAAAGCACATTTGGGTATAAAACTGAAACCAAACATTCTATGGGCTCAGAAGATTAATCGGACACTGCACACTGCTTACTAAACAAGCCATTTTAACAAAGACCCCCTCTTTCTCTCCCAGCACTATATAAGGTTCTTCCTGGAAGCACAGCCCACTCCGCACAGCAGAGCTGCCCCTCATAGCTGCCCCTCAGAACTGCCCCTCATAGCTGCCCCTCAGAGCTGCCCCTCATAGCTGCCCCTCATAGCTGCCCCTCATAGCTGCCCCTCATAACTGCCCCTCATAGCTGCCCCTAATAGCTGCCCCTCAGAGCTGCCCCTAATAACTACCCCTCAGAGCTGCCCCTCAGAGCTGCCCCTCATAGCTGCCCCTAAGAACTACCCCTCAGAGCTGCCCCCCATAGCTGCCCCTCAGAGCTGCCCCCCATAGCTGCCCCTCAGAGCTGCCCATCAGAGCTGCCCCCCTCAGAACTACCCCTCAGAGCTGCCCCTCATAGCTGCCCCCCTCAGAACTACCCCTCAGAGCTGCCCCTCATAGCTGCCCCTCATAGCTGCCCCTCATAGCTGCCCCTCATAGCTGCCCCTCAGAGCTGCCCCTCATAGCTGCCCCTCATAGCTGCCCCTCATAGCTGCCCCTCAGAGCTGCCCCTCATAGCTGCCCCTCATAGCTGCCCCTCATAGCTGCCCCTCATAGCTGCCCCTCAGAGCTGCCCCTCATAGCTGCCCCTCATAGCTGCCGCTCATAGCTGCCGCTCATAGCTGCCCCTCATAGCTGCCCCTCATAGCTGCCCCTCAGAGCTGCCCCTCATAGCTGCCCCTCATAGCTGCCGCTCATAGCTGCCGCTCATAGCCAAAGCTATTGAGAGGCAGTTTAGCTCTAAGAGTCATGAAAAGAGCAGTCGCTGAAGCTGCTTCACAGCCTCTGGACTCTTAATAATTCAGATGAGAGAGAGGGAGAGAGAGAGAGAGAGAGAGAGAGAGAGAGAGAGAGAGAGAGAGAGAGAGAGAGAGAGAGAGAGAGAGAGAGAGAGAGAGAGAGAGAGAGAGAGAGAGAGAGAGAGAGAGACAGCGATAGAGAGATAGAGAGAAAGAGAGAGAGCGAGAGAGAGAGAGAAATGGCAAGTCCTCAAATTATCTATTTCCGTGTCCTCCTCTGTGTTAAGAGTTAACTTGAATGTTATGAACACACTCACACACTCACAGGGTAATGTTATGAACGCTCTCTCACAGGGTAATGTTATGAACGCTCTCTCACAGGGTAATGTTATGAATGCTCTCTCACAGGGTAATGTTATGAATGCTCTCTCGCAGGGTAATGTTATGAACGCTCTCTCACAGGGTAATGTTATGAATGCTCTCTCACAGGGTAATGTTATGAATGCTCTCTCACAGGGTAATGTTATGAATGCTCTCTCACAGGGTAATGTTATGAACAGTCTCACAGGGTAATGTTATGAACGCTCTCTCACAGGGTAATGTTATGAACAGTCTCACAGGGTAATGTTATGAACGCTCTCTCACAGGGTAATGTTATGAACAGTCTCACAGGGTAATGTTATGAACAGTCACACAGGGTAATGTTATGAATGCTCTCTCACAGGGTAATGTTATGAACGCTCTCTCACAGGGTAATGTTATGAACAGTCTCACAGGGTAATGTTATGAATGCTCTCTCGCAGGGTAATGTTATGAACGCTCTCTCACAGGGTAATGTTATGAACGCTCTCTCGCAGGGTAATGTTATGAACGCTCTCTCACAGGGTAATGTTATGAATGCTCTCTCACAGGGTAATGTTATGAACACTCTCTCACAGGGTAATGTTATGAATGCTCTCTCACAGGGTAATGTTATGAATGCTCTCACACAGGGTAATGTTATGAACGCTCTCTCACAGGATAATGTTATGAACGCTCTCTCGCAGGGTAATGTTATGAACAGTCTCTCACAGGGTAATGTTATGAACGCTCTCTCACAGAGTAATGTTATGAATGCTCTCTCACAGGGTAATGTTATGAACGCTCTCTCAGGGTAATGTTATGAACGCTCTCACAGGGTAATGTTATGACTAAGACACCCACCCACCCTGATACAAACACAGCTCTCACCACTAGACTAAGACACCCACCCTGATACAAACACAGCTCAGTCTCACCACTAGACTAAGACACCCACCCTGATACAAACACAGCTCTCGTCACTAGATTAAGACACCCACCCTGATACAAACACAGCTCTCGTCACTAGACTAAGACACCCACCCAGCCCCTGATACAAACACAGCTCTCGTCACTAGATTAAGACACCCACCCTGATACAAACACAGCTCTCGTCACTAGACTAAGACACCCACCCTGATACAAACACAGCTCTCACCACCAGCGTTTCCGTTAGCCGGTAATTACCGGTATTTGACCGGCAAAATCTGTTGAAGTCCGACATATTTAATCTCTCCGGTCTTAATGTCCGGTGAAAATAATTCCCTCTAAGCACAATTTGATTATTTGAATTGTATTAAAATAGGCTAAAATTAAATAGCCTATGCGATGAACGAAACAATCATTACATTTGTTTCATCGTTGCTTCTAATAATGACAACGACGTTGTCAGCGAGAGCTTAGTGCTGGGTCTGCGAGTGCATGTGCAGCTGCAGAGCCGGAGCAGCAGCGGCACAGTGCAGTACTCCAATTCAGCCATTGGCAATTCAGCTGTTGGGTGGGGGGCGCTGCTGAGCGGTCCCCAGATAGAGCCAGAAAAGAGCCAGAAAACAGCTGAATCTGCTGCTCTGCATCGACATACTCTCGCAAATAAGTCATTGGGAGGTGGAGAGAGAGAGAGTCGTCACGCAAACCCACGATAATGTTGCCGTCTCTCTCTGCCAAATTTCTCAGTTCTTCGCTTGATATAATTAATACAAATGTCCAATATAACGGAATTCGTTAGCTCATAAAAATGTGATTATAACAGACTGCTGTTTATTAATGTCGGGCGACTGCCCACAGACACCTATTTGATTTAAAGTCGGCAGCAGCACGGAGTCTCGGGACTTATTTTATTTGGAATATAATGACTATACGCAAAAGTTGCCTAGTTTTAAGTAAAAATATTATAAATCTACATGCCTTGATGATGTCATTCTTTTGTTTTGTTGTCATTCTTTTGCCTATCAATTGTTTTTAAGCTCAATAAACTCTGACCGGAATTTCTCTCATTTGACCGGTAGATTGAAATCTACCGGACACTGAGGCCGGCAACCATTTTTTCTAACGGAAACCCTGCTCACCACTAGACTAAGACACCCACCCTGATACAAACACAGCTCTCACTACTAGACTAAGACACCCACCCTGATACAAACACAGCTCTCACCACTAGACTAAGACACCCACCCTGATACTAACAGCTCTCACCACTAGACTAAGACACCCACCCACCCTGATACAAACACAGCTCTCACCACTAGACTAAGACACCCACCCTGATACAAACACAGCTCTCACCACTAGACTAAGACACCCACCCACCCTGATACAAACACAGCTCTCACCACTAGACTAAGACACCCACCCTGATACAAACACAGCTCTCACCACTAGACTAAGACACCCACCCTGATACAAACACAGCTCTCACCACTAGACTAAGACACCCACCCTGATACAAACACAGCTCTCACCACTAGACTAAGACACCCACCCACCATGATACAAACACAGCTCTCACCACTAGACTAAGACACCCACCCACCCTGATACAAACACAGCTCTCACCACTAGACTAAGACACCCACCCTGATACAAACACAGCTCTCACCACTAGACTAAGACACCCACCCTGATACAAACACAGCTCTCACCACTAGACTAAGACACCCACCCACCATGATACAAACACAGCTCTCACCACTAGACTAAGACACCCACCCTGATACAAACACAGCTCTCACCACTAGACTAAGACACCCACCCACCCTGATACAAACACAGCTCTCACCACTAGACTAAGACACCCACCCACCCTGATACAAACACAGCTCTCACCACTAGACTAAGACACCCACCCACCCTGATACAAACACAGCTCTCACCACTAGACTAAGACATCCACCCACCCTGATACAAACACAGCTCTCACCACTAGACTAAGACACCCACCCTGATACAAACACAGCTCTCACCACTAGACTAAGACACCCACCCACCCTGATACAAACACAGCTCTCACCACTAGACTAAGACACCCACCCACCCTGATACAAACACACTCTGCTACTTTGCTTCAAGTTCATTTCTGTGCACCTCAGGTAAAATGCCCGCCTTGCCACAGCAGTGTGTGTTAAAGAGGAGGCAGGATGGCCTAGAGGTAAAGAGGCCGGCCAGTAACAGAAAGGTCACAGTTTCGATCCCTGCCACTGACAGGAGGAGGGGTGTATTCCAGCTGTGAGCTGGTGACTGAAGGGTGGTTGGTGGTTACATCTATGGTGCCCACCATCCTGCCTAAGTGCCCTTGAGCAAGGCACTGAACCCCACAAGTGCTCCAGGGGTGCTGCACTGCACTCTGACCTCTGATGAAATGCATATGTGTGGTAGACTGTGTGTATGTGTAACTAGGAGGGATATGAGGACTGTGTGTATGTGTAACTATGGGGGATATGAGGACAGTGTGTATGTGTAACTAGGAGGGATATGAGGACTGTGTGTAACTAGGAGGGATATGAGGACTGTGTGTAACTAGGGGGGGATATGAGGACTGTGTGTAACTAGGAGGGATATGAGGACTGTGTGTAACTAGGAGGGATATGAGGACTGTGTGTAACTAGGAGGGATATGAGGACTGTGTGTAACTAGGAGGGACATGAGGACTGTGTGTAACTAGGAGGGGATATGAGGACTGTGTGTAACTAGGAGGGATATGAAGACGGTGTGTAACTAGGAGGGGATATGAGGACTGTGTGTAACTAGGAGGGATATGAGGACTGTGTGTAACTAGGAGGGATATGAGGACTGTGTGTAACTAGGAGAGATATGAGGACTGTGTGTAACTAGGAGGGATATGAGGACTGTGTGTAACTAGGAGGGATATGAGGACTGTGTGTAACTAGGAGGGATATGAGGACTGTGTGTAACTAGGAGGGATATGAGGACTGTGTGTAACTAGGAGGGATATGAAGACAGTGTGTAACTAGGAGGGGATATGAGGACTGTGTGTAACTAGGAGGGATATGAGGACTGTGTGTAACTAGGAGGGATATGAGGACTGTGTGTAACTAGGAGGGATAGGAGGACTGTGTGTAACTAGGAGGGATATGAGGACTGTGTGTAACTAGGAGGGATATGAGGACTGTGTGTAACTAGGAGGGATATGAGGACTGTGTGTAACTAGGAGGGATATGAGGACTGTGTGTAACTAGGAGGGATATGAGGACTGTGTGTAACTAGGAGGGATATGAGGACTGTGTGTAACTAGGAGGGATATGAGGACTGTGTGTAACTAGGAGGGATATGAGGACTGTGTGTAACTAGAAGGGATATGAGGACTGTGTGTAACTAGGAGGGATATGAGGACTGTGTGTAACTAGGAGGGATATGAAGACGGTGTGTAACTAGGAGGGACATGAGGACTGTGTGTAACTAGGAGGGATGAGGACTGTGTGTAACTAGGAGGGATATGAGGACTGTGTGTAACTAGGAGGGATATGAGGACTGTGTGTAACTAGGAGGGATATGAGGACTGTGTGTAACTAGGAGGGATATGAAGACGGTGTGTAACTAGGAAGGATATGAGGACTGTGTGTAACTAGGAGGGATATGAAGACGGTGTGTAACTAGGAAGGATATGAGGACTGTGTGTAACTAGGAGGGATATGAAGACGGTGTGTAACTAGGAGGGATATGAGGACTGTGTGTAACTATGGGGGATATGAGGACTGTGTGTAACTAGGAGGGATATGAGGACTGTGTGTAACTAGGAGGGATATGAGGACTGTTTGTGTAACTAGGAGGGATATGAGGACTGTGTGTAACTAGGAGGGATATGTGGACTGTTTGTAACTAGGAGGGATATGTGGACTGTGTGTAACTAGGAAGGATATGAGGACTGTGTGTAACTAGGAAGGATATGAGGACTGTGTGTAACTAGGAGAGATATGAGGACTGTGTGTAACTAGGAGGGATATGAGGACTGTGTGTAACTAGGAGGGATATGAAGACGGTGTGTAACTAGGAAGGATATGAGGACTGTTTGTGTAACTAGGAGGGATATGTGGACTGTTTGTAACTAGGAGGGATATGAGGACTGTGTGTAACTAGGAGGGATATGAGGACTGTGTGTAACTAGGAGGGATATGAGGACTGTGTGTAACTAGGAGGGATATGAGGACTGTGTGTAACTAGGAGGGATATGAGGACTGTGTGTAACTAGGAGGGATATGAGGACTGTGTGTAACTAGGAGGGATATGAGGACTGTGTGTAACTAGGAGGGATATGAGGACTGTGTGTAACTAGGAGGGATATGAGGACTGTGTGTAACTAGGAGGGATATGAGGACTGTGTGTAACTAGGAGGGATATGAGGACTGTGTGTAACTAGGAGGGATATGAGGACTGTGTGTAACTAGGAGGGATATGAGGACTGTGTGTAACTAGGAGGGATATGAAGACGGTGTGTAACTAGGAAGGATATGAGGACTGTGTGTAACTAGGAGGGATATGAAGACGGTGTGTAACTAGGAAGGATATGAGGACTGTGTGTAACTAGGAGGGATATGAAGACGGTGTGTAACTAGGAGTAGGGCTGGGCGATATGGCCTAAATATGATATCACGATATTTTCTGACCTTTCGGCGATACACGATACACATCACGATGTTTTTCTTTTTTACCCCAAACAATTCATTATGAGGCTTACCAAGACAGTATTTGAGTTTGCAAGCTAACATTAAAGACAAAATAAAATACCCATGCATTTAGCATTTTTATATTAGATTTAGATTATTAGATTATATATTGCATATGAGATATTATATGATTTAGATATGAAATATGATGAATTGAAAATGGGGGACCCTGATGTAAACAAGACTAAAGTCTTTCTCTGGTCTGCATCCCCTTAACAATTGTATGTATTGAGCTGTACTGTACCCATTCTGCAATATGTTAAAGTTTTAAATCAATCAATCAATAAATAGCATTTTAGCATTTTTATGAAACTACTGTATGTCTCTAAATGTTTTGATGAATTGAAAATGGAGGACCCTTATGTAAAAAAGCCGAAAGTCTTTTTCTGGTCTTCATCCTCCTGTACTGTATTGTACCCATTCTGCAACCTTTTAATACAGTTTTCATTCATTCATTCTGACGGAAACATAATCATTTTGATTGACAGTCGAGTCTGCCAATGACGTCACACCGCTTGCACCCGCCCTGCTGTTCTTAGCACCAATCGGCAAGCGTTATGACTTCCTGAATGTCCCGTGTGCTGAAGTGAACACTGAACATCAACAAAGCTACTAACGTTAGCTCCCCGCGGCCGTCGAGTAGGAGACCAGTGCTTCACAGGATGACTAAATGAGGCATAATGATTTTACTACAACGAATGTTATAATAAAAGCCTTTCCATACATCTGTCTGATTGAAAACTTTATTAACAGACCGCGGAATGGGCATATCTCAACACGGGCTGAGATATGAACGAGTAACGTGTGGACAGATTGACGCGACACAATCCTCTTGGGCAAAACATCACGATATCCACGATACGTTGAAAAAGTGTATCGTTAATGAACTGTACCCGATATTTATATAATATCGTCATATCGCCCAGCCCTAACTAGGAGGGATATGAGGACTGTGTGTAACTATGGGGGATATGAGGACTGTGTGTAACTAGGAGGGATATGAGGACTGTGTGTAACTAGGAGGGATATGAGGACTGTTTGTGTAACTAGGAGGGATATGAGGACTGTGTGTAACTAGGAGGGATATGTGGACTGTTTGTAACTAGGAGGGATATGTGGACTGTGTGTAACTAGGAAGGATATGAGGACTGTGTGTAACTAGGAAGGATATGAGGACTGTGTGTAACTAGGAGAGATATGAGGACTGTGTGTAACTAGGAGGGATATGAGGACTGTGTGTAACTAGGAGGGATATGAAGACGGTGTGTAACTAGGAAGGATATGAGGACTGTGTGTAACTAGGAAGGATATGAGGACTGTTTGTGTAACTAGGAGGGATATGTGGACTGTTTGTAACTAGGAGGGATATGAGGACTGTGTGTAACTAGGAGGGATATGAGGACTGTGTGTAACTAGGAGGGATATGAGGACTGTGTGTAACTAGGAGGGATATGAGGACTGTGTGTAACTAGGAGGGATATGAGGACTGTGTGTAACTAGGAGGGATATGAGGACTGTGTGTAACTAGGAGGGATATGAGGACTGTGTGTAACTAGGAGGGATATGAGGACTGTGTGTAACTAGGAGGGATATGAGGACTGTGTGTAACTAGGAGGGATATGAGGACTGTGTGTAACTAGGGGGGGATATGAGGACTGTGTGTAACTAGGAGGGATATGAGGACTGTGTGTAACTAGGAGGGATATGAGGACTGTGTGTAACTAGGGGGGGATATGAGGACTGTGTGTAACTAGGAGGGATATGAGGACTGTGTGTAACTAGGGGGGGATATGAGGACTGTGTGTAACTAGGGGGGGATATGAGGACTGTGTGTAACTAGGAGGGATATGAGGACTGTGTGTAACTAGAAGGGATATGAGGACTGTGTGTAACTAGGGGGGATATGAGGACTGTGTGTAACTAGGGGGGGATATGAGGACTGTGTGTAACTAGGAGAGATATGAGGACTGTGTGTAACTAGGAGGGATATGAGGACTGTGTGTAACTAGGAGGGATATGAGGACTGTGTGTAACTAGGAGGGATATGAGGACTGTGTGTAACTAGGAGGGATATGAGGACTGTGTGTAACTAGGAGAGATATGAGGACTGTGTGTAACTAGGAGGGATATGAGGACTGTGTGTAACTAGGAGGGATATGAGGACTGTGTGTAACTAGAAGGGATATGAGGACTGTGTGTAACTAGGAGGGATATGAGGACTGTGTGTAACTAGGAGGGATATGAGGACTGTGTGTAACTAGGAGGGATATGAGGACTGTGTGTAACTAGAAGGGATATGAGGACTGTGTGTAACTAGGAGGGATATGAGGACTGTGTGTAACTAGGAGGGATATGAGGACTGTGTGTAACTAGGAGGGATATGTGGACTGTGTGTAACTAGGAGGGATATGAGGACTGTGTGTAACTAGGAGGGATATGAAGACGGTGTGTAACTAGGAGGGATATGAGGACTGTGTGTAACTAGGAGGGATATGAGGACTGTGTGTAACTAGGAGGGATATGAGGACTGTGTGTAACTAGGAGGGATATGAGGACTGTGTGTAACTAGGAGGGATATGAGGACTGTAACTAGGAGGGATATGAGGACTGTGTGTAACTAGGAAGGATATGAGGACTGTGTGTAACTAGGAGGGATATGAAGACGGTGTGTAACTAGGAGGGATATGAGGACTGTAACTAGGAGGGATATGAGGACTGTGTGTAACTAGGAGGGATATGAGGACTGTGTGTGTAACTAGGAGGGATATGAGGACTGTGTGTAACTAGGAGGGATATGAAGACGGTGTGTAACTAGGAGGGATATGAGGACTGTAACTAGGAGGGATATGAGGACTGTGTGTAACTAGGAGGGATATGAGGACTGTGTGTAACTAGGAGGGATATGAGGACTGTGTGTAACTAGGAGGGGATATGAGGACTGTGTGTAACTAGGAGGGGATATGAGGACTGTGTGTAACTAGGAGGGATATGAGGACTGTGTGTAACTAGGAGGGATATGAGGACTGTGTGTAACTAGGAGGGATATGAGGACTGTGTGTAACTAGGAGGGATATGAGGACTGTGTGTAACTAGGAGGGATATGAGGACTGTGTGTAACTAGGAGGGATATGAGGACTGTGTGTAACTAGGAGGGATATGAGGACTGTGTGTAACTAGGAGGGATATGAGGACTGTGTGTAACTAGGAGGGATATGAGGACTGTGTGTAACTAGGAGGGATATGAGGACTGTGTGTAACTAGGGGGGGATATGAGGACTGTGTGTAACTAGGAGGGATATGAGGACTGTGTGTAACTAGGAGGGATATGAAGACTGTGTGTAACTAGGGGGGGATATGTGAAAAGACTAATTTAAATTTCCTCGTGTACATTGACAATAAAGTAATCTTCTTCTTTATTCTTAAGAATCTGTGTGTTATTTTCTCACCACTGTCCTGAAGAGCTCTATTCCTGAGGGTGGCCTAGATTATGATCGCTGCAGGGACAGTGTGACTCGCAATGCCAGGAATTCATGTCTTGAGGCACCGGTGATATATTTGGACGCAGTGCTGTGTGTTACCGCGCAGCGCTGTCCGTCAGCCGGGGGCGGGACCATGTATTTCAACTGAGGCACAATCACAGGGTTGGATGCCAGACTTATTTTCGTTGTACTGTACTTTTTGCTGCATGATGACAATACATTTTAATCTAATCTAATAATAATAATAATAAATATGCTTTTCTGGACTCCTAGCCTACTTCACACTGAAGGGCAGGTGGTCATCATACATCAATGATTACATTAGATTCAGATGTATTGTCATTAAACGGCACAAGTACAGTACAACGAAAGGAAGTTTGGCGTCCAACCAGAGTGCAAATGTAACAGTGAAGGGCAACAGTAATATACAATGTACAGGTGATTAAACTGGGTATAACATATATACATTAGTACTACTGAGTAATAGTGCTAATCAGATGTATGTACAGAGTTGTAGTAATAATACAGTGATACAGGTATAAGTCGTACTGGCCAGCAGAGTAACTAGTAAGAGTAGGTAAGAGATATGTACAGAAATAGATATAGAATCTACTGATATGTAAAAGGGTCTATATGTAGGTATGTACAGAATATATATATATATCTGGTAAGAATAAATATATATATGGTATATACAGCATTATTGTACATGCTATCATACAGAGTTATATGCAGGTGTATAAGTAGGTATATAGAAGGATTATATGCAGTTCTGTATCGTTAGTGGCTTAGCTTGGCATCACTACTGCACTATCTCGCGTACGTGCACGCGTACTGAATAAACCACAAATGTACCTCTAATACCAGTATTAGTCTGACCACACCCCTCATCAGCTTACCTTCATAAGCAGGTGTGTGGTCACCTGCTCTCCTCCTTCTCGCTTTCACCACAAGGAAGAAGTGCCTCGGTAGATCCCCACACTTGACACCATGATGGAAGAAATTGGATTAGGAACAGCTTGGGAAACAAGGATACGTTGACATCATATCTTTATTTTCTCTCTCACTATTTTCGAGAAAATACGGCGATATTGTCTTCGTACTGGAGTGTCTAGAAGATGATGATCATTCTAAAAACCCTCCACCGGTTTTCGTATTGGGAGCACGCCGCTGCATGCTTCTCAACTGCAGTTCCTTGCTGTGTTTGTTGGGGTGAAACCTGTCAGGCTACAGCTGAACTGTCGGACATGCCGCTGTTGTGAGGAGCGGTGCGTTCCAGGTTGGGTGAGTAGTGTTTGCTGGCGGGCTCCACTTGTCTGTTAGTGCTATGGGGGCTACTTGACAAAGTTTATGGAAACCGGCCCCAGGCTAGGGTCCTTTGTTTAGCCGCCTAGGCGACAGAAGGCCTTGGTCTGGAGACCATTATAGTTTTAACTAGTGGGCCGCGACCATTGACACTGGTGATCCCTGTGTGTTCTGGACGAGTGGATTCTCTCTGTCACCGTGTTAAGACCCCATCTTTCATATCCAAATGAGAGTATTCCTTCACGAGGGGATATGTGCATGTAATGTGCGATAGCGGCAGATTCATGTTCAAAGTCAGCTATACAGGCCAGTTGGTACTGTGCTGATTCCGCCGGATGTGGTAAAGTCACCGTTGTGAAGCGGTGTTGACGTCTTGTTTTCTCTTTTCTCTTAAAAAGTGAGGAGAGGTTCAGAACGGCGGCCTGTCTGGGTGAGTGTTATGTCATTGTTTACATGTTCATAGCTTACGGTTAGCCAGTCAGCTGTTAACTGCTGCGTTAGCCTGCTGGATCGCTGCATGGCCTGCTTAAGGCCTACTATTAGCCAGTCAGCTGTTAGCTGCGGGGCTAGCATGTCGTGGTCGCTAGGTAACGTTAGCTTGCTGCTATGGCCATGGCTGGCGCGGGGTAGCTTAGCTTCTCGCGCGCCGCCGGGAGCTCGCTTCTGATCGCCGTTAGCTTGATGCTATTCTGTTGAACGTGCTTTGATTTTAACATGTTTTACACTCTTGACCGCGACGTCATCCTTGACAGGGGATGTTTCGTCGACCCTGCCCTGAGCCTGGACGGGGATTGCGTCAACAAAGAGGACTGTAGCGACTGGTTGGAGCGGCGACGCTGCCCGGATCGAACAACACAGGACGGCTGTGTTCTACGGTGTCTTGTGACTGCACTTCGCTGATCTGCGTTCCGGGTAGGAACGGGGTTGACCAGACCTCATAACACGTCTTCTGGTTTTACTTTGCTAAATGTATTGTGAATAACGGTGTTTTTTCCCAAAACGTGTGTTGTTGCAATGCATTTAGGATACGTTGCGGGTTATGTGTGAGCTGTTTTTGTCACTGGCAGTTAGCTTCTCCGTGCAGATCGTGATGTATTGATCTGGTTGTTGTGTGAGAAACATCATGGTGTTTATGTGTACCGTGTACTCACTACTAAGGCAACTAACCTATGAAGCTATGCTTGGTGACAAGTGAGTAAAAGAATGTTCTTTCTCAGACTGTAATGACAATGAACAGTGTGTTCACACATTAACAGGTTTTCCTGTTTTAACTGGCCGTATTGAGGGTAAAATAGGAGGATTGTGTTTTTCCCCCCCGGTTCCCTGGGGACTTTATCACCTCCTATCAGACATGTTGTGCATTAATTGTGTCTTTTGTGTGGTAGGGATACGATGTAACTCTTAGCTTGATTGCTGAGGTTGTGCTAAATCTGCTGGAGAAACTTATTTCCTAAAGGGAAATTGGTTTGGTTGCTGTCATGTGTGCTTAACAAGGCCTGTGGTCGATACTAATCAAGAATGATGTATTCTCTCATTGTGAAAAAAACGGCGTTCCTCTGTTGAGTGTTTTTGCCATTTTTTGTAGGTGATGATGGGTTGTGTGTGTCATGTGACCTACAACTGGGTTGTACTGGCCACAGAAGCACATGTGTATGTTGGACCGGGGTTCTTAGAGCCCTCTCTATTCTGTGTTTTTCCTTAGTAAAAATCAGATAGCAGGTTAGCTCATGCGCTGTGTGGAGCTGTGAAACGCTTCATAGAGCTGACTATGACTGTGTCATATTCTCTTTTTGTCGTTACGTCGTATCATGGGTGTGGGGTCGTAAAGGGGTGAACTGGTAACCTTTCCTCTCCCCATTGTTCTGTCGGTCAGGGGTACACCCCCTGTCCTTCAAGGTTCCCGTCACGTGGCGGTTCGGCACGTTACCGGGGGGGGGGGGGGGGGGGAGGGAGTTCCTGGTCCCACGGCCTGGTATATTGGGCGTGTGCACCGCAGGAATTCCCCCGCCATAGAGTACGTCACCGTGCGCGTCTCTGTTGGTAGGACTTCCGTGTGCTGTTCAGGTCCATGTGATGGATCTGTTTTCAGGGGGGGTGGTCAGGGCTCCTCCTCACCAAGCGCCTATTCAGGCCTTCTGTGAGTTCGGACTCCTTCTTCCATGTGAGGAAGCCTCCATCAGAGTACAGAGCCTTCCTCCTCAGATTGTCAAAGTGAGTGGACCCTCTAGAAGGGTCCTTTTCTATTGTATGTATATTCGATTCAATTCGTTTATTGAGTGTGTATGGGTTCAGTGCCTCTTCCCCGGAGGCCCTAAAACCAGTTTTTTACATGGCTCAAGGTGCAATATATTCTTTTCAATCTGTACAGCTCGCGTGGGAAGTCTCTCTGGGGATCCCCGTCTCTTTCCTATGGGAGGGTGGTGGGATGTAAAAATGTGAACATTTTTTACCCCGGCTGTGTAGACTGGGATACATACTGTTGATGCTTCCTTCTTTCTATTCCAGAAGTGTTGGAGTTAGGGAGTGTCACACCCCTCTTGTCGTTCCCCTGGGCGCCTTGGGGATTCAATGACAGGTCTAAATAGCCTGTTCATTGATGGGGGTGTGTCCCGACGCACGTATAGTGCTAGCTCGCTGTAAACGGGCGATTGACTGGCACGCCTTGGTTGCTTGTGGTTGAAACAGCGTTTTTATAAAGCAACTGAGATGGGGGTTTTTCCTCTTCCGACGACCACATCCCATGACCTGGGTGGGTTGTCGACGGATTCTCGTTCATGTCTGGGGGATGATGACGGGATGGATCTGAACATATGTAGTGGGGTCTCACGCCCTTGGGGTGGGCCACCAGGCGCGGTTCGTCCGAACGTCTGGGTGGCGCCTTCTTTTCGTGTTAAGATCAACACGCATATCTGCCCTTCTCCTGGAGTAGGCATGTCGGCGTGGTTAGGGCACGGGACTGGTTCTGGTCACGCTGGTCCAGATCAGTTGAACCCGTTGTCCGCCGGGGATGCAGATCTGCTGTTCTGGTACCCTGAGGGACTTGGGCTTTTTTCAGGGGGAAAAATGCCAGGTCGGTCTGGGTGTCACAGGGTTAAGCGCTATGGAGACCCTGGTTGGGTATGTTTTTACTCAGCACTGTCGTCATGGCTTACAGCCATGCCATTCTGTACGCGCTCGATCTCGTCGGATCTCGGCCGCTACACAGGTTGGTCCTGGTTAGTACTTGGTTGGGAGACCGCCGGGGAATACCAGGTACGGTGTGCTTAGGGGCTGGTTCTCCATTATTTTTCGCTCCTCTCTCACGCATGGCGAAGAGGGGCCTGTGGGGGTGGTTTTTTGACCTCCTCTGGTGACCCTGTGCTTCCCGTACCGCCAGGCCCGGTCCGAAGTGATGTTTGCGACCCGTAGGCCTGGGTTAACCCTTTTTGGACACTGAAACACTTGTACTGCGGTATAGCCGGTGTATGCCCGCAGGTGTGTTTGAGTTTTTTCTTGAGGGGTTATAGGAACAACCGCCGCATTGGGTAACACCGAGGTGGTTGATTCCCTGGTGTGTTGGAGCAGTGTCAACTCCCGGGTTCACCGTTTGAGGGTGCCCCTGCACGTTCATGACGTCTGCCAATCGTGTCAGCCTTCTCTGCCTCGACCCCTCTGGGTGGGGGTTTTTAAATGGAGGCTTGGTCATGCAACACCGCCAGCTTACGCTCCTTCCGCCGGGGCGGCTGTGTTCAGCTGTCCCCTCTGGCGCCTGTCTCGTCCGCAGTCTCCAGGCTAGGGTTAACAGCCTGTTGCCTGGTTTTTCCCCGGTGCGCTGCCTGCTTCCGTTGGTTAACCTTTTTGTGTGCTTACGGCCATGCTGACTGCCTGTTCTGCAGGGTCAGTGTGCCAGGCGGTGTACTATTGGGGGGACGGGGCCCGCTCGGCTTACGGCCATACCAACCTTAACACGCCCGATCTTGTCCGATCTCGGAAGCTAAGCAGGTTCTGGCCTGGTTAGTACTTGGATGGGATTCCGCCTGGGAATACCAGGTGCAGTAACTGAGGGGCCTTTGTCCGAATACGCTGGCGATGTGGGGGGCGGGGCACTACGTGCCCACCTGGTGGGGTCTTGATGCTGGCATCATGGACTTCTCCGGGCCCCCATTCCAGGGAGTCCAGTCCTTTTGGTGGGTCTGGGTCTTCCTTCGCGCTCCGCTGCTACGGCCTTGCCACGGGGTTGGGTTTGCCCTTGGCCCCGTGATTCTGGGGGCAGTAACGAGGTTGTTCCTCCGTTCGTTCCCGGGTGGCATGCGGGTTGTGCGTGTGTGTAGTCGTGGGGTCAAGCCACGGTCTGCTCACCCTGTGCGTTAAGTTGCTTGAGTGCCTCTTCGCACGGTCGGGTCCGTCGCCTTCCCGTGAAGCCTCTAATAGGGGGGATACCCTCCATTAGGGGGGGTCGGGGGGGCTCGGCCCTCCCTGTTCTGATGGTTTTGGGGGGCTGTCAGCGGGGTGTATTTGTCAGCCAAGTGGCTCCGCTTGGCCTCCCTTGTGCAGTAGTGATGCCAAGCTAAGCCACTAACGATACAGAACGATAGGTTATGACTATAACCAAGTTCTGTTAGTTAGGGGCGATGCTTGGCATCAGACGGCCGCTGCAGCCCTTGTCCTCACCTTGTGGTGAAAGCTTGGGAAGGAGGAGAGCAGGTGACCACACACCTGCTTATGAAGGTAAGCTGATGAGGGGTGTGGTCAGACTAATACTGGTATTAGAGGTACATTTGTGGTTTATTCAGTACGCGTGCACGTACGCGAGATAGTGCAGTAGTGATGCCAAGCATCGCCCCTAACTAACAGAACTTGGTTATAGTCATAACCTATCGTTATATTCAGACAGATATGTATATATATATATAAATATATCATACAGAGTTATAGTATGAGGTAGTTATGATTACAGTGTAGGACAGTTGTAGACAGTTGTAGACAGTTGTAGACAGTGAAAGCAGTAGGTAGGTATAAATTGAGTCTAGGCAACAGATGGTATATTATGTAGGCTGTAAATATAAATAAAAAATAAACTAGAAGATCTGAATCTGAAGATCATCAGACAGACATTGTTGTCTGTGTCTCAGCAGCGTTGGGGACAACCCCCTTTAAGAGACCTGTTCAGAAGACGTGTGGAGGGTAGGGCTGGGGGGCCATATGGCCAAACTGTTTTTTTTAACAGTTCTGGCTCTGCTAGTTTCTTTTCTATCTTTTGTCACTTTTTTGGTGGACAAACCACCACACACATGTGCACCGTGACTTGCGACTGGAGTCTAGCTCTGCTAGCACACATAGCCTACTGTGTACAGACAGGTTTCAAACTGTATTTTAAATTAGAAAGCAAACTAAATAAATGGACAAGAGAAAAATAAATCTCAATTTGGTCAGTATTGTCATTTGGACAAGCAAAGCCATTACTTCAAGTTGCAGGCAAGAAAGACGAGTCTGTCCACTGTATCTGGTTTTAAAACTACCCTGTTGCAGGTCACACAATACAAATAAAAAAATATATATATTATTTTTATTATCAATTATTATCGATTATTAACACTTTGGTTGCCTAAGGTTAAATTAATGATATACCATAGATTGCCAGCTCTATTTGTCTATGGAGAAAGTCCCCTTCTTTGCAGGGCTATAACTTTTTAAATTCTATTGCTACATTGCCATTATTAGGGCCCATTCAAAGTCCTATATGTATTGTTCATTGTGTAGCAACGTTAAACTTTTTCATTCACATATTCATAGTAAAGTATGGTCTAATGTATAAGTATGTTTTCATCTCTTTCTGCAGCTTTCTCCAGAACGTGATATATAGCCCCAAATGCATTATATTGATGATGAAATACAGTTTGATGGCAATCAGCGCGATATAAAAAATTCCAACTAGACGTACTTCTAGAAGTTACTACACGTCATCTGATGTTGACCGGATGGGCGAGGGGGCGTTTATAATTCCGTGGGCAGCGTTATACCAATCATCTAATGTGGGTCAAATGTTGATAATATCAGTTATTATCGAAGACGGTAACGTTACATGCTGAAACTCACCCCAGTCTCCGCGCGCCATTGGGCGATCATCGTCGAGTAGAAATTTTATCATTATGGGATATATTATTACCCGGTCCATCTCCAGCTTGTATAATGGTATATACGTCCAAATCATGTTGTTTATCGAGTTATTGGCAATCGATCGCTATGTAGTGTGACGAGCTAGAGTGCCGGAACCTATCCCGAGTGGCCGGAAGCAATACGGACATCTAGCACAACCTCTACTGCGCTTCCTGTTAAGCGGTTGCGCGATCGGCCACCAGATGGCGCTCCTGAACCGCCAGAGAGCTCAGTGGGTCCTGCTGGTGGATCTCAGGCCAGCGGAGGGACATTATGAATCCGATCGCAGATTTTTGAAATATTGATATGAAGACGACGTACAGCGTCCCCCGGCAACTTTAGCATGGCCAGCAAAGACGTCTAAAGACGGGTCCCGGCACCCAAAGTGTTAAAATATATTGCGATAATTATTGTTATCGTTTTATCGCCCAGCCCTAGTGGAGGGAGGGGCGAGCTTCATCCTATAGGCCGAGGCTGTGAGGCGTGTGGGGGGAGGGGCGAGCTTCATCCTATAGGCTGCGGCTGTGAGGCGTGTGGGGGGAGGGGCGAGCTTCATCCTATAGGCCGAGGCTGTGAGGCGTGTGGGGGGAGGGGCGAGCTTCATCCTATAGGCTGCGGCTGTGAGGCGTGTGGGGGGAGGGGCGAGCTTCATCCTATAGGCCGAGGCTGTGAGGCGTGTGGGGGGAGGGGCGAGCTTCATCCTATAGGCCGAGGCTGTGAGGCGTGTGGGGGGAGGGGCGAGCTTCATCCTATAGGCTGCGGCTGTGAGGCGTGTGGGGGGAGGGGCGAGCTTCATCCTATAGGCCGAGGCTGTGAGGCGTGTGGGGGGAGGGGCGAGCTTCATCCTATAGGCTGCGGCTGTGAGGCGTGTGGGGGGAGGGGCGAGCTTCATCCCATAGGCTGCGGCTGTGAGGCGTGTGGGGGGAGGGGCGAGCTTCATCCCATAGGCTGCGGCTGTGAGGCGTGTGGGGGGAGGGGCGAGCTTCATCCTATAGGCCGAGGCTGTGAGGCGTGTGGGGGGAGGGGCGAGCTTCATCCCATAGGCTGCGGCTGTGAGGCGTGTGGGGGGAGGGGCGAGCTTCATCCTATAGGCCGCGGCTGTGAGGCGTGTGGGGGGAGGGGCGAGCTTCATCCTATAGGCCGAGGCTGTGAGGCGTGTGGGGGGAGGGGCGAGCTTCATCCTATAGGCCGCGGCTGTGAGGCGTGTGGGGGGAGGGGCGAGCTTCATCTCTCCCCTCTCACAGTGAGCTGTGGTGTTCCACAAGGAAGCATACTAGGACCGCTACTGTTCCTAATTTATGCAAATGACATGTCGTCAGCTTGTGACTGCAACTTGTTCCTGTTTGCGGACGACTCAGCCCTGCTGGTCTCTGACAAGAACAAGTTACAGGTTGAAAAAACCCTCAGCTCGGAACTAGGCAGAATCTGCATATGGCTCGCTGATAACAAACTATCATTACACATGGGCAAAACAGAGTCCATTCTCTTCGGTTCAAATAACAAACTCAGCAAGACCGACGGCTTCTCAGTTACAGTGGGTGACAATATTGTCACAAGGAAAGATGAAATTACCTACCTGGGTTCCATCCTAGAGGCTAATCTCTCCTGTGACAAAATGGCATCCAATGTAATAAAAAAAGTCAACCAACGAACTCGATTCTTGTACCGGATCTCCTCTCTGGTAAACAAGAATACCCTGAAGACTCTGGCAGGAGCACTCATTCAGGGGTACTACGACTATGCTTGCACCTCATGGTACCAAAGCACCTCAAAGGCGCTAAAAACAAAATTACAAACATCTCAAAACAAACTGGTCAGACTACTGCTTGACCTTACTCCTAGAACCCACCTCACCCCTGCCCACTTTGACAACCTAGGATGGCTTAGAGTAGATGACAGAGTACAGCAACTTGCAATGGGCCTGGTCTACAAGATACACTACACGACCAAGGTACCCATGTACATGGCAAAATACTTCCCAAAGGTCAGTGAATACCACGATCACAACACCAGAGGGAGCTCCACAAATCATGTTAAACCCAGATTCGGCTCAAATAAGGGACTAAACACGTTTCGCAATTATGCCACATCAATGTGGAACGCCCTACCCAAAGCTGTAAAGGAATGTGGATCACTACCCACTTTCAAAACCTCTCTCAAGAGACACCTACGGGAGACTGCAATTCAACACTGGCCCCTGTAAATATCCTAACCCAACCCCCCCCCCCCTCAATGTACAGTGTTACTTGTTGATACAGTGTGCCCCCCGGCCCCCCCCCCCCCCCAACCACCTCCAATGTAAATTACCCAGTATGGTTGTCAATATCCCAATGTACCCAACCTCCTCCAATGTACAGTTTTCTACGTCAAATGTATATACTCCCTTTTCTTGACTCCTTCTGTATCACAAACAGTACTGTATCTGCAAATCTGGTATGTCATAAATGTATAGATGTAGCAGTACTGACTATCTGTATGTCATGTATGTCATATATGTCTATATGAATTGAAAATGGGGGACCCTGATGGAAACAAGACAAACGTCTTTCTCAGGTCTGCATCCCCTTAACAATTGTATGTATTGAGCCGTACTGTATTGTACCCATTCTGCAATCTGTTAAATAAAGTTTTCATTCATTCATTCATTCATCCTATAGGCCGCGGCTGTGAGGCGTGTGGGGGGAGGGGCGAGCTTCATCCTATAGGCCGAGGCTGTGAGGCGTGTGGGGGGAGGGGCGAGCTTCATCCTATAGGCCGAGGCTGTGAGGCGTGTGGGGGGAGGGGCGAGCTTCATCCTATAGGCCGCGGCTGTGAGGCGTGTGGGGGGAGGGGCGAGCTTCATCCCATAGGCTGCGGCTGTGAGGCGTGTGGGGGGAGGGGCGAGCTTCATCCCATAGGCTGCGGCTGTGAGACGGACGGGTCATGGATGATTTGAAGAGGGCGCACGGTGTCAGCCCAACCATAGATATATATAGAACACTAGATAGCTTGCCCGCGCTGCCGGCCAATGGAGAGCGACGTCACTGAACCGCCGCCATCTTGCTCCAGTTAGCCTTGAGTGAGAGTGAGTGAGCTGCACAGACAAAAATACTCATAACTCGCTGAAATATTGACGGATTTACAAACGGTTTGGTTTATTACAAGCATTATTAACGTGGCTATGATTCAAGCGGTTTGTAAAAAAGTATAAGTATGCAGTATCATAACTACATCTTTGATGTTTATAGCAAACCAACCCGTTTGTAAATCCGTCAATATTTCAGCGAGTTATGAGTATTTTTGTCTGTGCAGCTCACTCACTCTCACTCAAGGCTAACTGGAGCAAGATGGCGGCGGTTCAGTGACGCTGGTGACTCCGCCTTAAGCTATCTAGTGTTCTATAGATATCTATGGTCAGCCCAACGCCAGTGTCTCTCAAGACCCGCCCCCGCGGTCGTCCCCTCAGCAGTGTCTGTCCTCAGTCCAGCAGGGACACTCTAACGTAGGGCTCATTACTCAAAGTAATCCATTACTCAAAGTAATTCATTACACGTGAATTACACTATACTGGGATAGATTTGTTTACCAAAACGTCCTTCTTTTTGTACATTACTGCTCAATTACACAACCAATTTTAGAATGTATATACATATTTTAGAATGTATATACATATTTTAGAATGTATATCCCTCTGACTGTATTTTTATTCTCATTTGTGATTCGTGATTTTTGACTACCTGAATGTTTATTGTGAGTGATCTGTGGTGCTGAATTCCCCTCGGGATCAATAAAGTACTTCTATTCTATTCTATTCTAATTAGTGTTTATGCTCCACCACATCGTGCACAATTGTACAGTCCTGGCCTATTTTATTTTATAATTCAACTCTATTGTGCTTCTATTTTAATTTAGTTTATATTCCATTTTATCTTATTCTACCTTTTATTTTATTCGAAAGACGTTTCTGATTCTGATTGTGAAGATGAAATATAACAGAGTGATTCTATAAAGGTACAGTAGAGAGGAGCGAGGCTGTAACTCTCATTAATACAACAGAGTGATTCTATAAAGGTACAGTAGAGAGGAGCGAGGCTGTAACTCTCATTAATACAACAGAGTGATTCTATAAAGGTACAGTAGAGAGGAGCGAGGCTGTAACTCTCATTAATACAACAGAGTGATTCTATAAAGGTACAGTAGAGAGGAGCGAGGCTGTAACTCTCATTAATACAACAGAGTGATTCTATAAAGGTACAGTAGAGAGGAGCGAGGCTGTAACTCTCATTAATACAAGAGTGATTCTATAAAGGTACAGTAGAGAGGAGCGAGGTTGTAACTCACACACTGAACCCACATGAGAAACTCAGTATTTTCATACCAGGAGCCTTTGACCGGAGACACTAAGGCTGAGGTTAGACTAGTGTATTCCTGGCGTTTTTTTATACGTTTTTGACGACGTATCATGTCCTATCTACACAGAAACGCGTTTTTTGGCGTTTTTTTGTGGATACGGCTGAAACGCAAAATTGTGTTTGCGTTTGGAGATACGCAAAAAAAACGCCAGGAATACAGCGTGTAGTCAGCACGGAGCAGTTGTTGCGAAAACGCCCATGCGCAGTAGATACCATCTGCGTGCCCTTCCTGTGTACAGTGTGTGGGAGCTCCGTGTCCCAAATAGCTTCAGCTATCATGTGTTGTCAAGTTATTGTTATAAGGACCCCAGTCCAAGCTACAACAGTCTGCATTCCCTTAACAATTGTTTGTATTGAGCCGTATTGTATTGTACCCATATGCAATATGTTAAATAAAGTTTACATCCATTCATTCTGCTAGCATTACCGATGGCAGGAGCAGCTGGCTAACGTGAGCTATCAGGATTCAGACCCTGTTAGCTCAGAGTTCCTCTTTCAACTTAAGAAGCATTAAACAAAATGGCCCAGTCATCTATTCACCTTTGTTTAATACACACAGCGTTGTCTCTAATGTTATCTAACTACTGATAGCTCGCGATATCATCAGTTTTGATGCTGGCTAAGTAGCGTGAGCTAACAATGCTACAATGCTACCGATCGTTTTTTAGCCTAAACTATCCGCTCTTGGTGGTCACTTGTGTTGATGTTAGTTTTGTTTCATCAACAAATGACAGGCAGAACACACAGTGAATGTATCCGTTTTGTTTATTGCACTTTTATTAGGCTTTGCTGAAAAAAGAATTGCTGCATTGAGCAAGATGGTGGCGCGGCATAGGCGCCTGCCTTGTTGACATTTTCTTTGCTGGAGCTTCCAGGAAGTGTATTGGCACATTCGTTCTGATTGGTTGAAATTGCCTTCATGTTTGCCACCTACTGCCACCTACTGCTTTGGCAGTGTACTACATCAGTGTGCTTGGCTGACAAAAACGAAAAAAAAACGAAAGTGTGACTCGAGGCGCATGACGTCGCGGCGATACGCGGCGATGCGTATAAGAAAACAATACGAAGATGATACGAAAGGTGTAACCTCAGCCTAAAACAACCATCCAGCGTGAGTTCTCAGGCCCCAGCGCTGCTTTATAATCGGCCGTCCTCCTGGCTCTTCCACCAGACTCCCACTGGGCATGGATCACCAGCTGTTGGGGGGGTTTCCTCCACTTTGAACTCCAGAAGGGCTCCTTCCCTGAGTTCTGTTCAAACATGCTTGGGGCCTCTCACCTGTCCCTGCCCCCCCCCCCTCTTCCAGCCTCTGCTTCCTGTACTTCCCACTCTGCGGCCCTCAAAGCTAATTGGTGGCGATGTAAAGTGGAATTAGAAGGATGGGTTCCTTTCACAAGCGCTGTTCCCATGTGTTTATATGAGGGGGGGGGGGGGGGGGGGGGGGGGCGAGTGCAGGTGACTGTTGTTCCCATGTGTTTATATGAGGGGTGGGGTGGGGAGGGGGATGCAGGTGACTGCTGTTAGCCGCCGAGCTTCACTGTAATTATGTTGATAACACAGCAGAAGGAATTTGTCGTTATTCGCCCGTTAAACGCGCCCGTGCGAGGCGAACCGTGTGAGCTGTGGGTCCTCGACTGCCGAGAAGCCACTTCTAAAACCTTTTAGCCGAGATTAGCGGTTGTTTTCCAGAGACAGAACCTGGGGTTTAGCTGAAAGACAAAACAGCTGCTTTAAGCGTCGGCTGCAAAGAGTGGTAATCAAGGTGCGTGGAGAAGCCGCCTGGCGCGTCAGGGAGCAGACCTGAGATCTGTTCCAGAACCACACAGCTATACGGAGGTGTAGCGGTTACTTCCTGGTCTATAGGGAGGTGTAGTGGTTACTTCCTGGTCTATAGGGAGGTGTAGTGGTTACTTCCTGGTCTATAGGGAGGTGTAGTGGTTACTTCCTGGTCTATAGGGAGGTGTAGTGGTTACTTCCTGGTCTATAGGGAGGTGTAGTGGTTACTTCCTGGTCTATAGGGAGGTGTAGTGGTTACTTCCTGGTCTATAGGGAGGTGTAGTGGTTACGTCATTGTCGTTTTTCCATGTTCCACCCTCTGTCCAATGCAATGTATTTCCCCCATTTCCCATTTATAAATCGTCTCGTTTAAAACAAATAAAGCATTCACATTTGCATGGTGTACCTTTCTGTGCGTATTCATCCACAATCTATAGCTCAATATGAAAATATTCGCAATTAATCGTAAAAGAAAAAATTGCAGAATTTTATTTCAACCAAAAATGCTTAAACAATAATGTTAGTGATAGAAGGGAACTCGTTTTCTGCAAAAATGGAAAGCCTTTCAATTTCCATGCGGCAGAATTGTTAGAATAGCCAATAATCCATTTTCCCAATGATAAATCCCTATACGGGTGGACCTCGCGGGCGGTCCAAAGCGACGTCAGACTACACCTCCCTATATGCCTGGCGCGTCACACAGCAGACCTGAGATCTGTTCCAGAACCACACAGCTATACATGTCAAACGAGCAGCGAAGCTAGGATATCAAAGTCAAAGTCAGCGTTATTGTCGCTTCTCATAATTTATTTATTTATTTTAACCTTTATTTTACCAGGTAGTCACTTGAGATCAATGATCTCTTTTTTTAGCAAGACCTGGCCAAAATGGCTGCAAAACAAAAACAAACATACAATACACAAACACAGACAGAGACATAAAAGGCAAAGTGGGGCAAGGACATGTGCAAGACATACAGAGAAAGACATACAGAGAAATACAGAGACATACAGAGAAATGAAATTGCGTTTCCCCCTTCCCACGGTGTATGTAAAAAAAGATCTAATATAAACATAAAGTGACAAATATAGGACACTATAGACATAAGTAACATATGGAACACGATGTACATACACTATACAGGACTATATATACAGTATAAACAACGGCTAAAAAAATTAGGGCGGCTACGTGGCGTAGTGGGCAAGGCGCTCGCCACGAAATCTGGAGATGCTGGGCTCGCCTGTTCGAGCCCAGCGCTCCACATTAGCTTTCAGTTTAGCTGGTCGTCCGTACTAATACACATTGGCCGTATTAGGGGGTGGGAAACTGATGGGTGGGGATCGGGCGTTGTGGACAGCGACTCCTACAGGTCGGTTGGTGCGCCTGCGCAGTAGAATCAGGAAGTGTCGGGGGCAGCGTGAGCCTCCCACGCGTTACTCCTCGCCACTGAGAGATCGAGCTGCGCAGGTGAAAAGATGCGACTGCTGTTACCTCAAGTACCGGAGGGGACTTGTGCTATGTATGACTTAGTCCACATTGCAGCCGGCTTGTGGGAGGCAAGAAACAGCGTTCGTGACAGGGGAGGGTTGAATTGGATGATACGAAAATTGGGATGGGAGAAAAAATATAGAAAGAATGGGAGAAAAAGTGGAAAAACAATGGCTAAAAAAATTATGTATGATTGAAATAAATATAGAAGGTAAAGGAACTTAAGTGCACATTTTATATGAAGACCCCAGGTCAGATTCTGTCAAATGAACACCTTAAAGGGGACCTATTGTGAAAATGGTATTTTCCTGTGTTGCATTGTTTCTACAGAACACTGAGAACATGTTGAAATGTAAATTGTTCTTACAGAATGAGGGGTTGTCTCAACACACAGAGGTATAAAGGCTGCTAGAAACGTGTTTAGTCCCTTGTTTGAGCCGAATCTGGGTTTAACATGATTTGTGGAGCTCCCTCTGGTGTTGTGATCGTGGTATTCACTGACCTTTGGGAAGTATTTTGACATGTACATGGGTACCTTGGTCGTGTAGTGTATCTTGTAGACCAGGCCCATTGCAAGTTGCTGTACTCTGTCATCTACTCTAAGCCATCCTAGGTTGTCAAAGTGGGTAGGGGTGAGGTGGGTTCTAGGAGTCAGGTCAAGCAGTAGTCTGACTAGTTTGTTTTGAGATGTTTGTAATTTGGTTTTTAGTGCCTTTGAGGTGCTTTGGTACCATGAGGTGCAAGCATAGTCGTAGTACCCTTGAATGAGTGCTCCTGCCAGAGTCTTCAGGGTATTCTTGTTTACCAGAGAGGAGATCCGGTACAAGAATCGAGTTTGTTGGTTGACTTTTTTTTATTACATTGGATGCCATTTTGTCACAGGAAAGATTAGCCTCTAGGATGGAACCCAGGTAGGTAATTTCATCTTTCCTTGTGACAATATTGTCACCCACTGTAACTGAGAAGCCGTCGGTCTTGCTGAGTTTGTTATTTGAACCGAAGAAAATGGACTCTGTTTTGCCCATGTGTAATGATAGTTTGTTATCGGCGAGCCATATGCAGATTTTGCCTAGTTCCGAGCTGAGGGTTTTTTCAACCTGTAACTTGTTCTTGTCAGAGACCAGCAGGGCTGAGTCGTCCGCAAACAGGAACAAGTTGCAGTCACAAGCTGACGACATGTCATTTGCATAAATTAGGAACAGTAGCGGTCCTAGTATGCTTCCTTGTTGTGGTACACCACAGCTCACTGGGAGGGGGGGGGATAGGGTACCGTTTACCTCCACCATCTGTTCTCTCCCCTCCAGGTAGGATTGTATCCAGCTCACTGATAGACTATCAAAACCAATTTCTTTTAGCTTGTCAATCAGAATGGTGTGATTGACAGTGTCGAAGGCCTTTTGTAGGTCCAGCATGACCATGCCTCAGTATTTGCCCGCGTCCACCTCTTGTTTGATGTGGTCGTTCAAATAGAGAAGGCATGTGTCAGTGGAGTGGGATGTTCTGAAGCCAGATTGGAATTCGTAGATTAGATTTTTTTCCGCTAGGTACTTTTCGACCTGTTCGTATACTATTTTTTCCATGGCTTTCGAGATGGATGTAAGGATAGAAACAGGGCGGTAGTTGCCTGGGTCTAATTTGCTGCCCTTTTTGTGCAGGGGTGTTACTCTCGCAATTTTGAAGTCCTTGGGGACGTGTCCCTGTTTTATGGAGAGGTTTATTATGTGTGTGATGACTGGGGTGATGGCGGCTGCTGAGTCTCTGAGGAATTTGGAGGGGATGTTGTCATGGCCAGTGGCCTTGTTAGGTTGGAGGGCGCTCAGTTTTTTGAGTATCTCATCTGTAGTTACCATTTCCATTTTGAAGTCGTCTTTGTGGACGCCTAGGTTCTACCCCATAATGCCCTGAGTGGCAGGGTAGTTTGTTTACCAGTGTTGTGGCTATGTTTGTGAAGAAAGTGTTTAAGTAATTGGCTACATCCAGCTTGTCTTTGATGAGCGTGTTGTCCGTCTTTATGTTTATGTTTGAGAACCTGGTTTTATGTTTTTTACTGCAGCCTAGTTGATTATTGAGTAATTTCTAGACTGAGAACAGGACTGAAACAGAGAGGTATAGAGGCTGCTAGAGTGTTTTGTATCAGCAGAAAACTTCAAAGACATGTTTAGGGACATCAAAGACCTATATTAACTTGTTGAAAATGACAAAAATATGTCCCCTTGGAGGTGAAACTGAAAAGCAGAGAGCAGAGTAACAGGAGCAGAGAGCAGAGTAACTGAAGCAGGTTTCATGATGGACCCGTTGTGTGTGTTGTGGTCAGCTCCAACACACAGAGGGGCAGAGGGAGGCGTGGTACCTCTGCTGGAGGGACCGCTCCCCAGAACCCACCACCACCACCACCATTATCATCATCATCATCATCATCATCATCATCATCATCATCATCATCATCATCATCATCATCATCACATACTCTCATCCCCCATTATCATTCACAAAGTCAGCCGCTGTCATGCATTATTGATGATTGATCTCCTCGCTAATACCACCAGACCACCATCTCTCTCTCTCTCTCTCTCTCTCTCTCTCTCTCTCTCTCCACCCTCCTTTCTCTCTGCTTCAGAAAATACTTTATGATGTCCCCTGTGAATAATACATGAGCAAATGCCCATCGGGCATTGCAAATGGTCCCCAACATCATATGTCCTGGGCAGGTGTGTGTGTGTGTGTGTGTGTGTGTGTGTGTGTGTGTGTGTGTGTGTGTGTGTGTGTGTGTGTGTGTGTGTGTGTGTGTGTGTGTGTGTGTGTGTGTGTGTGCGTGCGTGCGTGCATGCGTGTGTGTGTGTGTGCGCGCGAGTGTGTGTGTGTGATGGGGGCGCATGGAAGTGGATGATTATCAAATGGAACTTGAACCAGTGACATTGTGTAAATAGGACATAAGGGACCTACCGCGTACAGAGATCCTTGGTAGACACACGCTCCTGGGATGAGAGGAGAGGGGGTGAGAGGAGAGGGGGGGGTGAGAAGAGAGAGGAGGGGTCATTAGGATCAAGTGATTACACATCATTGGAAATGAGAGCAACCTCAATGATTTTAAGGAGCATAAATAAAGGTTTGATGACGATCCTCATACATTAATTTCTGAAATATAATTTTGTTTATACGCGTGTCCATTTGTTCCCCGGAGATAGTCACTCATGCATCTTATTATTAATAATTAAACCCATTTAGTTTTTAAAACACAGCAGATTGACCTGAGATCAGTCAATCTGCTGATCAGGGCAGCTTGAGTCTGCAGGATTCTGACTGACAGCTAGACTGACTCACTGCAACCCTACTGTCTCAATAAAGAACCTTCTATCCTGTGTCTCCCTCTCAGCCTTCCTACTGTCTCTATAAAGAACCATCTCTTCTTTGTCTCTCCTACGCTGTCTCCCTCTCAGCCTTCCTACTGTCTCAATAAAGAACCTTCTCTCCTGTGTCTCCGCTACTCTGTCTCCCTCTCAGCCTTCCTACTGTCTCAATAAAGAACCCTCTCTCCTGTGTCTCCTCTACTCTGTCTCCCTCTCAGCCTTCCTACTGTCTCAATAAAGAACATTCTACTGGTCAGATATTTTAGACATAATGGAACAGATGTTCGAGAAAGTGGGTATAGAAAAACATGATATACTGTTAGGAACACGCCCCAAAAACCTACAAAAAGAAGAATTATAAATTTTTTTTATTTTGAGAGCTGCAGCACTTAGACAAATAACCAGAGCTTGGAAAGAACTTGAACCCCCGAAAGTAAACAAATGGTTAGAAACTGTAGAGGACATAATTATATAGTATGGAAAAGGTAACCTACAAAATCAATAAGAATGAAAATATGCTGGGAAAAAGATTGGTTCTCTTTAAACTATGGAGGGGTACTAGATGACAGACAGATCAGTCTTTCAGGAAGATTTTAAGTAACATGAAACAGTGAAGTCTCGATCTACTGCTCAATTGTTGGGGAGCACCCCTTAGGCCTACAGCTACACCTACAATGAAAATTCAAGCCTTTTTACTTATTATTATTATTTTTAATTTTTTTCTTCTATTATTTAATTTTTAATTTATTTGCTATTATCACTTTCAAGTTCAAGTTTCAAGTTTCTTTAATAGTTGTCATACAGAAGTACAGAATACTTTTGTACAAAATGCTTCTTACTGTTGCGCTCCAGAGACTGTGCATGACAAGATAAGTATGAAATAAAAACATAGTAAAAATTAGAAGTAAAAAAAGAGGTCACAGTGTTCAGTTTAGACATATGTACAATGTTCGTAGACGTAGTTACCATACAATATACAATACTGTGCAGTGTACTAATATACAATACTATATAGTGCAAGGCATAAATGGACGAGGTGCAGTTTAGGTACAATTCACAGTAGGTGTACGAGTTGTAGTGCAAATCCTTTATCAATAAATATAAAGTGTAAGTGTGTTTGTGTGATCTAAAGTGTGGAGAGTGGGTGCTGCAGTGTGTTGTTTGTTTGAGTGAGTGTGTGCTTGTGGGTGTGTGTGCTGTGTGCATTTGATGGTTGTTGCATAGTGATTATTGTTCGTTTAGCGATTATTGTTCGTTTAGCAGCCTGATGGCCTGGGGATAGAAGCTCCTTCTGAGTCTTTCTGTGCTCGCCATAAGACTCCGGTATCGCTTGCCTGACGGCAGCAGTTCAAAGAGGCAGTTGTTCGGGTGGCTCGAGTCCTTAATAATTCTCTTAGCCTTCCCCTTGCACCGCTTGTTGTAAATGTTCTGGAGGGTGGGAAGCCCCCCTCTAATTGTGCGTTCGGCTGAACGTGTCACTCTTTGTAGTCTGCTACGGTCTTGTGCAGTGCTATTCCCAAACCAGGAGGTGATGTTGCCGGTCAGGATGCTCTCTATTGTACATGAGTAGAAGTTCCTAAGGATCTTCTGACTGACTTGGAACTTCCTTAGGCGCCTGAGGAAGTAGAGGCGTTGTCGTGCCTTCTTCACAACACTGTCAATGTGTGTGGTCCATGTCAAGTCCTCGGATATGTGGGCTCCGAGGTACTTGAAACTGTTCACTCTCTCAACTGGTGCCCCGTCGATGCTGAGGGGGCTGTAGTCCTTGACCCCCGACCTCCTGAAGTCCACAATCATCTCTTTTGTTTTGCTGACGTTCAGGGAGAGGCAGTTCTCCTGACACCACTGTGACAGGTTCTCTACCTCTTCCAGGTAGGCCCTTTCGTCGTTGGCAGAGATCAGGCCCACCACTACTGTGTCATCAGCAAATTTGATGATGGTGTTGTTGTTCCGCTGTGCTACGCAGTCATGTGTGTACAGGGAGTAGAGGAGGGGGCTCAGAACACAGCCCTGGGGGGCCCCTATGTTGAGCGTGATGGATGAGGAGGTGCAGTTGCCGGCTCTTACCACCTGGGGTCTGCCCGTCAGGAAGTCCAGGACCCACTGGCACAGGTCATAGTTCAAGCCCAGGTCCCTGAGCTTGGCTATGAGTTTGGAGGGGACTATGGTATTGAATGCTGAGCTGTAGTCGATGAACAGCATTCTCACATAGTTCCCCTTCCTCTTGTCCAGATGTGATGCTGCTGTGTGCAGCACATGGGCTATGGCGTCCTCCGTGGACCTGTTGGGGCGATATGCAAATTGCAGAGGGTCCAGGTTGATGGGGAGGGAGGAACAGATGTAGCCCTTCACTAGCTTCTCAAAGCACTTCATGGCTATGGAGGTGAGGGCTACAGGGCGGTAGTCGTTGAGGCAAGCGGGCGTAGATTTTTTGGGTACAGGGATGATGGTGGACTTCTTCAGACAGGTGGGGATGACGGCCTGTTCCAAGGACAGGTTGAAGATGTCAGTGAATACCGGGGCCAGTTGGTCGGCACAGACTTTTAGGACGCGGCCGGGGATGCCGTCCGGTCCTGCTGCCTTCCTGATATCCACTTTTTTAAAGATCCGTCTCACCTCATGCTCTGTTACCCTGAACACTGAGTCTCCATCAGCAGACCCCCCCCCCCCCCATTGCCGTGGTTTGTAGGCTGGTGTTGTTATTCACAGCCTCAAACCTCGCATAGAAGGAGTTGAGATCATTTGCTAAGGAGATGTCACTGTTCAGTTTGAGGGGGGTTCCTTTGTAGTCTGTCATTGTTCTGAGGCCCTGCCACATGCCTCTAGAGTCAGCCTGTTCAAACTGAAGTTCAACTTTATCCCTGTAACGCCGTTTTGCCTCTATTACTGCTCTCCTGACGTTGTATCTTGCCATCTTGTGTTCTTCCATGTTGCCTGTCACCAGCCCGGTGTTGTATGCTGATGTGCGCACTTTCAGAGCCTCACGGACGGATTTGTCTACCCAGGGCTTTTGATTTGGGTAGATATTAATTTTGGTGGTGGGGATTATTACTTCTACCTGAGTACAGACATAGTCAATCACCGTTTCGGTGTATTCGTTAATATTGGCTGTGTTATCACGGAATACACTCCATTCTGTGCTTCCCAGCACTGCTTGGAGTGACTCCACTGACGTCACGGCCCAACGCTTAACCTCTCGCGAGACCACCGGCGTTCGCTTGAGACTCTGTTTGTACTTAGGCAAAAGAAAAATTGCAGCGTGATCGCTTTTACCGAATGGACTAAGAGCCTGTGACTTGTACCCATTCTTAAATTGCGAGTATACATGGTCTAATATGTTCTCGCCTCTGGTGGGACAGGTCACATGCTGATAGAAATTCGGCAGCACCTTTTTAAGACGCGCGCTGTTGAAATCCCCCAAGACCAAAATGGCCGCGTCAACGTTAGCTGCCTGGAGTTTGTTTACCTCGTCGTGAAGTTTTGAAAGTGCGACCTCAGTGTTCGCGTGTGGTGGAATGTACACTCCGATGAGGATGATGGACGTTAACTCTCTTGGGAGGAAGAAGGGTCGACATTTTATCGTGATAAACTCCAGGTCTGGGGAGCAGTGGTTAGACATTTCCTTTGTGTTGCCTACATCGCACCACTCCTTGTTTATCATGAAGGCAATGCCGCCTCCTTTCTTCTTTAATGACTCTTCTGCCGTCCGGTCTTTGCGGAGAACGGAGAAATGGTCTGCCGGTTCTATTGCGTGGTTCGGGACATCTGGACTCAGCCAAGTTTCTGTGAAACAGAGGACGTTACAATCCCGAATGTCCCTCTGGAATTGGATCCTTGCTCTGATGTCGTCCAATTTGTTTCCTATCGATTGCACATTGGCCAACAATATGCTGGGCAATGTGGTTCTGTGTCGTTTGGACCTCAGTCTGTTCCGGACCCCGGCTCTCTTTCCTCGTCTTCGCGGCGGCTTCTTGGCGTCTTGGCCATGGCCGGCATAACAAAGGATCTCGGCGGGCCATTTCTGCTGTTCAGCGATCCGATCCAGAGAGCAATCCAAACGGTAAGTTTTTCTTAATCCAATGTCAATGATTGACTGACGGTCATACACATATAATGCACCAACAGTTGGTGCAAATAAAACTCCTAATACTATAAAAATTAACAAAATAAAGCACAGTCTTTAACAACTGTTGTTGTTATTTTTCTTGTATATGTATGTGGGGACGAGTAGGGATGGATATTAGATGTATACCAGTCCAGGATCTATACTGCTGCTCACCCCTTTGTTTGTGTTTATGTCTCTTGTTTTTTGTATGGGTGATGGGTTAAAAGAAGAAAAAAAAAAGTGTCAAGATTTAAAATATGCGTATGTACATTTGTGTGTGTATGTACGTATGTAAGTAGGGATATGTAGAGTTATGTATGTGGGTACCGTACACATACTATACCTAAATGTAAAATGACTTTCTTTGACACAATAAAGTATTTTTTTTTTTTTATAATAATAAAGAACATTCTCTCCTGTGTCTCCTCTACTCTGTCTCCCTCTCAGCCTTCCTACTGTCTCAATAAAGAACCCTCTCTCCTGTGTCTCCTCTACTCTGTCTCCCTCTCAGCCTTCCTACTGTCTCAATAAAGAACATTCTACTGGTCAGATATTTTAGACATAATGGAACAGATGTTCGAGAAAGTGGGTATAGAAAAACATGATATACTGTTAGGAACACGCCCCAAAAACCTACAAAAAGAAGAATTATACATAGTACACATACTATACCTAAATGTAAAATGACTTTCTTTGACACAATAAAGTTTTTTTTTTTTTTTATAATAATAAAGAACATTCTCTCCTGTGTCTCCTCTACTCTGTCTCCCACTCAGCCTTCCTACTGTCTCAATAAAGAACCTTCTCTCCTGTGTCTCCCTCTCAGCCTTCCTACTGTCTCTATAAAGAACCATCTCTTCTTTGTCTCTCCTACACTGTCTCCCTCTCAGCCTTCCTCCTGTCTCAATAAATAACCTTCTCTCCTGTGTCTCCTCTACTCTGTCTCCCTCTCAGCCTTCCTCCTGTCTCAATAAAGAACATTCTCTCCTGTGTCTCCCCTACTCTGTCTCCCTCTCAGCCTTCCTACGGTCTCAATAAAGAACCTTCTCTCCTGTGTCTCCCCTACTCTGTCTCCCTCTCAGCCTTCCTACTGTCTCAATAAAGAACCTTCTCTCCTGTGTCTCCTCTACTCTGTCTCCCTCTCAGCCTTCCTACTGTCTCAATAAAGAACATTCTCTCCTGTGTCTCCCCTACTCTGTCTCCCTCTCAGCCTTCCTACGGTCTCAATAAAGAACCTTCTCTCCTGTGTCTCCCCTACTCTGTCTCCCTCTCAGCCTTCCTACTGTCTCAATAAAGAACCTTCTCTCCTGTGTCTCCTCTACACTGTCTCCCTCTCAGCCTTCCTCCTGTCTCAATAAATAACCTTCTCTCCTGTGTCTCCTCTACTCTGTCTCCCTCTCAGCCTTCCTCCTGTCTCAATAAAGAACATTCTCTCCTGTGTCTCCCCTACTCTGTCTCCCTCTCAGCCTTCCTACGGTCTCAATAAATAACCTTCTCTCCTGTGTCTCCTCTACTCTGTCTCCCTCTCAGCCTTCCTCCTGTCTCAATAAAGAACCTTCTCTCCTGTGTCTCCCCTACTCTGTCTCCCTCTCAGCCTTCCTACTGTCTCAATAAAGAACCTTCTCTCCTGTGTCTACTCTACTCTGTCTCCCTCTCAGCCTTCCTACTGTCTCAATAAAGAACCTTCTCTCCTGTGTCTCCCCTACTCTGTCTCCCTCTCAGGCTGCGGTTACACCTTTCGTATCATTTCGTATTGTTTTCTTATACGTATCGCCACGTATCGCCGCGACGTCATGCGCCTCGAGTCACACTTTCGTTTTTTTTTCCGTTTTTGTCAGCCGAGCACACTGATGTAGTACACTGCCAAAGCAGTAGGTGGCAGTAGGTGGCAAACATGAAGGCAATTTCAACCAATCAGAACGAATGTGCCAATACACTTCCTGGTGGAAGCTCCAGCAAAGAAAATGTCAATAAGGCAGGCGCCTATGCCGCGCCACCATCTTGCTTTTTTACTCAATGCAGCAATAATTTTTCAGCAAAGCCTAATAAAAGTGCAATAAACAAAACGGATACATTCACTGTGTGTTCTGCCTGTCATTTGTTGATGAAACAAAACTAACATCAACACAAGTGACCATCAAGAGCGGATAGTTTAGTCTAAAAAACGATCGGTAGCATTGTTAGCTGCATGCTAACGTCAATGGAGTATGCCATTATAACAATATAGCATTGTGGCTAGAAGCTAACGTTAGCTCACGCTACTTAACCAGCACCAAAACTGATGATATCGCGAGCTATCAGTAGTTAGATAACATTAGAGACAATGCTGTGTGTATTAAACAAAGGTGAATAAATGACTGGGCCATTTTGTTTAATGCTTGTTAAGTTGAAAGAGGAACTCTGAGCTAACAGGGTCTGAATCCTGATAGCTCACGTTAGCCAGCTGCTCATGCAATCGGTAATGCTAGCAGAATGAATGGATGTAAACTTTATTTAACATATTGCATATGGGTACAATACAATACGGCTCAATACAAACAATTGTTAAGGGAATGCAGACTGTTGTAGCTTGGACTGGGGTCCTTATAACAATAACTTGACAACACATGGTAGCTGAAGCTATTTGGGACACGGAGCTCTGTCCCAAACACACACACTGTTGTCACCGGAAGGGCACGCAGATGGTATCTACTGCGCATGGGCGTTTTCGCAACAACTGCTCCGTGCTGACTACACGCTGTTGTCGAAGCGTTTTTTTTGCGTATCTCCAAACGCAAACACAATTTTGCGTTTCAGCCGTATCCACAAAAAAACGCCAAAAAAAGCATTTCTGTGTAGATAGGACATCAAACGTCGTCAAAAACGTATAAAAAAACGCCAGGAATACACTAGTCTAACCATAGCCTCAGCCTTCCTACGGTCTCAATAAAGAACCTTCTCTCCTGTGTCTCCTCTGCTCTGTCTCCCTCTCAGCCTTCCTATTGTCTCAATAAAGAACCATCTCTCCTGTGTCTGCTCTACTCTGTCTCCCTCTCAGCCTTCCTACAGTCTCAATAAAGAACCTTCTCTCCCGTGTCTCCCCTACTCTGTCTCCCTCTCAGCCTTCCTACTGTCTCAATAAAGAACCTTCTCTCCTGTGTCTCCCCTACTCTGTCTCCCTCTCAGCCTTCCTACTGTCTCAATAAAGAACCTTCTCTCCTGTGTCTCCTCTACTCTGTCTCCCTCTCAGCCTTCCTTCTGTCTCAATAAAGAACCTTCTCTCCTGTGTCTCCTCTACTCTGTCTCCCTCTCAGCCTTCCTACTGTCTCAATAAAGAACCTTCTCTCCTGTGTCTCCCCTACTCTGTCTCCCTCTCAGCCTTCCTACTGTCTCAATAAAGAACCTTCTCTCCTGTGTCTCCCCTACTCTGTCTCCCGCTCAGCCTTCCTACTGTCTCAATAAAGAACAGTCTCTCCTGTGTCTCCCCTACTCTGTCTCCCTCTCAGCCTTCCTACTGTCTCAATAAAGAACCTTCTCTGCTGTGTCTCCTCTACTCTGTCTCCCTCTCAGCCTTCCTACTGTCTCAATAAAGAACCTTCTCTCCTGTGTCTCCTCTACTCTGTCTCCCTCTCAGCCTTCCTATTGTCTCAATAAAGAACCTTCTCTCCTGTGTCTCCTCTACTCTGTCTCCCTCTCAGCCTTCCTACTGTCTCAATAAAGAACCTTCTCTCCTGTGTCTCCTCTACTCTGTCTCCCTCTCAGCCTTCCTACTGTCTCCATAAAGAACCTTCTCTCCTGTGTCTCCTCTACTCTGTCTCCCTCTCAGCCTTCCTACTGTCTCAATAAAGAACCTTCTCTCCTGTGTCTCCTCTACTCTGTCTCCCTCTCAGCCTTCCTACTGTCTCCATAAAGAACCTTCTCTCCTGTGTCTCCTCTACTCTGTCTCCCTCTCAGCCTTCCTACTGTCTCAATAAAGAACCTTCTCTCCTGTGTCTCCTCTACTCTGTCTCCCTCTCAGCCTTCCTACTGTCTCAATAAAGAACCTTCTCTCCTGTGTCTCCTCTACTCTGTCTCCCTCTCAGCCTTCCTACTGTCTCCATAAAGAACCTTCTCTCCTGTGTCTCCCCTACTCTGTCTCCCTCTCAGCCTTCCTACTGTCTCAATAAAGAACCTTCTCTCCTGTGTCTCTCCTACTGTGTCTCCCTCTCAGCCTTCCTACTGTCTCAATAAAGAACCTTCTCTCCTGTGTCTCCCCTACTCTGTCTCCCTCTCAGCCTTCCTACTGTCTCCATAAAGAACCTTCTCTCCTGTGTCTCCTCTCTGTCTCCCTCTCAGCCTTCCTACTGTCTCAATAAAGAACCTTCTCTCCTGTGTCTCCTCTACTCTGTCTCCCTCTCAAGCCCGTCAGAAAAACATCCTACTTTGAATTGAAACAACAGAGTGCCAACGATTATCTCTGCTCAATTTGTGGTGCTAATGTTAAGAAAACAAAGCAGGGTGGAAGGCCACATGCCTGGGTGAGTCTGAGGCTCGTAACAAGAGGAGACTGGAGGGAACCTGATATGGCTCTGGAGACAGAGGCACACAAACACAATCAACACAAAAGCCCAACGTATACGAGTAGAGTTGCTGCTGTGCACCTTCTAAGTATTTAAGTAGTCCCCGAAATCTATTTTATTTACCCCTCTATTTGAAACATTACTTAATTTTTTTTTTTCAAAATTTTACCCTACGTGTATATCTTGAATGAAGTGAAATCTATCAGTAGCAGAATGGTTGTACAGTTGAGGGTAGATCTTGATGGGGATCATTAGATTGATTGATTGATTGAAAATTTTGCAGAATGGGTACAATACAGTACGGCTCTATACACACAATTGTTAAGGGGATGCAGACCAGAGAAAGACTTTGGTCTTGTTTACATCAGGGTCCCCCATTTTCAATTCATCAGGACATATGACATACATGACATACAGATAGACAGTACTGCTACATTTATGGATAAATGTCTGTGTGCTTCCACCGGCCGACAGAACTCTCATCCCCACGTCGCCGAGTTAATAGCAGATATATATATATACATAAACATATAGGGTGTACGGGTTCAGAACAGGTCCTCGATGTTACATGACGTTTATTTCCAGCTCTGCGTGTTGAATTTGCCTAGCCTATAATATACCGCTCAAGTGAAATGTGCCACAATAGATGGTACTTCACTTTACACTGTATGTGTGTGTGTGTGTGTGGGGGGGGGGGGGGGGGGTGGGTAGGTGTGTGGGGAAATCCTATTTTAGACAGAGCAGAACTGTCAAACCACATTATAGATGCATGGAGGGACCCCGTGCTGTCTGGGAACCATCCCATTCTGATGTGGGACGTCGTTACTCCCACGGGGGCAAACTGAGACTGTTATTAATAGCTATAGCTGTCAGATTGGGCATATAAACAAAAAACAAAAAAAAACACAACTTTGAAGATATGGGAATATGATAATATCTGAGCAAGTCGCAAGTCCCACTCCCACCGCATGCCTGTACAGACTAAATGCTCAGGCGGAGATACGTTTATATATTATTCCCTTATCTTCAAAGTTGTGTTTTCTTTGTAATAATGTAACATTGTCCTGCAGGGCTCAGATTCATTCCTCACACTAATTCATTTCTATACTTCACCACTTCGTCGGACTCGTGTGTTCTATTCTGGACCGCAGTTTAAACCCGGGCAATACTAGCCTCGTCTCTATCCGACATCGTTTCCATTCTGAACAATTGGTTTAGTTAGTTACAGATAAAAACAAAAATACCAACCGTGTCCTTGGGGGACGGCGAGGAGCCCAACCAGAGCGGCTACAGAGATCCACCAGCAGAAACCCATGGCAGCGGCATAAAAAGCATTAAATCCAATAGAGAGAGAGGGGATGCGGTGTCTTTCTAATTCAAATCAGAACAGTTATCGATCGGGGAACATTATCGACGCGTCCCTTAATGGGTCTGAAATAAACAGGGAGCGAAAAATAATAAAAAGTCCGCAGAAAGGCTGTCGGTCCAAGATTGTGCTTCACAGGAGGAGTAGCGCGTCTCTGTCTCCAGCGCACAAGACGAGGCGGTGCGCGGTGCGGAGGAATGCGGCTCTCACGGCTGGTCTGAGGTCGGAGAGAAACTTCCAACACCAAATGCAGGTGCCCCCCTCAACTCAACACCCCCCCCACCCGCACGACGAAAAACTTAAAAGCCGTAAAGCATGACGACGAGCAAATCACTTCCACGGGGGAGGGAGCCGTATAATTATAAAGTCTCCAAACTATAGCCGATCACTTTGCTCCAGTCGCTCGAAGAAGGGAGTCGCGGTCGGAGCGGCTCTTCTCGGTAATAATGTAATAAATACGTGAGTTATACCAGTAGCGGGAGAAACGACTACTTAGCAGGGAAACTGCTATTTGTCCAAATGCCTGAAATAACCAACCGTACAACCGATTTACAAGGAATACCACTTTATTTCTTTAAGGTCCTATGCTAACAATAATATGAGATATATTATTTAAAACCTATGAGCCATGAAGCCGATACGCATTTCCCCTCTGCGACAGGACAGGGTTTAACAGAAAAGAGAATGCAGCAGGTAAAGACAGACGTCCCCTAGGTAAATTATATCACCTCTACGTTAATCACTCTATACATTACAGCACTATCACATATAGGTAAACCCTTCACCTTTAGGTAGAGTACATCTCACAGCACACTTTTATATGGGCAACAACCCTTAATTTAAATGAGGTACGGTACATACACAATGCACACAGACCAGGCTGCAGAAACAAATTAGTGGGGGGCATAACATTTTCTCGGGGGGGGCACAATGGTTTTTCAACACAGGTTCCCTTTTATACGTTTCAGCTGGGACAGCGGCGCTGTGGCTTGCTTGGCGTTGCCCACGGTGCTGAACTAAACAGCAGAGAGGCAATTGAAAAATCTAATTTCTCTCTATCTTAAGAACTTTCACTTATACAAAAACAGACTGAACGGATATATATAACAGACCTGCTGGGGCAGCGAACTGAGAGCAGGGGACACAAACAGGCTGGATAAGATGGTCAAGAAGGCCAGTAGCGTGGTTGGGGTGGAGCTGGACTCTAGCGAGGGTGGCGGAGAGGAGGAGCCTTGCTAAGCTCCAGGCCATCAGGGAAAACCCCTCCCACAGACTTGGCTGACAGGAGGAGCATGTTATAGGCTCACACTACCTAAATGCAGCGTTGAACGGCACAGGAAGTCCTTCATTCCGACAGCCATCAGACTATACAATGCATCACTGTGCCTCACTGCATCACTGAGCACAGAGTGACAATTACCATCTTCCTGGACTCTTACTTTTTAAACAGCACTGTGCAATATTACACCTACTGTAGACTTCAGTATATTTTTACTGTATTTATTTACTGTATCTTTTATTCTATGTTTATTCTATTTCATTTTATTCTATTCTTAGGCCATTTGTTTTGTTATTCTTATTTGTGACTTGTTCTGTCTAAATGTTTAATGTTGAGTGATTTTCAGTGTCAGGATAATACATTTCTATTCTATTCTATTCTATATCTTTGAAAAGTCTCCATTTATTCAACACTTCTGAATTCACTGACAAACTGAACTGAACTGACAAAAATAAGGTGCATAAAAAAGCAAACAAAATTCCTCCACAGGCTACTCACCATCATAAGTAGAGCGGCAAGCGGCGTTTGGGGACAGAGTGAAATCTTCTTAAAACACTGCCCCTCCACTCATTCCTGAACTTTTTTGTTAAGTCCTTCTAAAACTGAATTAAATTGGCCTTAGTTGCGTCGATGAAGCATACTAAGGCGATGTTCTGTAAAGACGTTCTTGAGGGTAGAAAACGAATTCTCACAGAGTGCCGTGCTAGCTTCAGTAGTGTTGTTGTTGACATCAGTGCCCACTAGGGCTGTCCCCGACTAAGGATTTGGATAGTTGACTTTGATTAAAAAAAAAAGAAAAGATAAACGTTTTTTTTTTTTTTTTTTTTTTTTACCAGGGTGGGCACAGCTGACTCAGTGGGCGGGCCCGGCCCCCTAATGCCCGCCCATGGCGCCGGGACTGAATGCACAACAATAGTCACACACACACTCTTTATCCGACTAGTGGGTCCATGTGAATATCTAGGGCATCGCCGTCCGCTATCAGCCCACGCTCTCGCTGTAAATCCTCCCGCCACCTCTCTCTCTTGGTACGGCCTCAGGTCCAATAGGACACTTTATTACAACACCTAAGTAATTCATACAGGGGACGAGGGGTCCCTAATTGGGGGGACTAATCGAACCCCGTAAAGGTCGTCTGCAACCGTAACTCAGTCACCCTCTATATGAGGCACGCAATTATGAAACATATATATGTCCTAGCACAGTAACACACGTCAAAACACCCTCCTCAAGAGGCACGGCACGTTATACAAAGGAGATGCCAATCACACACCCGGCCCGCTAATCACACTCTCAAATAGGCATTGATAGATAATGGATCAATTGTACACACTACTTATGGCAGACTCCCCAGGTCCGAATTACCCCTCCCGCTTGCTTCCCCTGTTCCCCTGCAATGGGTCACACAATATCTATACAACATATACCAGCCTGGGCTATATAATAAATAGGGCATATAAAAGGACTAGTCAAATATGCAGGTTAATTAAGGGCACGATATCATACAGATAAGGTAACTAGAAAATACACAATATCCCATATACAATATATATATATATACAGTAGGCCTACACAGTTATAAAAATAGACTGTAATACAAAATCCTATACTAAGTGCAAATGTGGGTAACAGTGGACTTAACTCGCCGCACGGCGCGACCCCCCCCCCCCCCCCCCGAGGATCGAAGCTTGGACCCCGTCCAACTCTCCGGACGAATGTTCCGGCACACGGTGGCCCTCCAGGTTGCAGTTGGATTTGTAACCTGGTAACGTACTCGGTGTCCGCGAGGACGAGCCAAGTATAAAGTCTTTTGGGAGCGATGTAACTCAGACCCTCTATGTCCCGTCCCTACCTGTCTCCAGGAGGGTAAGCCTCCCCTCCTCTCGCGCTACCGGTAACTATGGACGGCTGGCTAACTTCTCTTCATCGCCGGCGGATAACTCTCCACGATCGACCCCACCCCCCGGGCCCTACCAGAGTCTGGTTACTGCTTGCGTGCTCCGACCTCGATCTCTGAGTCCCACTGGCTTATCAAACAGTCTCAGCGTCTCATCCCCGCACACAATCCGCAACACCTGCGTTCAATAATGAAGCCACTTGAGTCCCTGCTCCTGACGTCATCACTTCGGCCCATTCACATCACAATAAGAACAGCGACTCTGGAGAGCACGTCGCTTCTAATGTGGAGTGAACCCGGGGTGAGACAGCTGAACCTGCCCAGTATACCAAGACATCAGATGCATAATACTTCCCACAAATAGCTAACTTTGAAAACATGGAAAAAATTACTCAAAACTCCCATACCTACTGGGAGAAATACAACAATGTGCAAACACAGCAGCAAGATTTGTGACCTGCTGTGACAAGAAAAGGACATCCAACGGAATACAACCGCCATAAAGACTGTCAATCACACAAAAAATTCCTTCTGTAATGTACTGATTTCTTTTGATTTCTCTGTTTGATTGTTTTGTTTGGCTTTGGCAATGTAAACGTATGTTTCCCATGTCAATAAAGCCCATTTGGGGCGAACCATGTAACATGCTGCGTCGCGAAGCGGCCGACCGGGTTCGATTTCCGGACTCTGCGACCTTTGCCGAATGTCTCCCCCCGTTCTGTCTCCCGTTCTTCCTCTCTCTCTCTCTCTCTCTCTACCGGACTGCCCGGTAGTACAAACAATAAAAATCTACAAAAAAATAAATAAAAATAAAGCCCATTCGAATTGAAATTTAATTGAATTGACAGCTGTGGAGTGAACCTGGAATGAGACAGTGTGGAGGAGTGAACCTGGAGTGAGACAGTGTGGAGTGAACCTGGGGTGAGACAGTGTGGAGTGAACCTGGGGTGAGACAGTGTGGAGTGAACCTGGAGTGAGACAGTGTGGAGTGAACCTGGAGTGAGACAGTGTGGAGTGAACCTGGGGTGAGACAGTGTGGAGTGAACCTGGAGTGAGACAGTGTGGAGGAGTGAACCTGGAGTGAGACAGTGTGGAGTGAACCTGGGGTGAGACAGTGTGGAGTGAACCTGGAGTGAGACAGTGTGGAGTGAACCTGGGGTGAGACAGTGTGGAGTGAACCTGGAGTGAGACAGTGTGGCGGAGTGAGACAGTGTGGAGTGAACCTGGGGTGAGACAGTGTGGAGGAGTGAGACAGTGTGGAGAGAACCTGGAGTGATACAGTGTGGAGTGAACCTGGAGTGAGACGGTGTGGAGTGAACCTGGAGTGAGACGGTGTGGAGTGAACCTGGAGTGAGACAGTGTGGAGTGAACCTGGAGTGAGACAGTGTGGATGAGTGAACCTGGAGTGAGACAGTGTGGATGAGTGAACCTGGAGTGAGACAGTGTGGATGAGTGAACCTGGGGTGAGACAGTGTGGATGAGTGAACCTGGAGTGAGACAGTGTGGATGAGTGAACCTGGAGTGAGACAGTGTGGATGAGTGAACCTGGGGTGAGACAGTGTGGAGTGAACCTGGGGTGAGACAGTGTGGAGTGAACCTGGAGTGAGACGGTGTGGAGTGAACCTGGAGTGAGACAGTGTGGAGTGAACCTGGGGTGAGACAGTGTGGAGATAACCTGGAGTGAGACGGTGTGGAGTGAACCTGGAGTGAGACAGTGTGGAGTGAACCTGGAGTGAGACGGTGTGGAGTGAACCTGGAGTGAGACAGTGTGGAGAGAACCTGGGATGAGACAGTGTGGAGGAGTGAACCTGGGGTGAGACAGTGTGAGGAGTGAACCTGGAGTGAGACGGTGTGGAGTGAACCTGGAGTGATACAGTGTGGAGTGAACCTGGGGTGAGACAGTGTGGAGTGAACCTGGAGTGAGACAGTGTGGAGAGAACCTGGGGTGAGACAGTGTGGAGGAGTGAACCTGGGGTGAGACAGTGTGAGGAGTGAACCTGGAGTGAGACGGTGTGGAGGAGTGAACCTGGAGTGATACAGTGTGGAGTGAACCTGGAGTGAGACAGTGTGGAGGAGTGAACCTGGAGTGATACAGTGTGGAGTGAACCTGGGGTGAGACAGTGTGGAGTGAACCTGGAGTGAGACAGTGTGGAGAGAACCTGGGGTGAGACAGTGTGGAGTGAACCTGGAGTGAGACAGTGTGGAGTGAACCTGGAGTGAGACAGTGTGGAGTGAACCTGGAGTGAGACAGTGTGGAGTGAACCTGGAGTGAGACAGTGTGGAGTGAACCTGGAGTGAGACGGTGTGGAGGAGTGAACCTGGAGTGAGACAGTGTGGAGTGAACCTGGAGTGAGACAGTGTGGAGTGAACCTGGAGTGAGACAGTGTGGAGGAGTGAACCTGGGGTGAGACAGTGTGGAGTGAACCTGGGGTGAGACAGTGTGGAGTGAACCTGGAGTGAGACAGTGTGGAGGAGTGAACCTGGGGTGAGACAGTGTGGAGTGAACCTGGGGTGAGACAGTGTGGAGTGAACCTGGGGTGAGACAGTGTGGAGTGAACCTGGAGTGAGACAGTGTGGAGTGAACCTGGAGTGAGACAGTGTGGAGTGAACCTGGAGTGAGACAGTGTGGAGTGAACCTGGAGTGAGACGGTGTGGAGTGAACCTGGGGTGAGACAGTGTGGAGTGAACCTGGAGTGAGACAGTGTGGAGGAGTGAACCTGGAGTGAGACAGTGTGGAGTGAACCTGGGGTGAGACAGTGTGGAGGAGTGAACCTGGAGTGAGACAGTGGAGTGAACCTGGGGTGAGACAGTAGGAGTGAACCTGGAGTGAGACAGTGTGGAGTGAACCTGGAGTGAGACAGTGTGGAGGAGTGAACCTGGAGTGAGACAGTGTGGAGTGAACCTGGAGTGAGACAGTGTGGAGGAGTGAACCTGGGGTGAGACAGTGTGGAGTGAACCTGGAGTGAGACAGTGTGGAGTGAACCTGGGGTGAGACAGTGTGGAGTGAACCTGGGGTGAGACAGTAGGAGTGAACCTGGAGTGAGACAGTGTGGAGGAGTGAACCTGGAGTGAGACAGTGTGGAGTGAACCTGGGGAGTGAGACAGTGGAGTGAACCTGGGGTGAGACAGTAGGAGTGAACCTGGAGTGAGACAGTGTGGAGTGAACCTGGGGTGAGACAGTGTGGAGTGAACCTGGGGTGAGACAGTGTGGAGTGAACCTGGAGTGAGACAGTGTGGAGTGAGACAGTGTGGAGGAGTGAACCTGGAGTGAGACAGTGTGGAGTGAACCTGGGGTGAGACAGTGTGGAGTGAACCTGGAGTGAGACAGTGTGGAGAGAACCTGGGGTGAGACAGTGTGGAGTGAACCTGGAGTGAGACAGTGTGGAGTGAACCTGGAGTGAGACAGTGTGGAGTGAACCTGGGGTGAGACAGTGTGGAGTGAACCTGGAGTGAGACGGTGTGGAGGAGTGAACCTGGAGTGAGACAGTGTGGAGTGAACCTGGAGTGAGACAGTGTGGAGTGAACCTGGGATGAGACAGTGTGGAGTGAACCTGGGATGAGACAGTGTGGAGTGAACCTGGAGTGAGACAGTGTGGAGTGAACCTGGGGTGAGACAGTGTGGAGTGAACCTGGAGTGAGACAGTGTGGAGGAGTGAACCTGGAGTGAGACAGTGTGGAGTGAACCTGGAGTGAGACGGTGTGGAGTGAACCTGGAGTGAGACAGTGTGGAGTGAACCTGGAGTGAGACGGTGTGGAGTGAACCTGGAGTGAGACAGTGTGGAGGAGTGAACCTGGGGTGAGACAGTGTGGAGTGAACCTGGGGTGAGACAGTGTGGAGGAGTGAACCTGGGGTGAGACAGTGTGGAGTGAACCTGGGGTGAGACAGTGTGGAGTGAACCTGGAGTGAGACAGTGTGGAGTGAACCTGGGGTGAGACAGTGTGGAGGAGTGAACCTGGGGTGAGACAGTGTGGAGTGAACCTGGGGTGAGACAGTGTGGAGTGAACCTGGGGTGAGACAGTGTGGAGTGAACCTGGGGTGAGACAGTGTGGAGTGAACCTGGGGTGAGACAGTGTGGAGTGAACCTGGAGTGAGACAGTGTGGAGTGAACCTGGAGTGAGACAGTGTGGAGTGAACCTGGAGTGAGACAGTGTGGAGTGAACCTGGAGTGAGACAGTGTGGAGTGAACCTGGGGTGAGACAGTGTGGAGTGAACCTGGGGTGAGACAGTGTGGAGTGAACCTGGAGTGAGACGGTGTGGAGTGAACCTGGAGTGAGACAGTGTGGAGTGAACCTGGAGTGAGACAGTGTGGAGGAGTGAACCTGGAGTGAGACAGTGTGGAGTGAACCTGGAGTGATACAGTGTGGAGGAGTGAACCTGGAGTGAGACGATGTGGAGTGAACCTGGAGTGAGACAGTGTGGAGGAGTGAACCTGGAGTGAGACAGTGTGGAGTGAACCTGGGGTGAGACAGTGTGGAGTGAACCTGGAGTGAGACAGTGTGGAGTGAACCTGGAGTGAGACAGTGTGGAGTGAACCTGGAGTGAGACAGTGTGGAGGAGTGAACCTGGAGTGAGACAGTGTGGAGTGAACCTGGAGTGATACAGTGTGGAGGAGTGAACCTGGAGTGAGACGATGTGGAGTGAACCTGGAGTGAGACAGTGTTGAGGAGTGAACCTGGAGTGAGACAGTGTGGAGTGAACCTGGAGTGAGACAGTGTGGAGGAGTGAACCTGGAGTGAGACAGTGTGGAGTGAACCTGGGGTGAGACAGTGTGGAGGAGTGAACCTGGAGTGAGACGGTGTGGAGTGAACCTGGAGTGAGACAGTGTGGAGTGAACCTGGGGTGAGACAGTGTGGAGTGAACCTGGAGTGAGACAGTGTGGAGTGAACCTGGGGTGAGACAGTGTGGAGTGAACCTGGGGTGAGACAGTGTGGAGTGAACCTGGAGTGAGACAGTGTGGAGTGAACCTGGGGTGAGACAGTGTGGAGTGAACCTGGAGTGAGACAGTGTGGAGTGAACCTGGAGTGAGACAGTGTGGAGTGAACCTGGAGTGAGACAGTGTGGAGTGAACCTGGAGTGAGACAGTGTGGAGGAGTGAACCTGGAGTGAGACAGTGTGGAGTGAACCTGGAGTGAGACAGTGTGGAGGAGTGAACCTGGAGTGAGACAGTGTGGAGTGAACCTGGAGTGAGACAGTGTGGAGTGAACCTGGGGTGAGACAGTGTGGAGTGAACCTGGAGTGAGACAGTGTGGAGGAGTGAACCTGGGGTGAGACAGTGTGGAGTGAACCTGGAGTGAGACAGTGTGGAGTGAACCTGGAGTGATACGGTGTGGAGTGAACCTGGAGTGAGACAGTGTGGAGTGAACCTGGGGTGAGACAGTGTGGAGTGAACCTGGGGTGAGACAGTGTGGAGTGAACCTGGAGTGAGACAGTGTGGAGGAGTGAACCTGGGGTGAGACAGTGTGGAGTGAACCTGGAGTGAGACAGTGTGGAGTGAACCTGGAGTGAGACAGTGTGGAGTGAACCTGGAGTGAGACAGTGTGGAGGAGTGAACCTGGAGTGAGACGGTGTGGAGTGAACCTGGAGTGAGACAGTGTGGAGTGAACCTGGGGTGAGACAGTGTGGAGTGAACCTGGAGTGAGACAGTGTGGAGGAGTGAACCTGGGGTGAGACAGTGTGGAGTGAACCTGGAGTGAGACAGTGTGGAGTGAACCTGGGGTGAGACAGTGTGGAGGAGTGAACCTGGGGTGAGACAGTGTGGAGTGAACCTGGAGTGAGACAGTGTGGAGTGAACCTGGGGTGAGACAGTGTGGAGTGAACCTGGAGTGAGACAGTGTGGAGTGAACCTGGAGTGAGACAGTGTGGAGTGAACCTGGAGTGAGACAGTGTGGAGGAGTGAACCTGGAGTGAGACAGTGTGGAGTGAACCTGGGGAGTGAGACAGTGTGGAGTGAACCTGGGGTGAGACAGTGTGGAGTGAACCTGGGGTGAGACAGTGTGGAGTGAACCTGGAGTGATACAGTGTTGAGGAGTGAACCTGGAGTGAGACAGTGTGGAGTGAACCTGGAGTGAGACAGTGTGGAGTGAACCTGGAGTGAGACAGTGTGGAGTGAACCTGGGGTGAGACAGTGTGGAGTGAACCTGGGGTGAGACAGTGTGGAGGAGTGAACCTGGAGTGAGACGGTGTGGAGTGAACCTGGAGTGAGACAGTGTGGAGTGAACCTGGGGTGAGACAGTGTGGAGTGAACCTGTGGTGAGACAGTGTGGAGTGAACCTGGGGTGAGACAGTGTGGAGTGAACCTGGGGTGAGACAGTGTGGAGGAGTGAACCTGGAGTGAGACGGTGTGGAGTGAACCTGGGGTGAGACAGTGTGGAGTGAACCTGGAGTGATACAGTGTGGAGTGAACCTGGGGTGAGACAGTGTGGAGTGAACCTGGGGTGAGACAGTGTGGAGTGAACCTGGGGTGAGACAGTGTGGATGAGTGAACCTGGGGTGAGACAGTGTGGAGTGAACCTGGAGTGAGACAGTGGAGTGAACCTGGAGTGAGACGGTGTGGAGTGAACCTGGAGTGAGACAGTGTGGAGTGAACCTGGGGTGAGACAGTGTGGAGGAGTGAACCTGGAGTGAGACAGTGTGGAGTGAACCTGGAGTGAGACAGTGTGGAGGAGTGAACCTGGAGTGAGACAGTGTGGAGTGAACCTGGAGTGAGACAGTGTGGAGTGAACCTGGGGTGAGACAGTGTGGAGTGAACCTGGGGTGAGACAGTGTGGAGTGAACCTGGAGTGAGACAGTGTGGAGTGAACCTGGAGTGAGACAGTGTGGAGGAGTGAACCTGGAGTGAGACAGTGTGGAGTGAACCTGGAGTGAGACAGTGTGGAGTGAACCTGGAGTGAGACAGTGTGGAGTGAACCTGGAGTGAGACAGTGTGGAGTGAACCTGGGGTGAGACAGTGTGGAGTGAACCTGGAGTGAGACAGTGTGGAGTGAACCTGGGGTGAGACAGTGTGGAGTGAACCTGGAGTGAGACGGTGTGGAGTGAACCTGGGGTGAGACAGTGTGGAGAGAACCTGGAGTGAGACGGTGTGGAGTGAACCTGGGGTGAGACAGTGTGGAGAGAACCTGGAGTGAGACGGTGTGGAGTGAACCTGGGGTGAGACAGTGTGGAGAGAACCTGGAGTGCACCCCACCTACCCAACCTCCTCCAATGTACAGTTTCTTCCCCCTCAAATGTATATACTTTCTTTTTAGACAATTCTTGTATCATAAACAGTACTGTATATTTGTAGATCTGGTATGTCATAAATGTCTAGATGCAACAGTGCTGCCTATCTGTATGCCATGTATGTTATGATGAATTGAAAATGGGGACCCTGATGTAAACAAGACGAAAGTCTTTCTCTGGTCTGCATCCCCTTAACAATTGTGTGTATTGAGCCGTACTGTATTGTACCCATTCTGCAATCTGTTAATAGAAATTTCAATCAATCAATCAATGCAGCAGCAGACCTCATGCTCCACAGTCCTCGGATTAAAACCCCATTTTGTAGTACTCAATTTGCTGTTGTTGTTGTTGTTGTTGTTGTTGTTGTTGTTGTTGTTGTTGTTGTTGTTGTCTTTGCATGCAAATTGTGCAAACCACATGACCGTTTCTTTCACATGTCGGGGAGAGGGTTTGTGTTATCATGATATATACTTATGGTATAAAGAAAAATTACAAATGTACTGTCTCGTAAAAAATAGCTACAGTGCAGAACCTTATGTGAAGTATAATTTAAACAAAAGACAAAGATCCCTATTATATGTGCACAGATACGGTCAGGGTCATTATTACTAGCCAGCAGGTTTAATGCCACCTAGAGGAGGACAGATATCACCACTAGTCCTAGAGACCAGCAGGTTTAATGAGGAGGACAGACATCACCACTAGTCCTAGAGACGGGCAGGTTTAATGAGAAGGACAGACATCACCACTAGCCCTAGAGACGGGCAGGTTTAATGCCACCCCAGGTTTAAAGCAACTCTAGGTGAAATTGAGAATGAAGTTCATTTAGTGTTTTAATGTCTTGTCTATAATAATAATAATAATGCAGGACCTCTTTAGGGGGTCTTTAATCGGCATGCAACAAACTGGACATGCAATTCGAGCGGCACACACACACACACATGCATTGTCTTTTTCTCTGCGCCTAACCCATCCCGTCGTCCTTCCCCCCATGGGCAGCCGGGAGCAGATAGGGCGCCGTGTCAACGTGAGCCTGGTCCCCAAGCGGGAATCGAACCCTGGACCTTCCTGCTGTGAGGCGACAGTGTTAACCACGGAGTACTTTTGAGTAAAATGTCCATTTATGTAGATTTTCTTGATCTGCATAAATATGAACAACTTGAGTCGTGCTTCAGGAAGGGAACTTTTTTGTATCAGATTTTATTTGTCAAGCTTGGAGAGAGAAGAGACAGAATACTTGGTTTAATTTAAGACCAAGCTGTAATTATTATGTATTTATGTGATCCGTATTCAGTGGGTGTAACGATGCATCGATATATGCATCAATCCTAATGTGACGATTCAACTGCATCGATTTGAAAATGTTAGAATCTATTAGAATCGATTATAGTCTAAATAAATAAATAAATATATATATATTTTTTAATGTTTTTGTTGTTGTTGTGTGTATTGTTTTTATTGACCCATTCATGCTGAGTGAATCAGTTCCCCCAGCCACATTTGTGTATTCAAAATTGTTTTGGGAATTAACTGATAGAAAATGAATCGAATCGAGGTAAAATGGGGAGCATGTCTATGTTCCCCGGGTTCTATGTTCCCCGCTTTGATTGATTGATTGAAAATTTTAGACCACCAGCCCTGATTCCAAACTCTAACCTTTAACCAGTTCGAAAGAGGGCCTAAGCTTAACCAGTTCGAAACAAGGCGGACATTAATAATTAATAAAATAATAAAAAATAATAAAATGTTCAATCTATTAATCAATCAAGCGGGGAACATAAGACCCGGGGAACATAGGGATGAACCCGTAAAATGAAGAGATTTCATGATGCATTGAATCGTTGCCTGAAGAATGGTAATCGAATTTAATCGTTGTGAGGTCGCATCGTTACACCCCTAGTATTCAGATAATGAAATTGAATGTGTATTTAGTCATCATCAGCGTTGCGTTGTTATTATGGGCTGAGCCGCCACGCAGGATAATGACGCCGCGCGCACGCGCGCGTGCACACGCACGCGCGGCCCCGCGCGCATGCGCATATGTTCCCTCGCGCACAATAATACACTTTGTTTGTATAGCCTTTCATACAGAAACTGCAGCTCAAAGTGCTTCACAACAGAATTAAGACAGGCATAAAATGAGCACATAAAGTGCAGACATATAAAATCAGTTTTTCACATTAGGATCTAACATCCCAACAGGCAACCTTGTTTATGGTTTGATTCAGTTTTAATATAAATAATAAAAATAAAGAGAAGATTAATTAATTATCTACTCAGTCCCGAAGTTTGTGATGTAGATATGGAATGTCCCGGGTGCGTGTACCGGTTCACTTACTGTTGCGGAACAGTTACACGCGTCCCGCGTTGCTGCTGTTTGCAGAGTGTGTTGTTGTCCGGGGGTGAGTGGTGGTGGGTGGGGGGTTGAATCAAAACAGTTGTCAATTCGGAATTGACGGCTGTTTTGATTTGGCCCTTCGTTCGCCGTCGTTCACCTTTGGACGGCGGTGCACTCTGTGGGCAGCGGCAACTTGGGACGTTCCATATTTACATCACAAAGAGTCCCAGACTGGTTGAAGACACCAGCCTATAGCGGCTATTGTTATGATAATGCGAGGTAGCGCCGCAGGTAAACACAACGATCCGAGCCGAGCGCAGCGCGTTCTCGCGAGCGCGTGCATGTGCGTGCACGCGCTTCTGCTCAAATCTTTAATACTCAGTGAGGTACCACTGAGTGGTACCCCGTGCCATGAACAACGCATGCCTGGTCATCATACAGTAAAAAAGAAAAAGTTAAAACAAGAAAGACCAAACACTATACAAGAAAATATACAAAACTAAAGTACAAAATGCAAAAATGAGGTAGAGATGTAGTGCAAATCTTTTAGGAGGTCTATACCGACATTTGGAAGCTTTCTGAAACGGAGGAGCGGGTTTATTGACGGAACGCCGTGTGTTTCCAATGTGCTATTTTTAACCCGTGCCGGTCTGGTCCCGCGAACGACACGGTCCCCGGGGGGTAGAGATTCCTTCTCGAGTCACGTGTTCAGCAACCCGATCTTCAAGCCAGAGCTTTTGTCTTCTTCTGTGTCGAGAAGGGGAGCAGGAGGTGGTGGTGGTTTGAAAAGTCGCAGACCTTTTGGCTTTAACACGCGTTCAGCTCCACCAGGTCTAACGCACTGGCCTATTTATGGCTGGAGAGACAATAGGACTCAGACTATAGCCTAGTTTTTAACACAGGCTCGCTGCCTATGGGACATAATTAATCAGGTTGACCTTACTGCCTAGTAAATATGAAGTTACATTACACTGAACTCTGTTGCCAATACTCACTGTATATACTCTCCTTTTAGACTATTTTTGTACTCATAAACAGTACTGTATATTTGTAGATCTGGTATGTCATCATAAATGTCTAGATGCAACAGTACAGATGAATATGATGAATTGAAAATGGGGGACCCTGATGGAAACAAGACGAAAGTCTTTCTCAGGTCTGCATCCCCTTAACAATTGTATGTATTGAGCTGTACTGTACTGTACCCATTCTGCAATCTGTTAATAAACTTTTCAATCAATCAATCAATCAAACCGTCTACCTGTATGTCATGAATTGAAAATGGGGGACCCTGATGTAAACAAGACGAAAGTCTTTCTCTGGTCTGCATCCCCTTAACAATTGTGTGTATTGAGCTGTACTGTATTGTACCCATTCTGCAATCTGTTAATGACATTTTCAATCAATACATACGGCTTTAACTGTACATAAGTCAACCTCTACTCTATGAATGAACACAACACTAACTTACCATCTTTAGATAATAAAGTACTCAACCTCTATTGTATGAAGTCAATGAACACAACACTCTTAACTTACCATCTATAGATAAAGTACTCAACCTCTACTGTCTTTAACTTGAATGAACACAACACTCTAACTTACCATCTTTAAATAATACACTTTGAACTCGGTTGCCTAGACTCAATTTATACCTACTGCTTTCACTGTCTACAACTGCCCTACACTGTAATCATAAATGATTAGTGTAATAATAATAACGTTATTATTACTGTAATCATAACTACCTCATACTAGTCTACCCATATAACTCTGTTTATACATCGGTCTGAATATACCTGCATATAATCCTTCTATATACCTTATACACGTGTATGATAGCATGTACAATAATGCTGTATATACCGTATATATATTTATTCTTATTATTCTTATATTATATGCACACCTGTCTACATACTTACATATATCTCTTTTACATATCAGTAGATACTATCTGTACATATCCCTTACCTACTCTTACTAGTTACGCTGCTGGTCAGTATGACTTACTACCAGTGTCTTTATAAGTGTCACCTGAATGGATGGATTTCAACTGGGCAGCAGCTCACACAGGTGTAGTCTGTAGTAGCCCTGAACTGTTTAACAATGCTGCCCTCTAGCGTAAGAAAAGTGTAACGTCACCATTTTCAGCAGAGCTCTAATAGTAACACTTGTACTAGAATGTAATAATAACATATCACAGGTCTGTAGTGTAAATGACACACAGGCACCTAGACCTAATAGAGTTTTAATAGAGCTAGTTAAATGTCTAAATGACAAGCAATACAAATTCACAACACTTTATTGAGAGTACAGATATTATAAACATCATGGACACATTAAATATTAACAAGTTAAAACTTCTGTCTCCTCTGGCGGTTTGGGTAAGACGTCTTCGCTGTGGAACCACAGCGCTTCACTTGTCTGACTGGCGATGATGGCCCTCTCAATGAAGTGCCCTGAGCAGAGAGAGTTCACACATTATTACAGAGTTTACACATCATTCCAGAGAGTACACATTATTACAGAGAGCTTACACATAATTCCAGAGTTTACACATTATTACAGAGTTTACACATCATTCCAGAGAGAGTACACATCATTCCAGAGAGCTTACACATTATTACAGAGTTTACACATCATTCCAGAGAGAGTATACATTATTACAGAGTGTACACATCATTCCAGAGAGTATACATTATTACAGAGAGCTTACACATCATTCCAGAGTTTACGCATTATTACAGAGTTTACACATCATTCCAGAGAGTTTACACATCATTCAAGAGAGTAGTTGAAATGGCACTGTAATTCTAATCTAAAGCAGTCAAAATAAGGCACTTAATGTCTGCAAAACTCTTTCAAGATGTAAAAAATAGCCGAAGTGTTGTGAAGGGCCAGATTAAACTGAATATATATATGTATCGTTTGATATACTTTGTATATTATTTATATATATACACGGAATATCCCTTTACCTGCGTTCAGACCAGAGTAATATTCGCTCTCCTATTGGACAGCGCCCCCAGGCGCCAACGCGCAAGCCCCCAACGGCAAGTTCAAAGACAACTGCAGGCATGTCAGAACATGCCCAGAGTCAGCGTAGTAATACGAGACAAGGACTGAGGTTGGGACTAGATATTCACTTAAGTATATATATTGGCGCAGGTGTAAACAGCAGTAGTTCATTCAGTACCTTACCCACCTTCACCACGAGTCAACGTGCAGTGAAGTGAGCAACCTTGCGTCTAAATAGAGCATTGAGAACCGCGTGCGAATAGAATGTTAAAGTGTCAGAGTTTAATGAAGTAACGTTGAGTTCGACTTAATCTAATGTGAAGTCAATAGTCGATCATTTATTGTATATTGTGCGGCCACAGCTCTTCCGTGTGTAGCATTACCCATCGGTTCGTCGTGTCTTTAGCTAGTGCACTTAACCAGGCTGTGTGGCCTAAATACGTCGCCCACACCCGAGGAGTCCTAGGCGGGGAACCGTTGGACATGTACACAGGAGAATCGGCGCCGGCGATTGCAGAACCATTCCTGGTTGGATTATATTGATTTGGGACGTGACTACCGGAGAAGAGCATCGTTGATTTCCACTATCGTTTGGGATTTAACCTCGTGAGGATTACCACTCGGGCCTGCCTCGTGGACGGGGCTGGCTAGCTGTCATCAATGCTGTCGAGCATTTTGGATTACAACTATTGCTTTTGCTGCTGATCAAGGGAGTTTACAAGCACCGACTCCTGTACCTGGAGTCTCTTTATTCCTCGTTGACTCAGACAGAGTACCCGAACATTCCTCTACCCTCCAGGCCTTACACCCCCGGAGGGAACCCATTGTCTCCAGTTGGTACCAGTGTTGCCCTATATAATTGCTACTATACAACAGGTGGCGTCAGCTTAGACCCATCGTAGGATTCCTGCTATTCTTAGTGACTTATGCTCTTGACTGACTTTACGTATATTCTTCGCCATACAAGCGCGACCCTAATTCTCATTCTGTAACCTAACGTTGCTTAATAATAATAAATTACCCTCCAATAGTATTTCTGTGTCAATGCCGTGTTCTTGTGAGTGTTCACCATCTATATTTGATGTACTGTCTGGCCAGTAATTAAAGTACATAACTAGCAGTGGTTTAATCTATCACAATCTTTAATACAGTCAGGGTTTTGTAACCCCTCAGTTACACGAAGGGTTAGACAGGGTTTAAAACAGCCAATTAAAAGTTTGAACCAAGTATTCCAGATACTCAAAATAATTAACTCAACTCAAAGTAAAGACTTTTTGCAGAGATTTAATTAAATTGAGGCCCCTGGTACTCCTGGGCCCTGTAGGAGGATTCTGTGGGCCACATAGAGTTCGCTGGCACTGGGTCAAAGGGGGCTGAAGACCTGGGGGTGCCCTCACAATTACACATGTTGGCACTTAAAACAGCTGCTACACTGCATAGAACTACATTGCATAGAACGCAGGCGAAAAAATAAACAAATAAATGGAATACAAGAGAACACTAATTGAACCCTTGTACTGAAGAACCATAAAACTAAATTTTTTATGTTTTGGTCAACCCATGTATTTGCAGTTGTGATGTAAATCCCTATAAAAAAAATTAAAACTCAAATGTATTGTGATGGGACCGGAAGAAGTCTGCGGGGCTAGAGATGTAACCGGATATGACGGCCCCACATTGTGCAAGTGGAGAATAGTTCAAATTAGGGCTGGGCGATTCTTGCTCAAACGTGAATCACGATTTTTCTCTCTAAGAATTGAGATCACGATTCTCTCACACAATTCTTATTTTTTCAATAAAATCATTTATTGCACTCTTTCTTAACACATTCCAGGCCAACCACGGACATGTCCGTGTTTCGGATCCAACGGTTGAGGGCCAACCAGCCCAACCACGGACATGTCCGTGGCAAGGTTGTTTTGGCTTTTATTCCATTTTAATAACCTACTCAATGTCACCGAGCGGCACTGCAGATTTACCCTACTCTTGGAATTCGGAAAAGTGCATTACCGGCCAGATAGATCCTCGTAGCGGCGCGGTCTCGATAATGCAGTGTTCCCTGTGGCAGAACGGTGTTTTATTTTTTTGGATCTTGAATGGACTTTCCTGTTAGGCTGAATCTATGCGTGCAACATGTAGCATGGAATACGTTTTGGGAGCTGAATTCAGTGTGCAGTAAAGGAATATAGCATCAGCCAATGGACATATGGATCTACCAGATGGCGATCGATAACTGGGAAATCCTTTTTGCAGTCCAACCGGCCACAGGTACACCAGGAAGAGTAGTCTCACTTTGGTGTCCACAATAAAACAAAACAAAACAGGTAAGATCTTTTTCACGTAAATTACACGCTGATCAGGCCTTGTTGTTATCATACCCAACCAGGCGATCAGCAAATATGGCTACTGAGGCTAACGGCGTTATTGGTAATCAATAATCAGAAACGACGTCCCCCGCCCCCCCCCCTTTCATGCATTCATGGTGGAACATGATATCGATCATATGCATTTTGATTTTTAGCTCTAGCTTCTGTAGGGCCGAAACGCCATTCGATTTAACGTTATTAGCTTAGCAGCCTGTATCTCGTTTTGCAGGAAATATACCAAACCAATCCCATATAACGCTTATATTCAAGACGCTATAAAATGGGAACGTATTGATGAAAAAATTATTTCTTTAAGCCATTTTGAAGGGACGGTTTATAGTGTCAATTGACAGAGAATGGACAGATAGCAATAATATAAAGTATAGATTTAGCTCTACAAACAGCCTCACGCACAATGAAACCTTATTATGATATGCTGGCCTTATAGAGTGGGGCCGTCTAATACCCGTGGCTGTCAATGTGTTAAACAGACAACATAACATATCAAAGTGCTTGACTTAAACTTAAACATAACATATAAAAATGCTTGAATTAAACTTAAAAGTATCTTGTAACATACAAAATAACTCAAGTCAGAATCGTCATTTAAAAAAGTAAAGTAAAAAGTTAAAAAAAGAAAAATAATTTATATATATATTTAATTTCTTTTATAAAAAGAAAATCGTCATCATTTAGAAATGAGATTGCATAGGTCTATGAATCGAGATCGCGATTTTCTTTCGATTAATTGCCCAGGCCTAGTTCAACTAACCACAAAACGGACACAGACGGACAGTCAGACAGCCCTGAGCTCCGTACCTCCAGAGAAGCTGGCCGGCCGGTGGGAGCAGGTGTCCAGCACCAGGGCCTGCAGGTTGGCCAGGAGGTGCTCCTGGGGCATGTCGAGCTGAGGAGACACAACAGTGTTCAGAAAAACCACATCTTCTGTGTGTATTTTAACTAGGGATGTTCGATATTGGCTTTTTACCGATATACCGATATTGTCCAACTCTTAATTTCAGATACCGATATATGCGGGGTTTCCCCCCCAAAAACGGAATCATTTCAGGTAATTAACATTACATATCTCTTGTCGTGGAATTAACACAACATTATGCATACTTTTGACAATAAATAAAATAAGAATTTGTTCTTACTTGCTTGCCAGGTTAAATAAATGTAAAAAAAATACGAAACCGATAATTTCCGATATTACATTTTAATGCCAATATCGGCCGATAATATCGGTAGGTCGATAATATCGAACATCCCTAATTGCAACACAAATACATTAGATTACATTCAAATTCATTGTCATCATTAAACAGCACAAGTACAGTACAACAAAAAGAAGTTTGGCATCTAACCAGAGTACACATGTAACAGTAAAGTGCAACAGTAATATACAATGTACAGGTGATTAAACTGGGTGTAAAATATATGAAGTAGTACTACTGAGTAATAGTGCTAATCAGATATATGTACAGAGTTGTAGTATTAATATGTACAGTGATATAGGTATGAAGACACTATGTTAGTAAGTCTTACTGACCAGCAGCGTAACTAGTAAGAGAAGGTAAGGGATATGTAGATAATATAGATATAGTATCTACAGCTATGTAGGTAGAGATATAAGATATAGTATCTACATATGTACACATATAGATATAGTATCTACAGATAGATATAGATATAGTATAGAAGTATTTTATTGATCCAGAGGGAAATTGTATGTAAAAAGGATTATATGCAGGTATGTACAGAAAGATGTGGATATATATATAAAGTAAGAATAAATAAATATATATAAATATATATATATATATATATATATATATATATATATATATATATATATATATAGGGTAAGAATAAATGGGAGGTGTGGTAAAATAGAGGGTGGAGATGAGATGACTATTTTTTTTATCCACTTTTTCTCCCATTTTCTATTCTTCTCCCATCCCAATTTTCGTATCGTCCAATTCAACCCTCCCCTGTCTCGAACGCCGTTTCTTGCCTCCCACAAGCCGGCTGCAATGTGGACTAAGTCATACATAGCACGAGTCCCCTCCGATACTCGAGGTAACAGCAGTCGCATCTTTCCACCTGCGTGGCTCGATCTTTCAGTGTCGGGGGTCTGGGCTTTGGAGGAGCCCCGCCCCGTCACTTCCTGATTCTACTGCGCAGGCGCACCAACCGACCTGTAGGAGTCGCTGTCCACAACGCCCGATCCCCACCCATCAGTTTCCCTCCCCCTAATACTGCCAATGTGTATTAGTGCGGACGACCAGCTAAACTGAAAGCAATGTGGAGCGCTGGGCTCGAACAGGGAGATGATCTGTTTGAGCCCAGCCTCCAGTATTCGTGGTGAGCGCCTTGCCCACTGCACCACGTAGCCGCCGAGATGAAACCTTAACCTACCGTGCCTATCTAGTCTACAACCTTTAAACTAGGGATGCTCGATATTGGCTTTTTTACCGATACCGATATTCCGATATTGTCCAACTCTTAATTTCCGATAACGATATCAACCGATATCAACCGATACCGATATATGCAGGGTTTCCCCGTCCGAAAAACTGAATAAATTCAGGTAACTAATAATTTCACTGGATATATATATAACAAATATTGTTATTGTTTTTTTGTTTTTTTAAACCGATACCGATATTTTCCGATATCACATTTTACTGCCGATATCGGCCGATAATATCGGACATCCCTACTTTAAACCCTAACCTACTGTGCCTATCTAGTCTACAACCTTTAAACCCTAACCTACCGTGTCTATCTAGTCTACAGCCTTTAAACCCTAACCTACCGTGTCTATCTAGTCTACAACCTTTAAACCATAACCTACCGTGCCTATCTAGTCTACAACCTTTAAACCCTAACCTACCGTGTCTATCTAGTCTACAGCCTTTAAACCCTAACCTACTGTGTCTATCTAGTCTACAACCTTTAAACCCTAACCTACCGTGTCTATCTAGTCTACAACCTTTAAACCCTAACCTACCGTGCCTATCTAGTCTACAACCTTTAAACCCTAACCTACCGTGTCTATCTAGTCTACAACCTTTAAACCCTAACCTACCGTGCCTATCTAGTCTACAACCTTTAAACCCTAACCTACCGTGTCTATCTAGTCTACAACCTTTAAACCCTAACCTACCGTGCCTAGTATCTAGTCTACAACCTTTAAACCATAACCTACTGTGTCTATCTAGTCTACAACCTTTAAACCATAACCTACTGTGCCTATCTAGTCTACAACCTTTAAACCATAACCTACCGTGTCTATCTAGTCTACAACCTTTAAACCATAACCTACCGTGCCTATCTAGTCTACAGCCTTTAAACCATAACCTACCGTGCCTATCTAGTCTACGGCCTTTAAACCCTAACCTACCGTGTCTATCTAGTCTACAACCTTTAAACCATAACCTACTGTGCCTATCTAGTCTACAACCTTTAAACCATAACCTACTGTGCCTATCTAGTCTACAACCTTTAAACCATAACCTACCGTGTCTATCTAGTCTACAACCTTTAAACCCTAACCTACCGTGCCTATCTAGTCTACAACCTTTAAACCATAACCTACTGTGTCTATCTAGTCTACAACCTTTAAACCATAACCTACCGTGTCTATCTAGTCTACAACCTTTAAACCATAACCTACCGTGCCTATCTAGTCTACAGCCTTTAAACCATAACCTACCGTGCCTATCTAGTCTACAACCTTTAAACCCTAACCTACCGTGCCTATCTAGTCTACAACCTTTAAACCCTAACCTACCGTGTCTATCTAGTCTACAACCTTTAAACCATAACCTACTGTGCCTATCTAGTATACAGCCTTTAAACCCTAACCTACCGTGCCTATCTAGTCTACAACCTTTAAACCCTAACCTACCGTGTCTATCTAGTCTACAACCTTTAAACCATAACCTACTGTGCCTATCTAGTCTACAACCTTTAAACCATAACCTACCGTGTCTATCTAGTCTACAACCTTTAAACCATAACCTACCGTGCCTATCTAGTCTACAGCCTTTAAACCATAACCTACCGTGCCTATCTAGTCTACGGCCTTTAAACCCTAACCTACCGTGTCTATCTAGTCTACAACCTTTAAACCATAACCTACTGTGCCTATCTAGTCTACAACCTTTAAACCATAACCTACCGTGTCTATCTAGTCTACAACCTTTAAACCATAACCTACCGTGCCTATCTAGTCTACAGCCTTTAAACCATAACCTACCGTGCCTATCTAGTCTACAACCTTTAAACCATAACCTACCGTGCCTATCTAGTATACAACCTTTAAACCCTAACCTACTGTGCCTATCTAGTCTACAACCTTTAAACCATAACCTACCGTGTCTATCTAGTCTACAACCTTTAAACCATAACCTACCGTGCCTATCTAGTCTACAGCCTTTAAACCATAACCTACCGTGCCTATCTAGTCTACAACCTTTAAACCATAACCTACCGTGCCTATCTAGTATACAACCTTTAAACCCTAACCTACTGTGCCTATCTAGTCTACAACCTTTAAACCATAACCTACCGTGTCTATCTAGTCTACAACCTTTAAACCATAACCTACCGTGTCTATCTAGTCTACAACCTTTAAACCCTAACCTACTGTGCCTATCTAGTCTACAGCCTTTAAACCCTAACCTACTGTGTCTATCTAGTCTACAGCCTTTAAACCATAACCTACCGTGCCTATCTAGTCTACAGCCTTTAAACCCTAACCTACTGTGCCTATCTAGTCTACAGCCTTTAAACCCTAACCTACTGTGCCTATCTAGTCTGCAGCCTAAACCCTAACCTACTGTGCACATCTAGTCTGCAGCCTTTAAAACCCTAACCTACCGTGCCTATCTGTGTCCGGACGTAACAGTCGCTCTCCACCATGTACTCGTGGCCCATCCTGAACAGCTCCAGCATCTTAAGAACATCTTTACCGACCGACCCTGAGACGAGGGAAGGGGAGAGAGTGTGATTAGTCCTGAAGCCTTGGTTGTGTGTGAACAAGATAAAACCTGAGATGTCACCATCATGGTTGTGTGTGTGTGTGTGAACTAGGGCTGTCACTTTAACAAAAAAATTTAATTCGATATTCGTTGCAGAATTGTAGACGAGTTCGAATTCGAATTTCAATGTCAAAAAAGGTCTTTAAAATGGCAAGACTAAAAATAACCATGACCAGTAATTATTTGGAATACGTATATATTGTTGTGTTGAAATAGTTGGAAAGGAGCTACGTTGGAGAGAAGGAGCTGCGTTGACATTATATCTTTGTTTTCTCTCTCACTATTTTCGAGGAAATACAGCGATAATGTCTTCGCCACCGGAGTGTCTAGAAGATGATGATCATTCTGACTTCCACCGGCACTTCGTATTAGGGGCTCGCGTCGCGTCCCCGCCGGCATTACCTCCGGCTCTGCAGCTGGACACTTTGCTCGGGAGGCGCTCGGCCGTGTGAGGGCTGACGGCCTCTCTGGGGCGGGTGATGTTTTTGCGACGCGGGCGCCAGGTGTGTCGGTTGTGGGGGGAACGGCTACACAGCTTACGAAGGCCAGCTCCAGGCTGGGATCCTTTTTCGCTGCCACTTAGCGGCGTGGAGGGGGTTCTGGTTTGATGCCCACGTTAACATTAGCTCCTCCTCAAGTAAGAGCTTTGTTTTCCTGGGACCGAATCTGCGGTTCAATTCCCCGGGTCTCTGGACAAACGGATACCCACTGTCTCCGTGCTGGCCCCGATTTTCAAGATGAAAAGCACCCGGTGCGAGGGAGGTGAGCTTGGTGTTCATTATGAGAATATCTCCATGCTCAAGTCGGCTATAGTCCGCGAGGGACTTGTTGCCGGCACCGCTGTGTCTGGTAAACACCGTTCTGAAGTGGGACGTGTGTTGCCTTTTTTCCCTTCTTTTCTTCGGATGAGAAGAGGAAAAGACAGCGTCTGTCTGAAGTGTTGGCCTGTATTGCTTTTCTCACGTTGTGCAGTTTTCAGTGGTAGCCGCTTAGCTTGCTTCTGCGTGAGCTAGTGGCTAGCGATAGCCAGTTAGCTGTTAGCTACGACGTTAGTTACCGGCTTCGCTCGGCTGGGAACGTTAACTTGATGCTATCAGTTAGCCTAGAGTTAGCTGTTAGCTTGTGCTACGACCATTGGTGTAGCCGTGAGAATAGCAGGCCCTGGCACTCTGACTACGACATCATCTTTGACAGAAGATGTAGTCGGGCCTGCACCATGACCGGCTGCAGGAGGGGTGCGTCTCGCCATAGCTTCTTTTTGCTCCGCCAGCGAAAGGCCGTTCGTCAACGTGGAGACCAACCTGTGTTGCGGCCTTTCGCCCTGCGTTCCTTGGTGCAGGTAAGATGTCCATTGGACATTACCCCACTCTTCCTTCCTTCCCCTCCCGAATGTTTTGTTAATAACGATGTCTTTGTCTACAAAACATATGTTACTTCCCTACATTTGGAGATACGACGTGTGCTGTGTGTGAATTGTCTTGGTCGCTTTGTATAGCTTGGGTAGCGTTGGCCAAGGCTTGTGCCTTTCTCTCTACCTAGGAACAGCGTTGTTTATTTACGTGAGTAAAAATGAACTGGGTTTTTGTTGTATGATGAGAAGTTGTGTGTGTTCATGTAACATTTAGACAACGTGGCTGAGCCCACAACTGGCTGGGTTACCCTACAATACTGTGCATAGTGGCATGTGATCGAGGGATGAGTCCCTCTCTCAGCTTGTTATTCTTACTTGAGGGTAATGATGACAATAACAAGTGGCAATAACAAGTTTTTTTCACACATAAGCAGGGCTGTGCCTGTTCAAACAAGGTCTTCGGCTGTGCTGGCGTGCATGATGTAAAGCTTACTCTACACATTTGGCGTCGTATCAGGGGTAAGGTGGTGAGGGGTGGGTGAAATTATTCCAAGGTTTGCCCCTGGCCCCCCCCCCCCTCCAATATGATTTTGTTTACAAAATGTGTGTTGATTCACTATATTTTTGGGGATACAGTGTAAATCCCTCAGCTTCTGCTGGGGTTGTGCTCTTGCTTAGAGAGAGGCAATTTTTTCTGAAAATTGTTTGGTCGCTGTCATGTGGACTTAGCAAGGCCTGTGACCAGTACTTAATCGAGGACTTATGTCTTCTCTCATCATGAAAAACGGCGTTTCCTCTTACAGTAGTGAGAGTGTACTTTTGCCCTTTTTTGTTGTGATGGAGGGTTGTGTGTATCGTATTCACGTTTAAGATCCACAACTGGGTTAGGTGTTGGCCTACAGAAGTTACATGTGTAAGCTCTTGTACCAGGGTCCTTGGCCCCTCTCTTGGTCTGTTTTTTTTTCTTCCTTCCTTTAGGGTAACGGTGTAATAATTCAGGTGGCAGGTTCGCACATGAGCCTGAAGCCATATATAAAACCAGTTTTGCACAGGCGAGGTTATCGTCTGTGGCTGGTGTGCAGAATGTGAGGCTGTTACCTTAAACAGGTATAAATGCGCTTCATGTAGCACGCTATGACTGGTGTCATGGCTCTGCTTTGTCATTGCATCGTATCAGGGGTGAGGGGTCATGAGGGGTGGGCTGATAAAATCCCCCCCCCCCCCCCCTTTACTGATTGGCCGGGAGGTGGGACCTCCTGCCTGTCAGTTTTTCCCTGTCGGCTGAGGGGCAGCGCGTCACAGGGAGGGGAAAGGGGGGGGGGTTCCCTGGTTCCACTCCCTGTTAGGATGGGTGGGTCACAGGTTTTTTCCCCCCGGCCATGGGATACGTCACTGGGTGCGTTCCTATTGGCCAGGAGACGTCCGTGAGGTTACAGGCTCTGTGCTGCAGACCGCTGTCTTTGTCAAAGTTGGATGATGCGTTGCATTCGAAAACTGTTAGCTTTCTGCTCTGCTCTCTATTACAGTGTGTATTGGGCTGTTGGTCACTTGGCCCAATTATTATTACATGTATCTTTTTCAATTGTACTCACGTGGAGGTCTCTCTGGGGGAACTTCTGTCTTCCCCTCTTATGTGAGGAGCGGAATTGACGGGGTTGCCCTCAGTCGCGTCATATAAGGCCTGTGTCTGTGTCTTATTGACCGGCTTCCTGCTGCTCGTCCCAGACAGCATGGAGGGGACGTCGTCTGGTGTTTTCTTGTTAGAATTCACCATTGATGTGTTTCGGGTTCTTGACGTGCATATAGCGCTGGCCCTGGGTGCTTCCTATGTGGAACCACTGTTTTGGGCCGGCACGCCCTGGTTGCCCAATTCATAGAAACAGCGTTTTTTTATGCGGGCGTCTAGGAAGGAGATTTTTTATCTCTACCGAGCGCCAGTCTCGATGACTCGCGTACATCTCCGGGGGGAGATGACGGAGTAGATCATTACACACGTCTCACACCCATGAGGTGGGCCGCCAGAAGCAGCGCATTCACGTTCTGTCCATCTTGGTGGCGCCCTCTGTGATGTTTTAGATCGACACGCGTACCTACCCCCCTCTTAGGACTGGGGATGGCGGCGTGACTAGGGCGCGGGACTGGTTCTGGTCACGCCGGACCAAGTCAGTTAACCTGTTGTCCGCCGGGGCGCAGATCTGCTGTTCTGGTACCCCGAAGGACTTTGTGCTTTTCCGGGGGGAAAATGCCGGGTCGGTCCGGGCTTCGCAGGGGTTGATGTCGTGGATATGTGTGTCATGTGTATGCCACTACGGCTTGCCCATGACCGTGACGTGCTTGGTTCATACTGTGTTGTACCTTGCGCTGTGTTAGGGGGCCTGGTCCTTCTCCATTGTGTCACTCCTCCCTCCCCCTGCTGGGCAGGTATGGGAGGGGGGTGTCGAGGTGGTTGCTGTCAACCCCTCTAGGCATCCCTGTGTAGGTCCCGGTCCGCCAGGCCCAGGTCCGGACTCATTTCCGTCGACCTGTTGGCCTGGGTTAACCCTTTTGAAAACTGAAACACTCTGTTTCTAGGTTTTTCTTGGTGGGTTAAGGGAACAACCGCCTCCTGTTAAACTAAACATAGGGGGGTGGTTGGTTCCCCGGTGTGTTGATAGCGGAGTCGACTCTCGGGTTAGGCTGGGCTTGACCCCGTCTGCCTGCGAGTGTGCCCCCGCACCTTTCATGACGTCTGCCAATCATGTCAGCCTTCTCTGCCTCGGCCTGTCTAGGGGGTCGGTTTTTGTGGAGGCTACGACATGGTGCACAGCATACCGAACGCCCCTACTGCTGTTCTCAGTAGACCCCTTAGGCGCCTGTCTAGTCCGCAGTGCTCCGGGCACAGGTCGACCCTTAGGCGCCTGTCTAGTCCGCAGTGCTCCGGGCACAGGTCGAGTTATGCTTTTGACCTGTTGCCAGGATTGAGGGATCAACCTCTTTGGGGGTTGTCTCTGCTGTGCGCCGACTGGCCCCACAGTGTTGTGGGGGTGTAGCCTCTGTGAAGTGCTTCAGGGCGGCGTGCTGTAGGGGGGAAGGGCCTGCTCTTGGATTGGGCCCTGTCCGATACGCTGGCGATGTGGGGGGTGGTGTCACTAGTGACCGTCTGGTGGGGTCTCGATGCTGCGGCATCGTTGGCCTCACCAGGCCCCCTTTTTTCCGGGGGGTCCTGACCCTCAGGCTGTTCCTGGGGCTGGGTTCTCCTTCGCATTCCGCTGCTACGGCCTTGCCACAGGGTTGGGTTCTTGACCTTTGACCCTGTGATGTTAGGGGCTGTAATGTTTTTTTCCCCCTTCCTGTTCGTTCCCTAGTGGCATGTGGGATGCGCGCCTGGAGTAGTCGCGGGTCCTTCTGTGTGAAGGTAAGTCCCACGATCTGCTCACCCTGTGCGTTGAGTTACTAAACCCTCTTCTCACAGTCGGATCAGATTCCCTCCCGTCCCCCTCTAGGGGGGTCCGGGGGCTCGGGTCCTCAGCGGGTACATTTGTCGAGCTTCCGCTCTGCTCAACTCCTGTGTTCCAATAGAGCAGAGCGTAAGCTATATGATAATATAACATACGGTTATCCTATAACCATAGTTATATGAGTATAGCGAGCGCTCTGCTCTGACTCACTGAGGACCCCGTGGTCTTCACCTTCGGTGGTGAAAGACTTGGGAAGGAGCTGTTAGTATGGCCACACCCCCGCTTATGTAGAGGAGCAGATGGGGGTGTGGCCAGGCGGATGGGTGTGTACATGTTAAGAAATGTATTCAGTATTAGACTGGATATGGGATATGTTCCAATAGAGCAGAGCGCTCGCTATACTCATAACTATGGTTATAGGATAACCGTATGGTTTATGTAACTATGTGACAGTTACCTCTCTTGGGAAACCTTCAGGTTTATGTAACTATGTGACAGTTACCTCTCTTGGGAAACCTTCAGGTTTATGTAACTATGTGACAGTTACCTCTCTTGCTCTTGGGAAACTTCTTGCGCAGTTTGTTCTTCAGAGGCAGCAGCTTAGGAAGCATGTCGGGGTCGGCGATGTAGAAGTCTGCGTCGATTTCACCGTCTAGGATCTGATGCAGACGTGTACAAGACATGACGGGATTAACAGGTTTGCCATCATAATGCCGTTGCAATGAATCATGGACACAGTGTGATCAAAGGTGCATATGAGGGTCTGTATGCCCCATCGGTTATATTAGACGTTACAATAAATACACAATAAAGAATTAGAATATATATTACGGGTAAGAGTAAAAGTAAACAGTACACAAGGTATACGTTGTAGTCCGTGCAGGTTTTGGTGGTTAAGAGTCAGACACACTTAGTGGTCAGACATTCCTAGTTTAGACAGAGATGACATGGTGAAACAGAGATGAAAATGTGTGTGTGTGTGTCTATGTCCATCTGTGTGTGTGTGTGTGTATGTCCATCTGTGTGTGTGTGTCTATGTCCATCTGTGTGTGCGTCTATGTCCATATGTGTGTGTGTCTATGTCCATCTACTGTATGTGTCTATGTCCATCTCTGTGTGTGTATGTGTGTCTCTATATCTGTGTGTGTGTCTCTATATCAGTGTGTAGGGGTGTAACGATGCGACCTCACAATGATTCAATTCGATTACGATTCTTCAGGCAACGATTCAATGCATCATGAAATCTCTTCATTTGACCACGATTCGATTCGATTCGAATGTTGAATACACAAATGTGGGTGGGGGAACTGATTCACTCAGCATGAATGGACTATAGGTGAATACAATTTAAAAAAAAATAATAATAATAATTTTGATTCATTTCGATTATAATCGATTCTAACATTTTCAAATCGATGCAGTTGAATAGTCACATTAGAATCGATGCATCGTTACACCCCTATCTGTGTGTGTGTGTGTGTATGTGTCTCTATATGTGTGTGCGTGTGTGTGTGTGTGTGCGTGTGCGTGTGTGTGTGCGTGTGTATGTGTGTGTGTTCTCACCCTCTGTACCAGATCACTTCCTCCAGTGAGCGCTGCTCCGTTCTCTTGGGCCAATTGAGCCTGATCAGGATTCTGAGGACCGACACAACATCACAGATTCAGGCCTTGATCAGAGTCAGATTACCTACCCCCCCCCCCCCCCCCCACCCCCGACTCCCGAGGCTCTAGCTCCGTCAATCATTTGGCGATCTTGAGAATATATATTTTTTTTTATCCACTTTTTCTCTCTCCTGTTTTTATGTGTTTTTCTCCCATCCCAATTTAGTCGTGCCAATTCCCCCCTCCCCTTCCTGGTCGTTGCTCGCATGTGCCCCCCCCCCCCCCCACTGGTTGATAGATACTATCATGTCCCGTCCCCTCCGATAAATGCGGAGTCAGCCAGCCACTTCTTTTCACCTGCCAGTGCGGACTCTCATTGGTGAGGTGTAACGTGTGGGACAGGGTTTCCGTTGTCCGGTAATTACCGTTTTTTTTACCGGGGAAATCTGTTGAAGTCCGACATATTTAAATATCTCCGGTCATAATGTCCTGTGAAAATAATTCCCTCTAAGCACAATTTGAATTGTATTAAAATAGTTACATTTGTTTCATTGTTGCTTCACCAAGCAGGTCTAATAATGACAACGATGTGTGTTCCTATATCATATCACGCGCACAGCAAGTTTGCAGCGTGACCTGTGGTTTGCTGATGAGAATGGCGGGGCAGGAGCTGATGCTGGATTAGCGAGAAGCATGCAACTGCAGAGCTCACAGTTGTGCCCGCACAGTGCAATACTCCAATTCAGCCATTGGCAATTCAACCACTGGGTGGGTGGCGCTGCTGAGCGGTCCCCAGACCGGACCTGAAAGCGCCGCTGGCTCTGCAGTTGCATACTATTGGGATTAGTTTATCGCTTCGTTGAACGTTTCAGTGAACCCCACGATAATGTTGCCGTCTCTCTCTGCCAAATTTCTCAGTTCTTCGCTTGATATAATTAATACAAATGTCCAATATAACGGAATTCGTTAGCTCATAAAAATGTGATTATAACAGACTGTTGTTTAATGTCGGGCCGACTGCCCAGACACCTATTTGATTTCAAGTCAGCAGCAGCACGGAGTCTCGAGGGACTTATTTTATTTGGAATATAATGACTGTATACGCAAAAGTAGCCTAGTTTTAAGTTAAAATATTATAAATCTACATGCCTTGAGGATGTCATTATATAGCCTGCCTATCAATTGTTTTTAAGCTCAATAAACTGACCGGAATTTCTCACATTTGTCCGGGAGATTGAAATCTTCCAGGACACGGAGACCGGCAACAATATTTTCTAACGGAAACCCTGGTGTGGGAGGCTCACACTACCCTCACCATCTCTTCCTCCTCCTGTAGGAGTCGCCGTTTACAACCACCAGATTACCACCCACCGGCTTCCCTCCCGCTGACTCTGCCAATTGAGCCAGTATGACGGCCGGCCAAGCCGGAGGCAACGCTGACAGCCGGATTCGATACCGGTGTCTCTTGAGTTGGTGACGAGCGCTTAGACCACTGCGCCACCCAGCCGCCTGCAATCTTGAGAATTATTATACAGGGTTGTAGCCAATGAGTGTGCAGTGTTTCCCCTGAAAAAAAATTCAGCAGCGGTGCTGTGCCTCTAGGGGGGTCCGGGGGCATACATTTTAAAGTTAAATGCATCAATCTGGTGCACTTTGAGAGCAAAATAAAGAGGCTAGATCTATGATGAACTTTGTGCTCAAAACACAAAATCGACTAGACTGCAGTGCTTTCTCCCTGCAGCCTTTTCCTCAGGTCAGTCTTTTACATTAAGCACCCCCACAGCCCAAATTAAATGATAAAAAAATATATATATATATATATTATTTTTTTTAATAATTTTTTTTTAATAGTCTAGTTCAGGGGTCAGCAACCTTTTTGACATGGAGTGCCTGTTTGAAATATAGTTGTAACTAGTGTGCCTCAACAATATTCCATGCATCGTAATTTTTTTTCTCATAATCAGGTCTTTGATCTTTATTGTTATTGTTATTATTAACAATATTATTATGATGGTTGTGTCAACCCTAAATCTGAGTTGGGGGGGGGGAGGGAAACAATGCAGACAAACAGCTGCATACAGTGCGACCATTTCACTCACATTTGCCCATTCATTTTTGGACACATCACACACCATCGGTGTGTGTACTGTACGTGTGCTTTCATAGCTCCACCTACATGCCTAATGGAGAACACCAGGATGTGAATGGAGGGTGAATGTGAGGTATATCGTGTAAATAAGTTTTGATTGATCGCAAGACTACACTGTAAATATAAGTTACCAGAACTTAAAAATATTGAGTTCAGTTACTGTGTATTAAGGTTTTCAGTTTTCAATCCATAATAAGTTAACAGAAAAATAAGTACACAACCACATTATTTCAACCTAATAAAACTATGTTTATTGTCATTGTTTTAAGAACACAAGTTGACTTGGTAATACTCACATTTTGAGTAAAAAAATTGCTTTTAACATGTGCAATGTTCAATGAAATAGAAAAATAAATAATACAATTTGTTGATTAAGCCCACTGGTCACAATGGTGACCATAATAATACCGAACACTGTGACCTCATTTTTCTTCTTCTAAATTACATGCTATATTATGTTATTTGATACTATCTTGTCTAGCACAGTCTCTGGAGCGTAACAGTAAGAAGCATTTTGTATGAAAGTATTCTGTACTTCTGTATGACAACTATTAAAGAACTTGAACTTGAATAATGTTTTTGTTATAAGGCTCTGCAAATGTTACTGAATGATGTAGCAATGTATTTCCAGCTAAATTGAAATAATAAACAAATAAAGGGTCTCAATTAAATAATGTGGTAGTAAAAAGAACCTGTGGGAGGATTTCAACAAAATAAATGCGACAACAGAGCAAAATATTTCACTATAATATTTATATAAAAAAAAAAAAAAAAAAAAAAAATTATTTTTATTTTTTTTAATGCTGCCCCCTGTGCCTATGAAAATGCCCCCGCGTGCCTATGGTGATGGAGGGGACAGTGACAACACAGAGGTGGGTGTGATGGCGGGGACGATGACAACACAGAGGTGGGTGTGATGGCGGGGACGATGACAACACAGAGGTGGGTGTGATGGCGGGGACGGTTACCTCTGTGAAAACCACGACTCTGTTGGGCTCCCTCCTCAGCGGGTGGGGCAGGACCAGCGTGGACACGAAGGCATCAACCTTTTTCTGAGGGAACAGAGACCACTCATCAATAACACGGTTTCAACAAGTTACATTTAAGACCTTAAGATTAGGGATGCACCGATCCGATATTGATATCGGATATCGGCCCAGATATGACTAAAATAGCTAGATCGGGTATCGGAGACAATTTTAAATTATATATATATATATATATTTTTTTTTTAAAGTTATTTCATTTTAATAATAAATAACAATTCAGTACATTTACGTGTTCATTTGTTACATTTTGTTTCACTAAGTTAGGAAAGTAATGTTTTAAGTCAAGCCTGATGTTGCCTTGCACAAAAGAATGATCAAAGTCTCTTCCACACAGTGAGGCATACAGTTTATTAATTGAACAATGGGTATCGGATCGGTACTCGGTATCGGCCGATACCTAAAGCACAGGTATCGGTATCGGGACTGAAAGTCGGATCTGTGCATCCCTACTTAAGAAATTTTTTAAATAACTTTTGGGCTGTTACCATGCTGCTTACTTTGCAGCCCAGACATTCCCGACAAACACATTTAAACTAGGGGTGGGAATCACCAGAGGGATCACGATACTTGAGTCACGATACGATAGTATTGTGATACTAAATATATTGTGATATGCTGAGTATTGCGATATTAATATTGCGATTTATTACCTTTTTTCAACTGCAAAGTAAAACTTTGTCAACATGTTTTATCTAATAAAATAAAGTTTTCAGTCTGTTCATCTCACTTCAATCATTTTTATTGCAGAACATGGTATTTTCTCAAGCAGACAGATGTAAACACTGTAATCTGTGTTGCATGTACCTGACAAACTGAACTGTTTGTATTACAGTCATATTCCAACTTAACTGAATGCACATGTATGCGTGTGTGTGGACTACTGTACTATTACAGGTATTGAAATGAACAATGCAACTTCCTTATACAATTTCTTTTTAAATAATTAATTATCGATACGCAAAGTATCGCGATACTACTACGTATCGATATTTCCCCCCACCCCTAATTTAAACCAGATATGATATAAGATCTTAGTTACTGCAACATAGAAGTAACTTCCTAATCCAATACATTTAGTCATTTAGCTGAATGCTTTTATCCAAAGTGACTTACAAGTTGTGTACAACAAGTCAGCAGGAAGGGTACGACTCTGGCAGCTAAGGGTCAGTAAGATTGTTCAAACAGTGTTGAACTTGAGTGCTACAGCCTTGAGTACATAGTAGTAGAGACATATTAGCATAGTAGGTAGAAATATACTAGGCATGGTCGATTACTTAGTAGCAAAGTACATAATTATTTATTTATTTGCATTTATTTATTTTGCATTCATTTAATTTCTTTTGGACCTTATGGTGTCCTTGTTTTGTTCTTGAATTATTGTGATGTTTCTTCTTGACTTCTTGTTTAAAGAAGACGTGTACGGCCCATGGGGACATTAAGGTGTGTTGTACAAATACATTTTATTTGATAATAGTAAAAGACTAATGAATGTTAGTCGCTTTTCTTTTAAGACCATATTAAAGACCTTTTTAGGCCTAGAATTCTGATTATTACATTTAAGACACTCCCACAGATAAGAGCGCGGAGGTGGGTGAGTGTGTCGAGTGTGAATCTGCACACATGGCTAATGATTTCTGAGTCCCGATTCATTCTATGAAATATGGTGATGTTTCATAGAGAGCTCCCGATTCATTCTGCTCAGAGATGGACACCATGTTTCATAGAGAGCTCCCGATTCATTTTGCTCAGAGATGGACACCATGTTTCATAGAGCTCCCGATTCATTCTGCTCAGAGATGGACACCATGTTTCATAGAGAGCTCCCGATTCATTCTGCTCAGAGATGGACACCATGTTTCATAGAGCTCCCGATTCATTCTGCTCAGAGATGGACACCATGTTTCATAGAGAGCTCCCGATTCATTCTGCTCAGAGATGGACACCATGTTTCATAGAGCTCCCGATTCATTCTGCTCAGAGATGGACACCATGTTTCATAGAGAGCTCCCGATTCATTCTGCTCAGAGATGGACACCATGTTTCATAGAGAGCTCCCGATTCATTCTGCTCAGAGATGGACACCATGTTTCATAGAGCTCCCGATTCATTCTGCTCAGAGATGGACACCATGTTTCATAGAGAGCTCCCGATTCATTCTGCTCAGAGATGGACACCATGTTTCATAGAGAGCTCCCGATTCATTCTGCTCAGAGATGGACACCATGTTTCATAGAGAGCTCAAGATTCATTCTGCTCAGAGATGGACACCATGTTTCATAGAGAGCTCAAGATTCATTCTGCTCAGAGATGGACACCATGTTTCATAGAGAGCTCAAGATTCATTCTGCTCAGAGATGGACACCATGTTTCATAGAGAGCTCCCGATTCATTCTGCTCAGAGATGGACACCATGTTTCATAGAGAGCTCCCGATTCATTCTGCTCAGAGATGGACACCATGTTTCATAGAGAGCTCCCGATTCATTCTGCTCAGAGATGGACACCATGTTTCATAGAGAGCTCCCGATTCATTCTGCTCAGAGATGATAGATAGAAACTTTATTGCCATTTCAACACTGTTGATTGGGATTTGTCTTGGTGCCACGTACAGTACAGACAATGTTAAAAACATACAATATAAAAACACAAGAATACAATATAAAAACACAAGAGTACAATATAAAAACACAAGAATACAATATAAAAACACAAGAGTACAATCCCCACAATAAAGAGTTTTACACAAACAATTAAAAAGAAAAAATGCTACAGTACCTAAAATAAATTGCTCAGTGTTCCAGTTTAAAGTGCATATTGCCTTAAAGTGCATGTTGGCTGGTGCTAGCCCTTGTTGTGCAAAGTGCCTGTACATTTGTACTCGAGTTCAGGTGACGGACAGCCTCGGGATATGTACTGTTTTTAAAACGGGATGTCCTGCACCTGAGACTTGAGTCTTCTGCCAGAGGGAAGGGGGTTTAAAGAGGTCGTAAGCAGGGTGAGAAGGGTCCCTGATCACCTTTTCCCCTTTCCGCCTGATTTGTGTGGCATAAATGGAGGCCACAGAGGGGAGCTCACAGCCGATGATTTTTGACGCTGTGCGTACAGCTCGTTCTAAATGTCCCCTATCATGGACGGTGGTGTTTCCGTACCACACAGTCATTGAGAAGGTAAGGACACTCTCTACAGTGGCTCTATAAAAACTGAGCATCGCCTCCCTGGACACACCAAACTTTTTAAGCTGGCGCAGGGAGTGGAGCCTCTGGTGGGCTTTGCTAATTATGAGGCTGGTGTTAACTTCCCATTTTAAATTATCACATATGGTGATGCCGAGGAATTTGAAATGGTTCACCCTCTCCACCTGCTGGCCGTTTATGTATAGAATAGAATAGAATAGAATAGAATAGAAATACTTTTATTATCCCGTGGGAAATTAGACACTGCAAATCGCTCACATTTAAACATTTAGACAGGACAGGTCACAATTTAGAATGATAACACAAATCAAATCAAGTTGCCTAGGATAAGAGTAGAGTAAAATAAAATAGGATAAAATGAAATGAAATAAAATATACAGAAATAAATACAGTAAGAATATACTGAGCATACTGAGCATGGGGTAAACAATTTGGTCAATATAATTATAATTTAAATCTAACTAAATGAAATATATATTCCAGTATATTCCAGTATTTACAGTGTCACAAGGTGCAGTATGCTTTAGGTAGTGTATTGTCCTCCTTGGGTTTCAATAAGACCTAGATCTATGTCTGGCAGCCGTCGCTGCCCTCTGTTGTGGAGCCTGGAGGCCGCTAGTCGCGTCCTCCTGCCACTAATGAGCTGCCGCTCTGTGCTCAGTGATGCAGTGAGGCACAGTGATGCATTATATAGTCTGATGGCTGTTGGAATGAAGGACTTCCTGTGCCGTTCAGTGCTGCATTTGGGTAGTGTGAGCACTGAACATGCTCCTCCTGTCAGCCAAGTCTGTGTATAGTGGGTGGGTGGGGTTTTCCCTGATGGCCTGGAGCTTAGCAAGGCTCCTCCTCTCCGCCACCCTCGCTAGAGAGTCCAGCTCCACCCCAACCACGCTGCTGGCCTTCCTGACCAGCTTATCCAGCCTGGTTGTGTCCACTGCTCTCAGTCCGCTGCCCCAGCAGGTCACAGCGTACAAGAAGGCGCCCGCCACCACCGACTCATAGAACATCCTCAACATCCTTGTACAGACATTGAAGGATCTCAGCCTTCTGAGGAAGTAGAGTCGGCTCTGGCCCTTCTTGTACAGTGCTTCTGCATGTTTTGACCCGTTCAGTTTGTTGTCGATGTGCACACCGAGGTATTTGTACACCTCCACCATGTCCACATCAACTCCCCTGATGGAAACGGGGGTCACAGGTGCACTCCTCCTCCTCCCCAGCTCCACAACCAGTTCCTTGGTCTTCGCCACATTTAGCTGCAGGTGGTTTTTATCGCACCATGTGACAAAGTCCACTACCAGTTCCCGGTATTCCCTCTCGTCACCGTCCTTTATACATCCCACTATCGCAGAGTCATCAGAAAACTTCTGAAGGTGGCAGGACTCTGACCGATAGTGGAAGTCGTTGGTGTAGACAGTGAAGAGGAAGGGAGAGAGGACTGTCCCCTGCGGGGCCCCGGTGTTGCTGACCAGTCTGTCTGACACACAGCTCCGTAGACGCACGTACTGTGGTCTTCCCGTCAGATAGTCCACAATCCAGGTACAGAGGAGGGTGGACTGCCTCCCCGCGCCGGAAGTCGACTATAATTTCCTTTGTCTTAGAGATGTTCAAAAGCAGGTCGTTCTCCTTGCACCATACAGCAAAGCTATCGACTTCAGCTCTATAGGCCGATTCATCCCCGTTCTTAATTAGTCCCACTACTGTTGTGTCATCCGCATATTTAAAAAATCGGACAGAATCAGAGTGGGAGGCACAGTCATTAGTGTATAGACAGTAGAGCAGAAGAGAGAGAACACAGCCCTGGGGGGCCCCGGTGTTCAAGGTCCTGGATCTAGAGAACAAATTACCTACTTTAACCACTTGTTCTCTGTCTGAGAGAAAATCTAGAATAAAATAGCACAGAGACTCATCAATTCCGAGCAATTTAAGTTTTTCAAATAATTTAAAAGGCACAATCGTGTTAAACGCTGAACTAAAATCAATAAACAAAATTCGTACATGGCAGAGGCCTCCAGGTGCTGCAGGATGGTGTGTAAACACATAGATACAGCATCCCCTACAGACCTGTTGGGCTGATAAGCAAACTGATACATGTCTAATTTAACAATACTAGATAAATGATCACAGACAAGCCGCTCAAACACCTTCATAATGACAGAGGTCAGAGCGACGGGCCTGTAATCATTCAGACAAGCAGCGCTAGATTTCTTGGGCACAGGTATGACTATGGCAGATTTATAGCATGCCGGGACTTTAAGTGTGCTGAGAAACCAATTAAAAAGATCTGTAAAAACAGTAGCGAGTTGGTCAGCACCATTTTTCAGGGTAAAAGTAGACACATTGTCTGGCCCTGCGGCCTTCCTAACATTTTGTTTGCGGAGTAAGGCTCTGACTTGGTGTTCCTCGACTACAAAGGGGGGGGGGGTTACAGGACCCATTCTATCAGCTACCCTGGGTTGATCACCTGAGTGCACATCAAATCTGCAATAAAATTCATTGAGCTTGTCAGGGAGAAGGGGATCCCCATTCTGAGCTGACTGTTTATTCTTGTACCCAGTAATCATATGTAGACCCTGCCAAACCCCTTTTGCATCCCCAGCGTTCAATTTGTCCTCAAGACTGTCTCTGTACTTAGCCTTAGCTGTTTTCACACTTCGTTCAAATTCATACCTGGCAATTTTATAGAGATCTGCATCTCCACTTTTGAAAGCCTGATTCTTCTTAACCCAGAGACTTTTAACCTCTTTATTAAACCATGGCTCATTATTGCCATAGATAGTCATCATCTTTGATGACTGGACATGGACAAACATGGACACCATGTTTCATAGAGAGCTCCAGATTAATTCTGCTCAGAGATGGACACCATGTTTCATACAGAGCTCCAGATTCATTCTGCTCAGAGATGGACACCATGTTTCATAGAGAGCTCCTGATTAATTCTGCTCAGAGATGGACACCATGTTTCATAGTGTAAAGGCCAAATGAGTGTTCTTGTTATAGATTATTATTATTATTAGTATTATTATTATCTATATATTATATTATATATTAGAACTATGCACTGTTTAGACTGTCTTATTTATGTTTGGACACTAGAGGGCTCACCACCCATTACAGCCCACTCCTATAAATAGCCAAGGTGATCACTGCAATCTTTGTGCACCTGTGATGAGGATACAATTTTCTACCTGTTTCACTGTTGGATCTGACCTTGGGGAGCAATTGACAACTGTTCTGTTTAAACCCTTCATTCACTATCATTTACCTTTGGACAACAATAAACCCTGTAAACCGTAAGAGGAGCAACTTTGGACATTCAATTCATTCAACATCACAACTTTGGGACTGAGTAAGATAATTAATTGCGGGTGCATCGTGGACGCTTGTCGATTCACTGGGGAGCGACAAGCGGCCACCACAAAGTAGAAAATTGCCTCATGGAAGAAGGACGTGTGCTGAGTGAGTACAAAGCTGGAAAACTCCTCACGAAAGAAGGACATGTGTGAGTATAAAGTAGGACAAGCTCCCTCACCAAAAAGACTCCAGAGGTAAGAAGATTTATGAATAACACCTCTGTTGTTGAAGACCTGGATAAAGGAATTGATAGTAGCGTGAAGAGCTGAACCAGCCTTCTGTGAAGATAAAATTGTTTGGACGCTGCTGTATTTATGAATGAAACGTGACTCGTGACACATTGCTACTTGTTGTGCTTCCGTGCGAACGCTGTTGAGTATTATAACGTAGACTGACAAATTGATTAATTGTGATGCTGTGGATTACGGAACGTATTTGGACGCCGTATTATTTGGAACCATTGCAATTAATGTTGTCAGTCACTCTCGACGTGTGGAAAAACTAGACAGCGTCAGACTAATTGAATTGAGATACTGTGGAATGGATTATGGAACGGACTATGTGCCGTATTAGAATTAAGTAGAACCATCGCAATTAATGATGTCTGGACGTGTGGAAACTAAATGGCGCAATGGACCGATTTAATTCCGATACAGCAGTGGACTACGGAACGGAGCATTGAGGTATTGCAATTAAAGTCACTCTTGACGTGTGGAAACGAAATAACGTCGGCACAATGGCAACCTAATTGAGTTGCGATATTGTGGATATGGAACTGACTGTGTGCCGTATCGTTTAGAAGTGGAGCCATCGTAATTAGTGTCGTCACTGAACGTGTGGAAACTAAATTGTTCTCTTGGACATTGTAGATGTGTGGCAAAACTAAAGCTATACTACATTACTGCATAATATACTAAGCAGAAAGGAAAGGAAACTCACTTTTGAAGGCTCTGACGTCACACCAAGTGAATGCAACATTCAAACTACAAAGGATAAATAAAAAGAATAAATAACATGTCTGAAGCCAAGATGAGGCCAACCAGTCATGGAGGTAGTAAAATAGCCTCTATGATTAGAAAGGCTAAAGCTGAGGATATTACTGAGGAAATGTGGGAGAAACTGGTGTCCAAATGGGGTAAATTCTCTAGGGAGGCGCAATCACAACTTATTTTTTACAAAGTGTTGAACAGAAGCTATTGGACGCCTAGTAAACTGGCCAGACTGAAATTAAGGGACAGTGACATCTGCTGGAGATGTGAGAAGGAGACAGGCACTTTACTGCACATGCTGTACGAATGTGAGAAGGTCCGGAAAATGTGGGATCAAATTGTGATATTCCTAAGTAAGGTTCTGAATGTGAAGATAAATAACGCCCCAATGGCATGTGTTTTGGGTATAGTACCGAAAGGGATTAAACTGCCTAAATACCGGGGAATGTGGTATAGAATGGCCATGATATCAGGATGTAGAATTGCACTACGACATTGGAAATCACCTGTTGATATTACTTTTAAAGAATGGATGGAACTAATGTTCCGGACAGCATCATATGAAAGGGTGACGTATAGAGTCGCAGGGAGAGAGGATATTTTCGCTGAGGTATGGGACAGTTTTCTACACCTGACTGAACGGTCTGGGGACAAATGATTAAGGTGGGATTACAATGTTATCAAGGATGAATATGAAAAAAAAGGGGATCTGATCTGATGGTACTTGTGCTTTATAATGTATTGTATATGTATGTACATGTATTTTATGTCCGGATGGTGTATCTATGGAACGGTCACTGTCTCTATCACACTCACATGTGCGCAGGTATAGCCGCATACAAGTATCTAGGATACACATATGTGTACATAATAGGTTTACACACACTCATATACACAAGGATAAGTTATACACGTCAGGGGCACACATACATGCACATACTCACTTATAGGAAATAGGCATACACACACCTACATATACACATAGTTGAAGTATAGGCTTTCACTGACACATATGGGGGATACACATGTATATAGGAGACACACACATACGTAGCTGAGACGCACATATATATACACGTTTGAGATATACACTCACATAGGGGGCAGAGGCACACATGGATACGAGACACACACAAGAGATAGGAGTACAGTCACATACCAGGAAGATGCACACACACACATATGAGGCATGTACACATGCTTACGTGATACACGTACCCACATACATGTGTTGGAGACATGCGTGCATGGATGTTATCATGCACAACTGCATATGTCTGGGGCGCTTTCTCTCACATGCAATATGGAGAAGGGTGGCATCCCGATAGAGGATGCAGCACATACCTGCTCGAAGGTAGTTCGGTCTACATGCAAAGTATATATATCAGGGATGCATACGCATAATGTATAGTATAGTATGTTTCTTTTTTCGTAAGTATTTTTTTATTTTCCATGTCAGTTGTTAATGTATTTGTATGAGTCCTTTACATGTTTTGTATGTTCTTACAAAAAAGAAAAAGGCAAATCCTGGAAATTGCATATGATGATGTGGAAAGAGATGTTTTGAATATTGGAGAGATTTGTGCAAAAAAAAAAAAAAAAAAAAAAAAGGCTAAAGCTGAAAAGGCAGGCTTAAGGCAGGCTTAATGGTACGCCTTGCCAATTTCAATAAAGAGCAAGAGCTTGAGAAACAACAAAGAGATTTGGAATATGAGACTGCCCTTGCCAATTTAAATAAAAAGCAAGAGCTTGAGAAACAACAAAGACATTTGGAATATGAGACTGCCCTTGCCAATTCAAAGAAAAAACAAGAGCTTGAGAAACAACAAAGGTATTTGAAATATGAAACATTGGAATTGGAAAACAGACAAGCCAAGCAAGCAGCCAAGCAAGCATCGTCGATAAGAGTCATTGAACCGGCCAATGAATATCACAACAATGGTGCTGATGATGTTTTTACTAATCACGGTGTTGATTTCAGCTCCAAGGTGTGCGAGCACAAAATACATAAAGCATCCCTTGAACTTTGCAAGCCATGGTCAGAGTCCAGAGGAAAGGACAGCGATGATGATGAGGACGAGTCGACCCCCATTTATGTCCCCTCCGGCGAGTGGACGGTGGAGGGTGACCTGCTGAGTCCTACCCAGAGACTTCCTCCGAATGAACCAGATGACAATAGTGAGGAAGAAGACGGCGTCGATGATGACGTCGATGATGAGGAAGAAGAGGACGACAAAGCGGGCGCGCCTCACGTTCCCTCCAAGGAGTGGATTGTTCCTCAGAATGAACTAGACGATGATGATGGTGGTGAGGAGGACGGCGTCGATGACGTCGATGAGGAAGATGAGGACGGCGTCGATGACGTCAATGATGAGGAGGACGCAGCAGAGACGAAAACAAACTGCATAGGCAACATGATGAGGAGAAGGACAGTGAGGAAGAGGACAGTGATGAAGACAGCGAGGAGGACAGTGATAAAGAAAAGGAAGACGATGGAGTAGAAGAGGTGGACCAGTGGCCAAGCCATACTGCTAAAACAAGATGTGCTGCCCCTGCTGGTCGAAGCCGGCATGTGCTGCCAACAACCTCTCATACTCAAGCCCCTCAGTCTCACACTGATCTACACCAAACAAGCGGAAGCAGCAACCTAGCATCAGATGATGGAGAAGACAAGGAAGCTGATGATGGGGCAGAGGCAGAGGATGAAGACTGAGGAGAGGAGGGGAACCAAAACGCTGGATGGGCAGAAGCCATGGCTAAGATCCTGGGAAAGAAGACCCCAGAGAGTAAACCCTCCATCCTACTGAAGAACAAACAGCTGGACAAGCTGAAGGAGAAAAAGAAACAGGTTGACAAGAAGCGGACCTGGGAGATGATGTGTAGAGACAAACCTGACCTGGTCAAAGACAGAGGGATGGAACGAAATCTAGAGAGAATTGCTACCAAGGGGGTGGTGCAGCTGTTCAACGCTGTGAAGAAACAAGCTTATCAAGTGAAGCCCATGGAAGCCCATGGTGTTACCGGGGCCGGTGATGGCCAAACACTTTTGAATATGCCAGTTTCCAAGAGGAGAAACTACAAAAGACGACGGCGTAAATGAAACCTGGGGAAGAATGGCTGAAACCTCCCGACCGACTTACCGCAGAAAGTCCTGACGACCCCGATGGAGAGTCACGACCAGTGGACATTGGCTATAAGCCTATCAGAGCTATATGGCTCCGTTTGTTAAAACAAAAACAAAAAAAACACTTTGAATATTATCATTGAGTTACCTTGACTGTTATTTGAATTACTAATTAATTTGTTCTTCCCATGCACAGGGACAACAAGCGAAAACCAGAGCCCCAGTCAAGCTTCTTCGTGTTTAGAACTATGATTTGAAATTGATTATTATTGAGGATTGCAAGCTATAATGAACACTCACCCGACCATGTTATTTGTTTTGTAATTGTGTAGGCACAATTAGGGGCCGGTGTAAAGGCCAAATGAGTGTTCTTGTTATAGATTATTATTATTATTATTATTATTATTATTATTATTATCTATATATTATATTATATATTAGAACTATGCACTGTTTAGACTGTCTTATTTATGTTTGGACACTAGAGGGCTCACCACCCATTACAGCCCACTCCTATAAATAGCCAAGGTGATCACTGCAATCTTTGTGCACCTGTGATGAGGATACAATTTTCTACCCGTTTCACTGTTGGATCTGACCTTGGGGAGCAATTGACAACTGTTCTGTTTAAACCCTTCATTCACTATCATTTACCTTTGGACAACAATAAACCCTGTAAACCGTAAGAGGAGCAACTTTGGACATTTAATTCATTCAACATCACAACTTTGGGACCGAGTAAGATAATTAATTGCGGGTGCATCGTGGACGCTTGTCGATTCACTGGGGAGCGACAAGCGGCCACCACACATAGAGAGCTCATGATTCATTCTGCTCAGAGATGGACACCATGTTTCATAGAGAGCTCCTGATTCATTCTGCTCAGAGATGGACACCATGTTTAATAGAGAGCTCCTGATTCATTCTGCTCAGAGATGGACACCATGTTTCATAGAGAGCTCCTGATTCATTCTGCTTCGAGATGGACACCATGTTTCATAGATTCATTCTGCTCAGAGACGTTGACCAGAGGAAAAGTTGTAGTAGAGTAGTACAACAAGATACTTTAATGCCACACAATGAAGTTTGGTGGTAATTGTTTGCGGTACAGTTTGTTAAAAGCACTGGGACATCAACATGAAATGCCCCCCCCCCCCCTCCCATCTCCCAATCCCCAAAATAAATACATAAATACATACAGGACAGTCACATATAACAGTGTCAGTGGTTAGGTATATATTAGTGAACCCAGGGGTTAGGTATATATTAGGTTAGGTATATATTAGTGAACCCAGGGGTTAGGTATATTAGTGAACCCAGGGGTTAGGTATATATTAGTGAGAACCAGGGGTTAGGTATATATTAGTGAACCCAGGGTAGGGTGCATCAAATTGCAATGCAAAAATGTAATCTCAACATATCAATCTGTCTGGGGTTGCATTTTGTTCGGACACATACAAATTATTTGTGCAAAGTTTGGGAAAGATTCGAGATTTAGAGGTAGCACACAGCATGTGAAAAATATGAAAATGGGCCTTTTTGGGCGTTTTTACTAGATAACATGACAAGGCAATTTCAAAAACGGCAAGAAATTGTTTGAGAACAACATTTATTAACATTTAAGAACAAAATGTTTGATAACAAGTAACAACATTGAAATAGTCTTTCAAACATGTCTCAAGCATCATAGAGTCCTAGACCTTGGCTGTGTTGAGCGGTCATGCTCAACTGCCTGTAGCACATTCTGCAGGTGCTCCTCGCTCCTGGCTGGTGCCACAAAGTCTGACGTCAGTTTGACGCCACGCTCGGCACAGTCATTCACTGCACCCATCTGAAATGCTGTACTGGTAGCCAATCCTCTACATCCAGTGAAAGAAACGCGGGATCGATGTGCAGCAGGTGCATGCCAGTCTGGGTTGGCGAGGTCAGCCAAGCGGGTGGTCAGCGAGAGGGTTGGAAACTTTGGCTTGCCGAAGCCAGTGCCAAAGCGGAGCTGTGGGGCTTGCATGGATATATCAGCCGGCTTGTGCTCCAATATAGCATCTGCAAGTGCGCGCCGCTCGCCAACTGGCACCTTGGTGCTGAAGAGTGCCAGGGGCAGCATCTCGCCCATGTGACAGGTACCATAGGTGCCTCTCCAGTGCCTTAATCGCTGATGCTGCGATGCCCTCGTCAACAGACTTCTATGCGTACAGGTGGTGGTAGAGTGTAAGGTCATTCCATGCTGCATCTACAGCCGTGTCCCAGGTCAATCACCACGTTGCGTAGATGTGCGTGATGAAGTTGGCAAACGCCAGAATCTTCAGCACCTGCTGCTGCGTAGTGACGGTCCCCTGAGAAAGCAAGGCAATGTGCTGCTCCATCAAGGCCAGCTTGAGAGTGTAGAGCAGCTTGGCCATCCACTGCGCCTTGTGCAGTGCTCCCGGTCGTTGGAAGTTAACTAGAGTGTGCTCTGCACTGTCTGCACTCAGATACACAAGACATAGCTGCACGAACTTGCGATAGTCGTCGTCTCGCTTGTAGTGGAGCACTCCTGCAGCGCACACAATTAGTTCATCATGCAACTTGCCCAGGAACGGTGGATCGGCATCGCCAGGAATGTAGGGCCGCTGTCCTTGTGTGGCAACAGGTTCCAGTTGTCCCGCAGACGTGTAAACAATGTAACCTCTGGCGAGCGTGATGTCTCCACCTTGAGGTCAGTTAAGATGTGGCTGAGGAGCACCTTGACGATGTGGTGCCGGCACCTGGACCAGAGCAGTGGTCGACCCAGTGAGAGCTGGATGGCAATGCAGGCTGCCGTGAGATGGCCAGTGTTTGACGCGGTGGTGTCAAATGTCATGTTGACAACCTGATCGGTGCAGCACCAGTCCTGCAGCAGCTTGCATGTCAGCCGGGCAATGATCGTTCCGCATGCCATCGTCAGTCCCCTTCATATATGCTGGCACACCGAGCAGTTTGAGCCGCTCTGCGTCTCCGATCACCACTGTCAGACGCTCCTACTGGCGCACATTGTTGAGCATTGGCGTCAACTTGCTGTCCCAGTGCAAGGTGCACATGGGAGGTGGTGTCCACTGTCCATGCTGGTCCTCACTGATGGCCTGCAGCACGTGGCGGCGCGCTGTCTGCTGTTGCATAGGATGTGGAGACCTTTGCAGAATTGCCACCGGATTCCTTGATCAGGCCACGCATGAAGGCAGCCTGCTGCATTGGTGTGATCTTCAACCGTGTAGCCAGTGACACAAGACTCGGCCGGCTGAGAATGTTTGATGGAATGAAGGCTGTGGTGCCAGTCTTCTTACGCTCACGTGTGGGTGTGTTCTCAGCGGGTGGAGCAGCTGTTTCATCTGCATTGCCGTCTTCATCACTTTCGCTTTCCAACACCGCCATGCTGGACCTCGCAGTCATCTCCTGCTGCTCCTTGGTAAGGCATGCCTGCTGCGTTGCTTCACGATCCTGTCGCCGCTTCAACTTGGATTGCAGCTTGGCATCAAATGCTCCAAATGTGGCCACTCTGTCGCACTTCATGCTGGCCAGGAAAGCAATGTCTTCTGGATCGCGGATCAGCTCCTCTGCATTTGGAGACCACAGCGGGAATGTGGCATCCAGCTTGTGCTCCATTGCATCCACCAGTCGAGCTGTACCCTCACTGGAGCGCCTGGCCTTTGGAATTTGATTTGATTTGATTATGCTAGTGTAGCCTGGTTTGAGGGACTGCCGGCTTATAATTGCTTATCTCAAGAGCGCACCCGGCCATTAATAGAGACCCGGCTTGTAATTGAGACCCGGTTACTATTAGAGGAATTACGGTAGGTGTTTTTAAGCTTTTCTGCTGTAATTCCAAAAACGCTAGTTATAGGCCCTGACGGCAAGATAGATTATCGATTAGCGTTTCTTTCCTATACACGCTATATTAAAATTGTTTAATGTATATGATCGGTATACATTATGCTTCATCATGCGTGAAGGAAAGGGGGGGGGGATGTCGTGTATAATTCCTTGATCGTCAGTAACGGCTTTATTTAGTCTGGGTTGATATGTTGAGCAGATGGTTTGCAGTGAAATGAATAAACAATCGGGCTTAAAATAACGTTATATTCCTCTTACCGTTCGCCGATGAGACTGGAGGAAAAATATCCCAATTATTTGACGCCGATCTCCTAGATCCATTTCCGGTTTGTATGGCGCAATAAACGCCGAAATCATATCGATTATTGCGTTTCGAAAGCGATCCAAATGCACTCGAGTGTTTGTCTGGACCCACGTAACAAGATATGACTGCCGGAGGGATTTCCTTGATGCACCGATCGCCACTTCCGGTTTTGGCGTGAGTGTAACTCGCCCGACCATCCACCAGGCGGCGGTATTGAGGCGTTGCAATCTCAGACAGGGTGCCACTGCAGTCCAGAGGGAGGCTGGATGAATTATGAATGCCATGGCGAAAAAATGAAATATTGATCCCAAAAACGATTTACGCCGTTGTTGGCGTTCAACGCATGGCGGGCAATAACTTACGCCGTTTATGGCGCACAATGTGTTAATGTCTGAAGGAGTCGACTGAAGGCTTCTTGTTCTCTGCAAAAGCATGCAATTGGTCCACTGATGGATACATCTTGATATTTGTCTAGTCTAGTGTGTTCGTTAGACGGGTGAAATCCTCTTTCAGTGCCTCTGTGCCTGTTTTCTTAGGCAGTTAGCCTCTGGTATGCGTGCCATTAGCGTTAGCCACGCTTCTGATCAATTGAAAAAATTATAATAATAATACAAAATTATAATATATATATATATATTTTTTGCATTCGACTAAGAGGTTGGCAGTCGACTACGGCTCCTTTCGATCGATTAGTCGACTATTCGACTAATAGGGGTCAGCCCGTATATGCGAGTATACTTATTTGTAGGGGTGTAAAACGATGCATAGATTAATTGAAATGCATCGATTCTAATGTGTTCGATTCGATGCATCGATTTGAATATGTTAGAATCGATTATAATCGATTTTTTTTAATTTTTTATTGTGTATTGTTTTTATTGACCTATAGTCCATTCATGCTGAGTGAATCAGTTCCCCCAGCCACATTTGTGTATTAAATTTTTTTTGGGGAATTAACTGATAGAAAATGTATCGAAAATGTATCAAAAATGTATCTAATCGAATCGTGGTCAAATGAAGAGATTTCATGATGCATTGAATCGTTGCCTGAAGAATCGTAATCGATAAGAAATCGAATCGTTGTGAGGTCGAATCGTTACACCCCTACTTATTTGGTATGCCGTTCCAAATATCATGTATTGGAATAAACATGCATTTCTTAATTACAATCTTTATTTATTTATTTATTTATTCATGCATCATGTATATGTAACCGTGTTGAGGATTGTCTCACCTTCTTCTCCAGTTTCATGTCCAGCCTCAGGTCGATGTAGACGGGCTGGTCCCGGGGGCTGAAGTCCAGCAGCTGGAAGCCCTTGAGCAGCGCCACGGCCGCGGGGGCGTCGTGCACCTGCCGCGGGTAGTGCTTGAGGACGTAGACGTCGTCCACCGGGGCCGGCGCCGGCCTCCGACCCGACCCCTGACCCTCAACCGCCACCTTCTTCTCCTTCACCACCTTCTCCTTCTCGCTCTTCTTGCCCGGCTTCTTCTGCGTCCTGTCACCAGAGGAGAAGGCCAGGTCTTCAACACCTCTTTTAGGTCACATTCTAATGTGTTGTCTCCATGCAGCACAAGCACAGTACAACCAAAAGAGGTTGGGCAACAGTAATATATGTACAGGTGATTAAACTGGGTATAAAATATATTAAAGAGTACTACTGAGGAGCCGGATTCCAACCAGGAGCCTTTTTTTCTTTTATACAGTTTCTTTATGTTCCCTTTTCAACATGAAACAAGACAACACAATAACAATACTAATAAACAAGACATCACAGGACAATAACAGTAATAATAATAATAATAATAATAATAATAATAATAATAATAATAATAATAATAATAATAATAATAATAATAATAATAATAATAATAATAATAATAACGACAATGACAAGACCATAAATCAGAATAATGAAAAGTAAAATAGTCATGTATAAATTAAATATATAAATTAATAATATATATATATACACACACATACATATATATACATATATATATACACATACATACCCACATGTATGTACCATAAGGCGAGATTACCTGAGCACCAGTCATCTCCAGTATCGACAACCAAGGTCCCCACCCCGTGAGGATCCCAAATCCGGCGCCCCAGCGAGCCAGAGCATCATGCCTCTTTAACACTCCGACTCACCAAGACCTCGAATCAGGGGCCCCCACCAGTCCGAGACCACGTCTTGTTTGCTTTTCTCATATTTTTATATTCAGAGTTAATGATATTGTTTACACTGTTCATTTTTTCTCATACGTATTTTTAAATAAACAATAATAAATAATAACAACAACAACATCATTGTTATACAACAGACAGGCCTCTTACCAGGAGCCTTCTGATTACCAGACGACCAGCTCTACCGACTACCTCCTGAGACACTGTCTAACCCTAACCTTCTGATTACCAGACGACCTGCTCTACCTCCTGAGCTACTATCTAACCCTAACCTTCTGATTACCAGATGACCGCTTTACCTCCTGAGACACTGTCTAACCCTAACCTTCTGATTACCAGACGACCTGCTCTACCTCCTGAGCCACTGTCTAACCCTAACCTTCTGATTACCAGATGACCAGCTCTACCTCCTGAGACACTGTCTAACCCTAACCTTCTGATTACCAGATGACCAGCTCTACCTCCTGAGACACTGTCTAACCCTAACCTTCTGATTACCAGACGACCTGCTCTACCTCCTGAGCCACTGTCTAACCCTAACCTTCTGATTACCAGATGACCAGCTCTACCTCCTGAGACACTAGGCGTGTTTGAGATTGGCGAGGCGGACGCAGATCTGCGCAGTTCTTACTACAGCCTTGCCAAGCGCGTTGCATGACGGTTAGAATGTTGTCCGACTTGCTCTGGAAATCTGACTAGGCGAGCCGCGGAGCGAGCCACGCGCCACAGTACCTCTCCAGTGACTGCTCGACGCAAATGCATGATGGGAAACGACTTTCTATCGTTGTGCAAAGCGCCCATTGGCTCAGAAAAGTTGTCACCGCCCACAAGAGGAAGTTATGAGACGTTTGATTGATTGATTGAAAACTTTATTAACCGATTGCAGAATGGGTACAATACAGTACGGGTCCCGTCTACCCGTCTATCAGATAGATTTATTATTATTATTATTGGATACAGGAGTTTGGGTACCAAGAGCTTCTTCAAATAACGTTATCATCATGATAAACTTCATGAACTGTCAGACAGACACCAAATTATTTTTATCAGAGTACTGACATTCACAATTGAACACTTTACACATTCCTCGTGAATGCTGTCTTAATAACCATCTCTGCAATGGAGTTTATATCAAAATAACAATATATCAACCCCCCTGAACAAATAGCTGGTGATTGCTTCTTCAAGTCGATTCTACAGACGGACTGTTTCTATCATCGGAATTAAATAATTATAATGATAATAAATATGACAATTACGTTTTGCATTTAGTCATGACTCAATGAGCAATCTGAGCATTACCGCTCTATGTACAGTACTTCTCTAAGCCGTCTGGCTCTCAGTTAACCCAATCACTAGATAGATTAACGAATTCCATATAAATATTTTTTTTTTGTTTTTTTTTTTTTATTATTATTTTTTAAACATAACATAAAATTAGACACTCAAGCACTAACAGTTATATCCAAAGTAAATCACAGGACTATACATTCCATTTTAATCAATATAAATGTAGTTTACGAGATATCTATCTAATACTTGCTATCCAATACAATACATACATATGCTCTTGCTCGCTCTCCCCCCCAGGACCCCCACTTGGATAATCCATCCATTTTCATTAGTTTCTAACCAGGAACTACAATTCATATGCTAGCCTTTATTCTCTCCACCACTTCTAACCAGATTGCAATGTTGGTTTCACTGACACCTAAAATTCTTGCTGTAGATATCTCTAGATAAATCACATCGAGATAGGTAAGAACCCATACCTTCCAGCACATTTTATCCGGTTGAATCCATCGTGATGCTATCAGCTTTTTAGCAGCTGTGAGACCGGATAAAACTAGTCTCTTTAGCTGTATAGGGGCTGCTAACTGAGAAACATCATTCAACAGCAATACAGAGGGGTGTACAGGTATGTTCAGAAATAAAAATTCTGATAATTGCAGGGTCACTTCTTCCCAGAATATCTTAACCGGTGGGCAATCCCAATACATGTGCATAAATGTACCCTCATCCCCATTTGTACATAAGGAACATAGGGAGTCTTGTTTAAGTCCCATTCTGTTTAATCTTATAGGAGTCAGGTATGTCCTATAAATATAATTAAGATTAATTTGTTGATGATCCGGGTTGCGTGACGCAATTCGAACGTTTGCCCAGACTTCTTGCCAATCAAAATCTATTTCCAAGTCTGGTATATCCCTCCTCCAGACTGAGTCTAGGGGAAGGATTCCATACGAAGACGTTAGGAAGTGATGATAAAAATCAGATACGAAGCCTCTTGATGTCTCTCTTTCATAGAAGAATTTGTGATATCTGTGGTGCTCAATTGGTATCTTTAATGGGACTCCATGAGCCTTCAAACATTCCAATAGCTGTGCGTAGAAATAATATGTGGAACTGGTGAGGTAAAATTTGTTACGTATATCTTGATAGCTACAAAAACCCCGTTTGTTGAAAACATCTCCCAATGTATGTATGCCCTGCTTTTCCCATTTGGGGTATCTGATAGGTCGTTTTCCAATAAGGAGTGCATTGTTATTGAATAGGGGAGTATGGCTATGCCATTTATGTTGGTTAGATTTTTTTTTGTGTGTTTCACGCCATATCCTAATCACATGTGTAATAAGAGGGCCAAATTTCAATTCGCATTGCTTAATTGATAATATGGTGTATACTATGTCCTGCAGTCTATGTGGTGCTACTATATTTTCGTCTAAGTTTCTTAAATTCCATATAAATCTATAGTTCATTAACGATACAGCAGCTGAGCTGATACTGTATCCTGCACACACACATACGCGTCGCGCGCTACAGCGTGAAAGCGATTTGCGACTCCAGATGATAATAATAATAAATGAAGACTTGATTCACATCAATTTGTGTGAATGAGTGAGTGACTTATAGTATTTCATTTTCTATCTGTTCTCATTATACCCCCCACATAAAATACAAATGATAATTAGCTGGTCAAACATCATCAGTGCGTTCTCGAAATTATAATATGGTTATATCTCGTTGCACACATATTACATGATAAAGCGTCTGCTGAATAATTCTGTTTTGCCTCAATATACAGTATATATATATATATATTAGTGCTGTCAATCGATTAAAATATTTAATCGCGATTAATCACATGATTGTCCATAGTTAACTCGCGATTAATCGCAAATTAATCGCATTTTTTATAAATTTTTATCTACCTTAAACGGATCTTTTTCAAGTTCCAAGTTTTAATACTCTTATCAACATGAGTCAACAAATGCTTGCTTTGTGCAGCCATTTAACACAAAGGGATGACCCTCATGCATTGCAAATTTGCATCAAATTCAAAACAGAGTGATGCACAAATTAACTTAAAAGAAAATAATAATTTAAAACAATGAATAAAGTGTGCATGAAATAATAGGGGAAAAGAAAACGTTAGGAACATGTTACATTCACCCACACAAGGGCTGAGTAATCACCCCCCCCCCTCTCTCTCTCACACACACTTGATTTGATTTGAAATCTTTATTTCGAACATGTAAATGAATACAAACAAAATAAATAACTAAACTAAATCAAAACACAACTCAAACAAAATAATAACTAAACAAAAGCAAAACATAACTCAATTTACATGCATTAATACCGCGTTAACTTTGACAGCCTTAATATATATATTGATGCAAAACAGAATTATTCAGCAGTGTGTGTGTGTGTGTTGTGTGTGCGTGCGCGCTGCGGTGGGCAGGAGCATGCAACAAGATGGTATACATATGGTATATGAATACAGTATATTCCACTATAGCAGGTATATAGTGTGCTGTGTGATTGACCATACATTTTAATCTAATTTTGCACACGGCCCTCGCATTATAATGAGCTGGACAGGTGTGTATGCGTGTGTGGTAACGTGAACGCGATATCTGCCGTGCGAGACTAGGCAAGAGGCTGTAGTCACATATTGCGTATGTACATAGTACTAAATGTATGTAGTCTGACTCTACTGTCTATTGCGTATGTACATGATGCTAAACTCACTTGACTGCTGCGAAGGTCCTGGCGGGGGGGTGATGCCTCAGGTCGACCAGAGAGACACGCGTGTAGCTGGTCTCTCCGGCACTCAGCAGCTGCCTGCTGCATCCTGCCAGGACTAGAGAGGAAAGACGTGATTAGAACATGTTAGGCGACTAGATAACATCTTCAGCTAGGACATAGTCTAGTGTGCTATTGTGCTAGTAGAGACCAGACTAACCAGAGACCTGACTAACCAGAGACCAGACTAACCAGAGACCAGACTAACTAGAGACCTGACTAACCAGAGACCTGACTAACCAGAGACCTGACTAACCAGAGACCAGACTAACCAGAGACCAGACTAACCAGAGACCTGACTACTGGCAGAGACCAGACTAACCAGAGACCAGACTAACCAGAGACCTGACTACTGGCAGAGACCAGACTAACCAGAGACCAGACTAACCAGAGACCAGACTAACTAGAGACCTGACTAACCAGAGACCTGACTAACCAGAGACCTGACTAACCAGAGACCAGACTAACCAGAGACCAGACTAACCAGAGACCTGACTACTGGCAGAGACCAGACTAACCAGAGACCAGACTAACCAGAGACCTGACTACTGGCAGAGACCAGACTAACCAGAGACCAGACTAACCAGAGACCTGACTACTGGCAGAGACCAGACTAACCAGAGACCAGACTAACCAGAGACCAGACTAACCAGAGACCAGACTAACCAGAGACCTGACTACTGGCAGAGACCAGACTAACCAGAGACCAGACTAACCAGAGACCAGACTAACCAGAGACCAGACTAACCAGAGACCAGACTAACCAGAGACCTGACTAACCAGAGACCTGACTACTGGCAGAGACCAGACTAACCAGAGACCAGACTAACCAGAGACCTGACTACTGGCAGAGACCAGACTAACCAGAGACCAGACTAACCAGAGACCAGACTAACCAGAGACCAGACTAACCAGAGACCTGACTAACCAGAGACCTGACTAACCAGAGACCAGACTAACCAGAGACCAGACTAACTAGAGACCTGACTAACCAGAGACCTGACTAACCAGAGACCTGACTAACCAGAGACCAGACTAACCAGAGACCTGACTACTGGCAGAGACCAGACTAACCAGAGACCAGACTAACCAGAGACCTGACTACTGGCAGAGACCAGACTAACCAGAGACCAGACTAACCAGAGACCTGACTACTGGCAGAGACCAGACTAACCAGAGACCAGACTAACCAGAGACCAGACTAACCAGAGACCAGACTAACCAGAGACCTGACTAACCAGAGACCTGACTAACCAGAGACCAGACTAACCAGAGACCAGACTAACTAGAGACCTGACTAACCAGAGACCTGACTAACCAGAGACCAGACTAACCAGAGACCTGTCTAACCAGAGACCTGACTAACCAGAGACCTGACTAACCAGAGACCTGACTAACCAGAGACCTGACTAACCAGAGACCAGACTAACCAGAGACCAGACTAACTAGAGACCTGACTAACCAGAGACCTGACTAACCAGAGACCAGACTAACCAGAGACCAGACTAACCAGAGACCTGACTAACCAGAGACCTGACTAACCAGAGACCTGACTAACCAGAGACCAGACTAACAAGAGACCAGACTAACTAGAGATCTGACTAACTAGAGATCTGACTAACCAGAGACCTGACTAACCAGAGACCAGACTAAGGCATAATAAAAAATATTGGTGGTTTCCTGTTGGTTGTCAGTTTGGCCATGGGTAGGTAGGGATTTTTTTTTTTTTTTATTCTTTCCTAAGGATTTTTTATTTATTTTTTTACACCACAGGTGCATGTACTCTGCCAGGATGTTTAATATCCATATATTGTTGCTTTTATAGTATTGAAGACATGGACAACTCCTTTTAAAACAGAACATTTATTTAAAGTGAAGTCTTCAATGTTAAACAGTGCCCACTGCCAGGCATGAAAGCCCAAATGCAGTCATTGAAACTGCTCAGTTTTGCTTCCCATATGGTCTGGCCACAACGTGCTTCTTGCCAGCTCCAATACAAACTTAAAAAATATTATCTCAAATTCAGTGCTTGCATGAAAATGAAACGTACTGTAATAATGTTCTGCCGTTGTGTGTGTCACTGTTAGCTGGGGGTGTGTTTCCGCCCGGGAGAGATAGGGGGTGGCACCGGAAGTTAGTTTGTTGTCGTGGAATACACGTGTAAGCATGCATAGATATATAGAACACTAGATAGCTTAAGGCGGAGTCACCAGCGTCGCTGAACCGCCGCCATCTTGCTCCAGTCAGCCTTGAGTGAGGGTTATCAGTAGCTGAGCTGCCTGGAGCAAGATGGCCGCCCTACGACGACGTCGCTCTCCATTGGCCGGCAGCGCGGGCTATCTAGTGTTCTATATCTATGTAAGCATGTAACTCGTCTTTTTTATTTTGTTCAGTTCTCAGCGGAGGCAAATGTATACGTTGCTGTGCACGAAACAGCAAGTTGAAGGCAGACTGGCTTGTGGAGGGTACAGGTTCTGGCGCTGGAGCCTTGCACTTCAGTGCTAAGTACTTGAATTGAAATAAGCTTAACACGGCGCCGGTGTTCTGCGAAATTCTGCATATTTTTTTCCGCCAATAGAAACTCTCATAAAATAAATTGGGTCGCACATAAATCTGCAGGGTCGGTCGGCAACCGGAAACCAACCATTATTTTTGTTAGGCCTAACTAGAGACCTGACTAACCAGAGACCAGACTAACCAGAGACCAGACTAACCAGAGACCTGACTAACCAGACTAACCAGAGACCAGACTAACCAGAGACCTGACTAACCAGAGACCTGACTAACCAGAGACCTGACTAACCAGAGACCAGACTAACCAGAGACCAGACTAACCAGAGACTAGCCCCTTTCGTGACTGCGATGCAAGCCAGGGGCTCGAATACGCAGTCACTTATGGCTCCGTAGTAGCCAGGTTCATTTGCACCACCAAGCACTGTTTAAAAGCTAGCGGTGGGTCCAAAATATAAATTTCAAAGGTACCCAGCGTTCCATTAGGGTTTCTCACACACACACAGCAGGGTTTGAAAGCGCGGCGTTACTAATAAACATTTTAAATCATTTTTATAAACTGGTCAACACTGCTCAAAACGGCTGTATTTCCGGCGTTGGGTGCATGATGCGCATGCGCTGTGATGGCGCACCAGGCAGCCAAATACGGAAATACAGCCGTTTTGAGCAGTGTTGACTAGGACTGGGCGATATGGCCTAAAAATAAAATCCCTGATTATTTTTTTTTAAATTCGATTTTAATCGATTTTTTTCTCTTGAAAACTAGAAACTAGGGATGCCCCGATCGATCGGCCAGCGATCGGTATCGGCCGATATTCAGTATAAATATGAGATTGGTGAATTCCGATAATGCTTTATTTTCGCCGATCGTGAAAACCGATCGAAAAACATGATCCAATTCTTAGCGGAGATCTCACTCGCTGACTCTCTCAGGCACAGAGCTGCAGCGTACTGCTCCGCCTCCTCCTGCCCCTCCCGCACCCGTGTAAACACGGGTCTAGTCTAGTCTAGTGGGACCTCTGTGAGCTAACGTTAGCTACCGTTACAAAATGACCCAGTCAACTATTCACTTTTAGTTTAATACATGAGGCATTGTCAAACGCTATCTAGCCGGCTAGCTACTGATAGCTCCTGATATCAACAAATGCTCCAGCAATAGTCTAGTAGTGTATGATACCTCCGTTAGCTCACGTTAGCTCACGTTAGCTCACTACGAAATATCCCAGTAAACTAAATAGTTCACTGAGGCGTTGTCTTAACGTTATCTAGCCGGCTAGCAGTAGCTACAGATAGCTCCTGATATCAATGTCTTATAACATTGATTCGATGCGTATTCGAGCCCCTGGCTTCCATCGCATGAGGGCATGCTGAATATGATTTGACCAGAGTATAGGGTCCAGCTGCAGCGCCGGAGAATCCTGGCTGGAGCTGGAGGCTACTCAAGTATACACACAGACAGTGGAGCTGTTTGCAGATAGCGAGCATTTTGACTTGTTGCGTGGTGGCGATGTCTCGCAGATAATACAACTACTACAAGTATGATTATATAATATATATATTTTATATAAAAAAAATTATATATATATATTTTTTTATAAAACCAAAAACGATCGATATCGGATCGATATCGGCCGATATGGCTCAAGACGATCGGTGGCAAAAAACGTGATCGGGGCATCCCTACTAGAAACGCCAAGGAAATCATTCAAATAACCTTTGTTTTTATTTGACACAAAAATTATCAAACCAAGATGAATGTCCCTATTGGGATTGGAAGTGCAAACCTAACTTTCACCAATATTCACTTAAAAAAATATATATATAATAATATATATATATATATAATATAAAAGGTTACACTTGATCAAACAAAGATGAATGTCCCTATTGGGATTAATAGTGCAATAACTTGCTTTTTCACCAAACTTCACTTAACAAATAAAAGGTGCCTATTGATCATCAAACAAGAATGAATTTCCCTATTAAGATTAATAAAGTGCAAATCTAACTTTCACCAAACATCACTTTTTGTAAAATAAAAGGTGACATCATAATTTTTTTTTTTTTGGAAAATCGTTTTTTTTAATCGTCCTAAATCATTAATTCGAATTAATCGATAATATCGATTAATCGCCAAGCCCTAGGTTGACCAGTTCATAAAAATGATTTTAAATGTTTATTAGCAACGCCGAGCTTTCAAACCCTGCCGTGTGTGTGTGAAACCGCCTAATGGAACGCTGGGTACTAACCAGAGACCAGACTAACCAGAGACCAGACTGGGAGCATGTCTATGTTCCCCGGGTCCTATGTTCCCCAGGTTCTATGTTCCCCGCTTTGATTGATTGATAGAAAATTTTAGACCACCAGCCCTGATTCCAAACTCAACCGTAACCAGTTCGAACGAGGGCCTAGAGCTTAACCGTTCGAAACAAGGCGGACATTAATAATTAATAAAATAATAAAAATTTATAAAATGTTCAATCTATTAATCAATCAAAGCGGGGAACATAGGACCCGGGGAACATAGGGATGATCCCACCAGACTAACCAGAGACCTGACTAACCAGAGACCTGACTAACTAGAGACCCGACTAAACAGGGACCTGACTAACCAGAGACCTGACTAACCAGAGACCTGACAAACCAGAGATCAGACTAACCAGAGATCAGACTAAGTAGAGACCAGACTAAGTAGAGACCAGACTAACCAGAGACCAGACTAACCAGAGACTAGCCCCTTTCGTGACTTTCGGTTTGCAAGCCTGGGGCTTTTGTGACCGCAGTCACTTATTTTCGCATCCCGATCACCCAGGAAAAAAACAACCAAGCGTGATCGCGGGGCTCGGAGTGTGTCAAAAACATATCAGATCTGAATTTCAAAGATACCCAGCGTACAATATGGGTTTAACACAGCTTCACGATGGGGTCTGGAAGCTCGGAGTTGCTAATAAACAGTTTAAAACATTGTTAGGAAACACAAGTGGTACTCACAGCTAACTCTGGCAGCAAGATGGCGTCTTCTCCTTCTGCAACTTCTTTTGTCGCATGCCTGGTGCGCCAGCAATCACTGCGCTCCCTATCGGTCCCTGTTGGTCATTACCTATAGGCCATTACAGGGTAGAATCTGCTGAGCGCGTCTCCTGTGTATTGTTGTAATGACCAACAGGGACCGATAGGGAGCGCAGTGATCGCTGGACGCACCAGCCATTTTGCCAAGGTTCGCTCTGTGAGTACACTCGTTTTATGAAAATGATTTAAAATGTTTATTAGCAACTCCGAGCTTCCAGACCCCATCGTGAAGCTGTGTTAAACCCATATTGTACGCTGGGTATCTTTGAAATTCAGATCCGATATGTTTTTGACACACTCCGAGCCCCGCGATCACGCTTGGTTGTTTTTTTCCTGGGTGATCGGGATGCGAAAATAAGTGACTGCGGTCACAAAATCCCCAGGCTTGCAAACCGAAAGTCACGAAAGGGGATAACCAGAGACCAGACTAACCAGAGACCTGACTAACCAGAGCCAGAAAAAGAGACAGACAGCCAGAGAGAGAAAGAGAGACAGACAGAGAAAGAGACACATCGAGAGAGAGACAGACAGACAGCCAGAGAGAGAAAGAGACAGACAGCCAGAGAAAGAGAGACAGACAGCCGGAGAGAGAAAGAGAGACAGACAGAGAGAGGGGGTGGAGAGAAAGAGGGGGAGAGAAAAGGACAGTGAGATATAGAGAAAGACAGAGGCTGAGAGAGACTACAAGTATGTACTATGTATCACTTGTATTATCTGTGACAAAATATGACACTAGTAGCATGTACCAACTACTTAGCTTCAAATGTTTTAGACAGGCTTGTTTCTGTGCTTGGGGAAATAATGTGTTGTTGATTCATTGATGTTTGTAAGACCAAGATGCTGCTCGTTCTAAACAACTGGCTAAATAAAAGTTAGCCAGTTAGCCTCTCGCGTTCGCCGTGTTTCATTACAGAGAGACATAACAACACGCCGGTGTCTGACACGCATATAAACGCACCGTTTGTTTAATACTATTAAATTGACAATAACATTAGGAACTGACTGACCTTTCAAAACACTCCTCGTGCCGGATGCCATGTTTGGAAACCGGACACTTGTGCAGGTCCGTGAGGAAACAAGGACGGGGGAGTATTAGTTCCCTCTCATGTAAGGTGCACGTGAGGTCATAGATATATATATCTATGCGTGAGGTGGCGACGGTAGGATGCTACGTTCATTTATGCTCGGAAGTGGGAAGTTGGAAGGGTTTCAAGTTTCTTTATTAGTTGTCATACAAAAGTACAGAATACTTTTATATAAAATGATTCTTTCTGTTTTGCTCCAGAGGTTGTGCTAGATAAAAATAGATAAGTATAAAATAAGTATAATAAGTATAAAATAGAAGTCAAGGACATAGATAAAAGTGTTCAATATATACATACAATATACAATGCAGAGTAGAAAAGTAACTGAGTTACAGTACAATACAGAAATGGGATGAGGTACAATTTACAGTAAGGTGTGATGAGGTATGAGCAGTGGTGCAGTGCTGGGCAACCGCGGTCAAACGGTGTAAGCATGTAACTCGTCTTTTTTATTTTGTTCAGTTCTCAGCGGAGGCAAATCACGTTGCTGTGCACGAAACAGCAAGTTGAAGGCAGACTGGCTTGTGGAGGGTACAGGTTCTGGCGCTGGAGCCTTGCACTTCAGTGCTAAGAAGTCAAGGACATAGACAAAAGTGTTCAATATATACATACAATATACAATGCAGAGTAGAAAAGTAACTGAGTTACAGTACAATACAGAAATGGGATGAGGTACAATTTACAGTAAGGTGTGATGAGGTATGAGCAGTGGTGCAGTGCTGGGCAACCGCGGTCAAACGGTGTTTGGGCTTCGAAGTGCGCACATACTATTATTATGCAAAGTCTAGGTGATAAGTGCCTAGACTTTGCATAATAATAGGATACCGTTTGGCCTCCGCCCATATTACGACTGCACCCCTGGGTATGAGACGAGTTGTAGTGCAAAATCTTTACCAATAAATATAAAGTGTGTTAAGTGTCTAAAGTGTCTAAAGTGGGTGCTGCAGTTGTTTGTTTAAAGTGAGTGTGTGTGGATGTGTGTGCTGTGAGTGTATTTGATGGTTGTTACATAGTGTTATTGTCATTTAGTGGGGAAACGCGGCACCTGAGACCTACGTGCGTTCGAGCTCGAGTCGGGAAACAAAACACGGATGCTCGTGTGACCGGTGTGATCTCGCTCTGTTTCGCGATGTTTCGATTCGACCCCTGTTAAGGGATCGCCCTGAGTGGGAGTTGAACCCCGGTCTCCCGCGCCGCGGGTGGTATCACAGAACACTGTACCAAGAGGTACTTCTAAGTACTGGGTCTGGATGCCTCTTGGGAGTGACTTTACTTGCAGTACCGCTTAACGTCCACAGCCACTTCACTAATATACAAGTCCCTCGTGACTGTGGATAGACATGCGGTACCTCCGTTACACTCATGCTAAACATTTTAGTCCGTTTCTTCTTACAATTTGTCTCACATTAACTACAACTCACAAAGACAGTTTACAACGACATATAGCTTGATTGATTGATTGAAAACTTTATTAACAGATTGTAGAATGGGTACAATACAGTACAGCTCAATACACACAATTGTTAAGGGGATGCAGACCAGAGAAAGACTTTCGTCTTGTTTACATCAGGGTCCCCCATTTTCAATTTATAATGATTGAATAAGTTAAACTAATAACACAAGTACTCTTAAAAACACCCAATAACAACATTCATGTTGTGAGTGGCCATGTGAGTCGCTAAGGCTTTGAACTGGGGAGGGGTGAGAAATCATACCCGAGTTTGCAGAACTAGGAACTCCCGAATTGGTGGCACCACAAGCTAAGCTATACCTCACCATTCTACACTGTACTGTATAGACTGTACAGAAGTATAGACTGTACATATACTGTATATTGAATTTTTTTGTTTTGTTTACACTTGTTTACGTACTTGACTTTCTATTTTATACTTATATTATACTATTTTATACTATATTGTTATTTTATCTAGCACACTCTCAGGAGCTAAACAGAAAGAAGCATTTCATGCAAAAGTATTCTGTATTTCTGTATGACAACTAATAAAGAAACTTGAACTTGGAAAAAAAAATTCCTAGTAGGAAGTCGGAATTTCCGACCTACTGAGTCACAATGGAACTAGTCACGCTTATGCCGCATTCACGTTACGTGGGAAGAAGCGGAATAACCAGAGGACATCTCGTTGCAGACATAGATATATATGGTTGCAGATATCTATGGCTACAACTAGGAAGCCTTCACTCGTTGACTCGATGAAACGCCCACATCCATACTTCCGCAATTCGTGATGCGAAGTGGGAGATATCGGGGTCTATAAAAAAATACCATATGTCCTAGTAGGAATTACCACTAGGACAACCACTACACCAGAGGAAGCTCACAAATCATGTTAAACCCAGATTCGGCTCAAACAAGGGACTAAACACGTTTCGCAATTATGCCACAACAATGTGGAACGCCCTACCCAAAGCTGTAAAGGAATGTGAATCCCTGCCCACATTCAAAACCGCTCTTAAAGAGCACCTACGGGAGGCTGCAATTCGAAACTGGCCACCGTAAATGCCCAAAACCCCCACCACCTCCTAATAGACAGTCTCCTCCCCACCGCATGTATATATTCCCTCCCCGCCGTATGTATATTTCCCTCCCACCCACCCACCCCCTCCTAATGTACAGTCCCCTCCCCATCATATGTATATACTCTGTCAGGATCTAGGGGTAACAGTACTGTATATTTGAATACCGCCTATGTCACAAATGTATCAGTACTAAATACCTATATGTCCCTATGCCATAAATGTCATGTATGTTGTGTATGTCATAAATGTCTATATGAATTGAAAATGGGGGACCCTGATGGAAACAAGACAAACGTCTTTCTCAGGTCTGCATCCCCTTAACAATTGTATGTATTGAGCCGTACTGTATTGTACCCATTCTGCAATCTGTTAAATAAAGTTTTCATTCATTCATTCATTCATTCAGGCTGACGTGAATGGTTTTTTCCAGTCGGAAGCTGGTTCTTCCGCTTCTTCCCACGTAACGTGAACGCGGCATAGCCCGGCAGCAGCATGAGCGGAAGCCATGTTTGTTGTTCTTCCTCCTGTCTGGTGGTGTTTCTCCTAAACGGCTCAGCAGCAGGGAGGCGTCTGGTCACAGACATGTCAAACAATAACATGGGATTATCATTAATGGCCAATGAGTTGTACAATTGAGCTATATTGGTAGGCAATGGCATGATGTCATGAGAATGATATGAACTGGTATTTTAAGTAATTGCAATCACAAGTATCTCTGCTTGCAAGTTGTGCAATATGTGTTACATAGGCCCTTTACTTTGGTTGGAAACACAGACCTCTGTGAACTGGAACCGGGTGTTGGCGACAATGCAAAGGGTGTACTGAAAAAAGGGGTGGGGGAAGAGAGCTTTTAATTTCCTAACTCCACTAAAACGTGGTGCATCCAGCATGCAGTTATATGTAATGTTCTGCGTCTTCAATAGAAGACTTAATATATATATATTCAAGGGTAAAACCAATGTATACCAATATGAAACAATCTTACCATAAGCATAAAAATCCCACAGTCAATTCCATTTGTTTGTCATAGAATGAACATGTGCTAGAAATGAAATAAAAGTTATTAATGCCCATGAAGAAAATAAATGGGGGCTTTATACATATGTTATCTTACAACATAACAATGATGGCAGAAATCATGGGGGATAATAGTAATGACTGTATTAGCTTTTCACCTGCAAATCATCGTCTCAGTCCAGGGTCTAGGATCTATGCCCTGTGCAACACGCCTGAGGGAGGGAGGGGGCAGAATTAATTATTCGATATCAGTATAATAACTGGACTTTGAGAAGTCTTTATTCGGCATGCAGACAGACACGCAGTTAGACAGCCAGACACACATGCGCACTCCAACAAAGACTTGTCCATGCCACGAAGCCCCGCCTCAAGCCCGTCCACGCCACGAAGCCCCGCCCAGACGTTGGGCTCGGTGGCTCTGCAGATATACCCTACTCTGGTCTGGTGGACGCTGCTGCCCAGACACAGAGCTCCTCCTCTGTCTGTCTGTATGTCTCTCTTATTAATGTCGCCGTTGTTGACTCCTCTCTCCTCTCCCCGGATGATGCAGGTAATAATAATAACCGTCATCATGTCGATGTTGTTGTATTGTTGTCACGGCACGTCAGCCTCCTAGTGTTAACCCTGGCTTTCACTGGCACACACACGACAGCCGGTTAACCCTTTACTAGAGCACTGCACTTCCGCGTTACATGGAGCTCGTGAAGGGGGGGGGGGGGTCAATGAATGAATTAATGTTGATTCTCGAAGTCAACTTCCTGCCTGTTGTTGCTAGGCAACTGCAGCGTGGGGGGAAACTGCTCCGCCTGGTACATTGTGTACGGTTCATTTAGTGCAGAAACGGATGGTTAAAGCGGCAAATTAAAGACAATCAAGCGGAATTTTCTTCAGTCCTTCACAATGCCAAAGAGCTTCTGTGTTACGTGTTGTACTAATGACAAAAACAGAAATCCAAATCGCAAGTTTTATACCATCACGGAGGGAAAAGTGGCTGTGGCTAACTTTCGGCTAACTCGCTCTGCTGTTGTGGTCATGGTAGCTACATGCTAAGCTAACGTTAATTACATCATATCGAACCGATAGGAGCTTATCTTATCTAATCTTACGTGGATGTTTGATCGGGTAGTGGCACACGTGGTACCACCACGTAAGATTAGATAAGATAAACTCCTATCGGTTCAATATGATGTGATTAACGTTAGCTTAGCATGTAGCTACCACGACCACAACACCAGAGCTAGTTAGCCGAATGTTAGCCGCCAGCCACTTTTTCCTCGTGATGGTATAAAACTTGCGATTTGGATTTCTGTGTTTGTTTTGTTATTAGTACAAATCGTAACATAGCAGCTTCAATTTGGGTATTTGAGAGATGGCCATGTCTGTAATCTGTATGTGTTTTGTATGGACATTATGTCAAGTCAATCAGGGGGAGCTTTGAATCATATCTCTCCTTAGAATCACCAGAAAGGCTTTAGAAATAGTGAAATGCCATGTTGGCCTCAATATTTTCACAACAAATCGTATGAAAATGTTATGAAATGAACAAGAATGTGATAAAACATGTAATAAAAACGGACCTCAACACATGCATTTGATACTAGAAATCCGTATGGCCCCCCTATACCAAGATGGCGGCGGTCTCGTGACATCAGAGTGTCTTCGAGAATTAGAGCCGTAGCTACAACAACTACTTTAATCAACACAACTAATCAACATTAACTCCATTCCCCCCCCCCACTCCCGTGAGCTCAAAATACCGGTAGTGTTGCGGTGGTCTTCTATCACACTACTTACCGACGGTTACCCGACCTGTGCGTGAGACACTCCCGCTCTAACCTGCTGTAGTGTGGCAGTGAAAGGGTTAAGAGCGGGAGTGTCTCGCGCCGTGTTCATTAAGCCCACCTGCTTCTTCAACCTATGGTCTCCCCCCCCGGCCCCCCCCCCAAGGTCCCAGACGCGTCATTACTTTTACCAACCCAGTTGCGTTCTGCGATCTGATTGGGCACTGACGTTTCTGGTCATGTGACATCTGCGCCAATCGTGTGACGCCTGTTTCTATCACCGGTTAAGCTTAGGCACTCTTTCGAAGTTGGTTAAGGTTAGAGTTTGTCTTAGAGCAGGGCGATAGAACACCAGCCCTGATTCCAAACTCTAACCTTAACCAACTTCGAAAGAGTCGCCTAAGCTTAACCAGTGATAAACTAGGCGTTAGGTAGTTTGCAGGCTGTTCGACGCGGAAATAGGTGCAGAAACAGGCGTCACACGATTGGCGCACATGTCACATGACCAGAAACGTCAGTGGCCAATCAGATCGCAGAATGCGGAACTGGGTTGGTAAAAGTATAGACGCGTCCCAGACGCAGAGTGATGTTACGTTCGTTTAGAACCAGGAGCTCGGAAATTCTGACTTCCTCCTACTAGATGTACAGGGCAGCGGTGGCCTAAAGGTTAGAGAAGCGGGTTTGTGACCGGAAGGTCGCGGGTTTGTGACCAGAAGGTCGCCGGTTCGATGCCCGGGACCGCCAGGAACACCAACCGCTGAAGTGCCCTTGAGCAAGGCACTTAACCCCCAACTGCTCCAGTGGAGTTGCTCAGTGGCCAACGGTGGCAGACTGTGCTGGGCAGCTCCCAGGTGTCGGACTGTGGTTGTAGGTGTCAGACAGTGGTTGTACTGGGCAGCTCCCAGGTGTCAGACTGTGGTTGTACTGGGCAGCTCCTAGGTGTGAATGGAACTGTGTGAATGTGAAGCAGGGCGTTGCTGAAAAAGAGCATCCGTGCTCAGAGAACCTACCCTCAGGTAAATAAAGGTTAATTTTTTTTTACTAAATCTAGATGTACTAACTAGATTTACTAAATGTAAATTAAATGGCGCAAACTCGGGTTTTTCCTAAGTCGCGAACTCGGGTTATGATTCTATTCCACAACCCGCCAATTCTTCAAGCCTCATCGTCATTTCCACATCATATAATAAACGTTAGCGTTATTCGCTGTCTTCCAAGAGTACATATATTCATTGCTCAATGATCAATGATTGAACAATGAACAATCGTAAACAACCATCAAATGCACTCACAGCACACACATCCACACGCAGGGACCGAAACTAAAGCCCGCCGCCCGCCAGGGGTGGTCAGTTTTTACCTTTGGCGCTTGACACTTAGAGGGCTGCCCGCCGTGTGGCGTGTAATCAATCAAGTTCATAACGATACTCTTATTTTGAAAATCTGTGCGGGTCTCATTTCCGCCCCAAGCGCATCTCCAGTCATAATATCGATGGCTCCGGCAGTTAGCAAGAATTAGGTTCGTATGATACTCTTATTTTGAAAAAAACGTGGCAACGAGTCATATCCGCCCAGCCCTGCAGCGGGATACTATTGGCTAAGGGCTTCTGCTCGCAGTGCTCATGTCAACACAGGCAGTCTGCTCTAGAAGAGCGGACCTCCATGAGCTACCGTCAACTATTCACTTTTAGTTTAATACATGACGAGGCATTGTCTAACGGTATCTAGCTGGCTAGCTACTGATAGCTGCTGATATCAACAAATGCTCCAGCAATAGTCGACTCGAGTGCATAATACCTCCGTTCCCCCGTTAGCTCGCGTTAGCTAGCTCACGTTAGATCGATCTGTCCCAGTAAACTAAATTGTCTTAACGTTATCTACCGGGCTAGCAGTAGCTACAGATAGCTCCAAGTTCAAGTTTCAAGTTTCTTTAATAGTTGTCATACAGAAGTACAGAATACTTTTATACAAAATGCTTCTTACTGTTGCGCTCCAGAGACTGTGCAAGACAAGATAAGTATGAAATAAAATAACATAGTAAAATTAGAAGTAAATCAATGTCTTATAACATTGATTGAATGCGTATTCTAGCTGAGGGCATGTTGAATGTGATTTGACAAAATAACCGTAACGTTATAAATAGGGTCCAGCTGCATCGCCGGAGAATCCTTGCATGCTGAATGTAGGGTCTAGCTGAATATAGGGTCTAGCTGCAGGGCCGGAGAATCCTTGCTGGAGCTGGAGGCTACTCAAGTATACACACAGACAGTGGAGCTGTTTGCAGATAGCAAGCATTTTGACTTATTGCGTGGTGGCGATGTCTCGCAGATAATACAACTACAAGTATGATTATATAATATATATTTTATTTAAAAAAAAAATGTATATAAAATATATATATTTTTTTAATCAAAAACATTTTGGCAGGTAAGAAATATGCTTGGCGGGTAGACTCTTCCCATCTACCCGCCACTGGCCGGTGAGTCAAAAAGTTAATTTCGCTCCCTGTCCACACGCACACACTCACTTTAAACAAACAACTCACTGCAGCACCCACTTTACCCACTTTAGAACACCTAAACACACTTTATATTTATTGGCAAAGAATTTGCACTACAACCCCATACCTCATTACACCTTACTGTAAATTGTACCTAAATTGTACCTCATCCCATTTCTGCATTGTACTGTATAGTTACTATAGTATATTGTATTGTAACTCAGTTACTTTTCTACTCTGCATTGTACATTGTATATATGTATATATTGAACACTTTTGTCTACGTACTTGACTTCTATTTTATACTTACTATACTTTTTATACTTATCTATTTTTATCTAACACAATCTCTGGAGCAAAACAGAAAGAAGCATTTTATATAAAAGTATTCTGTACTTCTGTATGACAACTAATAAACAAACTTGAACTTGATATACATTTTAAGTTATATATGTCGTTGTAAACAGTCTTTGGGGGTTGTAGTTCACGCGAGAGACAAATTATAAGAAAAAAAAAAGTTTTGCGAGATAATCCATTATTTACCCCGCCGTTGTAGGTCGAAAGATTCAGAGTTTTATTTGCCACATGGAAGCAATACAATCGTAGAGTTTTCATACAAAATCATAAATACCATACTATGGGCAAAAGGAGCAGGAAGAAGAATAATTCTTATAGTTACCTGCCCCTTATTCCTAAACTAAACAAGTATTACTTGATGGTCGGTGTACAACCTAATTTACACAAAATAATAATTTATACCATATACAAAGAAACAAACAATCCACAGATAAAACAAGAACAAATTAAATAATAATAATAATAATAAAAATAAAAAAGATCTCACTATTCAGATCACATTTGACTTTCATACTGACTAAATATTTATTTATTTATTTTTGATCCACTTTTTCTCCCATTTTTCTATATTTTCTCCCATCCCAATTTTCGTATCATCCAATTCAACCCTCCCCTGTCACGAACGCTGTTTCTTGCCTCCCACAAGCCGGCTGCAATGTGGACTAAGTCATACATAGCACAAGTCCCCTCCGGTACTTGAGGTAACAGCAGTCGCATCTTTTCACCTGCGCAGCTCGATCTCTCAGTGTCGAGGAGTAACGCGTGGGAGGCTCACGCTGCCCCCGACACTTCCTGATTCTACTGCGCAGGCGCACCAACCGACTTGTAGGAGTCGCTTGTTCACAACGCCCGATCCCCACCCTTCAGTTTTCCCTCCCCGTAATACGGCCAATGTGTATTACTGCGGACGACCAGCTAAACTGAAAACAATGTGGAGAGCTGGATTCGAACACGCGAATCCTAGCGTCTCCACACTGGTGGCGAGTGCCTTGCCCACTACACCACCTAGCCGCCCACACTAAATATTTTTTTTTATAATTCTTTTTGAATTGACAAACACTATTACATCCCTTAAAGGAAAACTCCAACATTTTGGAAAATTAGCTTATTTAACATCTTCCCTGGAGTTAGACAAGAAGATACATACCTTTTTTGTCTCTGTGCATGCATTAGGCTTAGGGAACAGTCGCTCCGTTAGCATAACAGTGTATAGTTTGATTGATTGATTGAAAAGTTTATTAACAGATTGCAGAATACACTCCAAATACAACTCCAAAACGTTCATGTAAACATGTTGTGACCTGTGTATTCACCATGTGGAGAAATAAAAAATAATTGAATTAGACAATTACGTTTTATAAGCAAATATACTCAGAACTATTTTTTGCCTAACCACTCCTCTCTGAGCACAGCCAGTGATTTCAACGTGTCGTCGTGATTGTTGACATTCTCATTCATTCAAAGGATCCGAACCGATTGAAGTTTATGGATACCATGACTTGAAATCCTCTTACCTTGACGATTAAAAGCCTCCCCAATTTAGAAAACAGTAATCCAATGGCTGGTATTGTTATACCGGATGCTCTGAGCTAACCGGAGCTAACACAGATCAGGATGGTAAAGCATATATAATGACTTCCTTTCTGGGGTTGTCAAAATAAAAGTGCAACGTTTATAGCAGCGGAAAACGTTTATTTTGTACATTATCTAACGTTAACACGAACCTAAACTAACTTCCTTTAAGCTCGCTATGGGGAGAATTCCACAACTTTACACCAATAACTGAAGGACAGGCTCTAATTTCGTGCCCTGCATGCATATACTGTATACTGCGTACTAGGGCTGCAACTAACGATTATTTTGGTAGTCGACTAATCTGTCTTATTTTTTCGATTAGTCGACTAATCTAACGATTATTTCTGTCACACCCTCCATCTGTGCTTCCTGTCTCCTTTTCCGGGCTCTTAGCAGACTTCTTAGCTTAACATAACAGACCGACAGTAAGTTTGGGGGAACTAATGGGATAACTGGGGTTGCAACAAAAGTGCAACTAGGGCTAAAAACACAATGAAATAAAATAATAATAATAATAAATAATATATCCTTCTTAGCAGACTTCTTAACATCCCAGGGAACTAATGGGATACCTGGGGATGTTGTTTGGTCCTGACAAGAGTCTCAAAGTCTGGGGTGATGGTAGACAAAGCAACTCTGAGGTCATGCTCAATGTCCAATCTGTTCCTCTGCTTTGTCTTCAGCTGGACCAGAGCTGAGAAGCCACTTTCACAAAGATAGGTAGTGCAAAAAAAAAAAATATATATATATATATATATATAAAAAAAAAAAAAAAGTTATGATCAACATCATCGATTATGTCGACTAATCGTTGCAGCCCTACTGCGTACATAATAATAATACATAACCACTAGGGATGTCCGATATTATCGACCTACCAATATTATCGGCCGATATTGGCATTCAAATGTGATATCGGAAAATATCGGTATCGGTCTTTTATTTCTATAACCTTTATTTACCCAGGCAAGCAAGTAAGAACAAATTCAGATTTTATTTATTGTCAAAAGTATGCTTAATGTTGTGTTAATTCCACAACAAGAGATATGTAATGTTAATTACCTGAAATTATTCCGTTTTTTTGGGGGGGGGGGCCCTGCATATATCGGTATCGGTTGATATCGGTATCGGAAATTAAGAGTTGGACAATATCGGTATCTGTAAAAAAGCCAATATCGAGCATCCCTAATAACCACCCACCCACCTGCCTACAAACCTACCCACCCACATAACCAAATGCATACCTATCTATCTACTACTTTTGGATATGAGCATATTTTTTGTAGTTTGCTTTAAAAATAAGCAGAGATGGAGATTTCCTCAGCATAGGATTCGCTGCATTCCAAAAATTGGACTACGTGCAAACTGATGTTTAAAATGTAAGATGACGCCCCCCCCCCTGCAACTTCCCACACTCCCGACCAGACACGGAACGTAGCATGCGTGGAACTGGAGAGAGAGGGCGGCGCTCGGACGTCAGAGCCGCCGCCGGGCTGCAGATCACTCGAGTCCCATGCTTCTCTCTGCTTCTCTCTGCTCCACTGACCGGCTGAACAATCGGCCACACCGCGAACACTTTGACGACAATAATGCTTTTTATTTGTCGTTTCTTTTCCAGCAGCATTCAAGGCAACCTATAGACACGGTGATTGCATGTCGTCGTCGCGTTGTGTTTCTATGGACATGAGTAGTTCACCTCTCGTTGAGAAGCTGTGACAGCTGGCGAGGAGGAGGAGGAGGTGGGCCGACACGACTTTAAATAAAATATCTAATAAAAAGGCCCAACACGTGGTTGTTGTCACGTTTGACAGCATAATGTCTTTGGATTGGATTTTTCTTTAGGTAATAATAACATTGTAACACGAAATAGTCAGTGTTCAAAAACACTAACGTTTAGAAATGGGTTAGCAACCATGTTTTGTTGTTTGTTTGATTGATTGATTGAAAACTTTATTTAACAGATTGCAGAATGGGTACAGTACAGTACGGCTCAATACACACAATTGTTAAGGGGATGCAGACCAGAGAAAGACGTTCGTCTTGTTTACATCAGGGTCCCCCATTTGTGTGTGTGTACATTTGCATATCAAATAAAAAGCGTGCAGTTTACTTTACACCCAATTCCCAGTTGAAAGTGAGAACAGATAAGTTAGTTACTAGCCTCGTTTCTAACCTTATAGTTCTGTCAGTTCCACCTCCTTGTGATCGCTTGGTGTTAGATAAACACGTTATGTAACTGAAGTGCTGCTCCAAATTTACCCCCTGCTAACCTTACTACCCCACCGGACAGACGGCATGACGAATACTGTCATTATTTATTAAAAATAATAATAAAATGTCCTGCACGTCATTCAAATATGCATTGCATAAGCCAGTAACATGAAAGCTAGGGGGGGGGGCATATTTTTGCATGCATATTTCTTCACAGTCCTACAGCATATAGCTCCTGCACGAGGCTCCTTGACAGCTGGGTAACGTGCTCTTGTTGTAGGCTTAGCCCATAAGCTCTTCGTAATGAATGAGCTCTGCATGTGAACGAGTGCTGAACATGTTCTTCTTAATGAAGACTTTATTGTACAGTTGATATATTTGACTCTTTTATTGGTGTGTGTCATATCGGCTTTTCTCAAACCGTTCTTTTGCTCTCTCTGGGACAGGCAGGCGATAATATTGGCACCTTGAAGAGCCTAGCTGTTTTCTAGAATTTGAAATAATCTTTCTGCTTAGATCAGTTTTCGAGGTGGGATCACGTGAGGCACTGTTTACTCCAGTGCTGCTGTGAGCGCTGATGGAGTTGTCACAAGACCTGCTGTTCTGTCAAGAGTCCAGCCAGGTCTGGTCTGAATAGGAAAGAGCAGAGCTGAATTCCTCTTGTCATTATATATATACCCTGTAAGCCCATGTATTAACCCTGTAAGCCCTCTTATTTAAAGGCTAATTCAGAATTTGGCCATTGGTTCGACTATTAAAGTCAGAATTCTCCTCCCCTTCCGCTCTCTGCAACACTGTTTTGCAGATACGGACCACTAGCCTAACTCGAGAATCTGGGAGAGGTGTTTTGGGCCAACAGCTAGGCTAGCTGGTCCGTATCCACTTCCATTCATTTGTGCAAAGCTAGGCTAGCTTGCAGCCGGATTAGCTTTCTACTGAGCTTTCTACTGAACTTGGGGGCGACAGTGGCTTCGAGAGGTAGAGCAGTCGTCTGGCAATCCACAGGTTCCCGGTTCGATTCCCGCTCCTCCTGGGCAGAGTGTCGATGTGTCCTTGAGCAAGATATACTTAACCCCTAATTGCTCCCGATGAGCAGGTTGGCATCTTGCATGGTTGCCTCCGCCGTCTGTGTGTGAGTGTGAGTGAATGGGTAAAATGTGAGTAACAAATTGTAAATCGCTTTGGATAAAAGCGCTATATATAAAGGCAGCCATTTCCCATGAACGCACAGAGAGGAGATTAGTATCTATATTCTTGTCTTGACTTTGGAGAAGGCGGTGAGCACATTTTTCATAATGTCAGAAGTTCCTCAGCTTTGGTTAGAAGCTGCTAGACTGAAGTGCCTCAGCTCTGGTTAGAAGCTGCTAGACTGAAGTTCCTCAGCTCTGGTTAGAAGCTGCTAGACTGAAGTGCCTCAGCTCTGGTTAGAAGCTGCTAGACTGAAGTTCCTCAGCTCTGGTTAGAAGCTGCTAGACTGAAGTGCCTCAGCTCTGGTTAGAAGCTTCTAGACTGAAGTTCCTCAGCTTTGGTTAGAAGCTGCTAGACTGAAGTGCCTCAGCTCTGGTTAGAAGCTGCTAGACTGAAGTTCCTCAGCTCTGGTTAGAAGCTGCTAGACTGAAGTGCCTCAGCTCTGGTTAGAAGCTGCTAGACTGAAGTGCCTCAGCTCTGGTTAGAAGCTGCTAGACTGAAGTTCCTCAGCTTTGGTTAGAAGCTGCTTGACTGAAGTTCCTCAGCTCTGGTTAGAAGCTGCTAGACTGAAGTTCCTCAGCTTTGGTTAGAAGCTGCTAGACTGAAGTTCCTCAGCTCTGGTTAGAAGCTGCTAGACTGAAGTGCCTCAGCTCTGGTTAGAAGCTGCTAGACTGAAGTGCCTCAGCTCTGGTTAGAAGCTGCTAGACTGAAGTTCCTCAGCTTTGGTTAGAAGCTGCTAGACTGAAGTTCCTCAGCTCTGGTTAGAAGCTGCTAGACTGAAGTTCCTCAGCTCTGGTTAGAAGCTGCTAGACTGAAGTTCCTCAGCTTTGGTTAGAAGCTGCTAGACTGAAGTTCCTCAGCTCTGGTTAGAAGCTGCTAGACTGAAGTGCCTCAGCTCTGGTTAGAAGCTGCTAGACTGAAGTGCCTCAGCTCTGGTTAGAAGCTGCTAGACTGAAGTTCCTCAGCTTTGGTTAGAAGCTGCTAGACTGAAGTTCCTCAGCTTTGGTTAGAAGCTGCTTGACTGAAGTTCCTCAACTCTGGTTAGAAGCTGCTAGACTGAAGTTCCTCTGCTTTGGTTAGAAGCTGCTACATTTACATTTAGTCATTTTAGCTGACGCTTTTATCCAAAGCGACTTACAAGTTCTGTACGACAAGCAGGGAACAAAATAAGCACCCGCCAAATGCCAATGGCATGTAGATTTCCTCTTTGGCTGGTAAATTACACTACTACGCTACTCAGCCACTCTGTCATGTAAAATAATTGGGAGACATATTAGAGTATTATATCAGGGCTATACAGTGTGAGCATTTCACTCGCATTTGCCTCTAAAAATAGATTTGTGCGAACCGGAAAAATCATTTAGGAGCACAGTGTGCGAGTAATAGTCTTGCGTAGTGGGCGTGTCAACAACTGCGCAATTGTCATTTCATAATAGAGACGGATGAAAAAAGTAGTAGAACGCGCTCACCTCACTAGACTTGACACTGGGTGCTGTAACCTCTAATATCATACATAAAAATAGGGAAACAATGTCCAGGCACGCACTCGAAGTTTTTCCAAATTTATTCTCATCTCGAGCCACGCTGCTTCTATGTGCAACGAAAACTCCGCAAGCAGCAGTTCCAATTGTCTAACATGCTTTGCATCCTCGCCAGTTATACCCACGTCACGCTAAAAAACAATAACTACCGTAATATTATCTGCTAACTGAGTACTCCAACTAAGCTAACCTGCCAGTGCTAACACTAACTACTGCTAACGCTAATCACTGGGGACGCTCAGAGGCATAGTGAGGGAAGGGAGGGCTGAGAATCTGTCTCTCTCCGTCTATCTCTCTCTGTGTGTGTGTCTCTCTCTCTCTCCCTCTCCCTCTCTCCATCTCTCTCCTGAACCCATTTCATTAAAAAGGAAGATATTGATGGACAGTAGCTATAGTATATAGCTCAGTAGCTGTAAAATAATAATTGTATTGATTAACTATTATTCAATAGCGTTTAAATTATAATGAATTAAATAATTGTATAAAGAATTTTCCATGTTCTGTCATCTAATAATATATTCCATTACCTTTCCGATCTGTATCAAAGTCAAAATGTTGGTATTGTGACAACAGTACAACATACAAAAGCAGCTTGACAACCGATATCCTTTGTGTCTAGTAAGCATGGGCCAATGTGTGATTTTGGTGATATGTGCTATTGCACAGATGTTGACCCTTAGTATGCACACGCACAGTATAATATGCATGTAATAAATAGTTTGTTAATAAACTCTGTTACTTGAAAAATGTTCACTGTGCTGTGCTCCTAAATTTCTTTGTGTGCTCCTAATTTTTATTTTATTTAGGAGCACATGTGCTCCCTGGGGAAAAGGTTAGCGTAGAGCCCTGTATATAGTAATAATAATAACACATGGCGATATACTAAAAAGCTATTTCAAATTTTTGGCTGGTAAAAAATCTGCCTGGCTGGTAGAAAAAGTTAATTTAGTTCCCTGACGACAAGTCATCAGGAAGGGCACACCTCTCTCTCTCTCTCTCGTTCTCTCGTTCTCTCTCTCTCTCTCTCTCTCTCTCTCTCTCTCTCTCTCTCTCTAACACACACACATTTTGAGTCAGAAACAAACATAGTATCAATGAGAGTATCGTACCTACCATAGGTAAATAAATGTTTAAAAAAACAAAAACTGCCCGTTAATCTTGCGTCAAAAAATATTGTGCCGTTAAAATAATTTTGCGTTAATAACGCGATAAAGTTGACAGCCTTAGTATAAACATAACCCTAACATATGTATAAACATAACCTTGGTGGAACAATCTTGAGATTTCTTTAATACATTGCTAGACATTGCTAGACTGAAGTTCCTCAGCTCTGGTTAGAAGCTGCTAGACTGAAGTTCCTCAACTCTGGTTAGAAGCTGCTAGACTGAAGTTCCTCAGCTCTGGTTAGAAGCTGCTTGACTGAAGTTCCTCAGCTCTGGTTAGAAGCTGCTAGACTGAAGTTCCTCAACTTTGGTTAGAAGCTGCTAGACTGAAGTGCCTCAACTCTGGTTAGAAGCTGCTAGACTGAAGTGCCTCAGCTCTGGTTAGAAGCTGCTTGACTGAAGTGCCTCAACTCTGGTTAGAAGCTGCTAGACTGAAGATCCTCAACTCTTGTTAGAAGCTGCTAGACTGAAGATCCTCAACTCTTGTTAGAAGCTGGCAGGTTGGATACCTCATTGATCCCCAAAGAGAAACCAGTTGTCCCATGACAGCAGCTAGCAGACCCATACAAGAGATGAGAGCTACAAAAAGGTGTTACATGATTATACACAACTATACAACTATACAAATACAGTAAAGTATACTATAGTATAAAAATCTATAATTAATCTTTAATAATCTGGCAAGTTCAAGTCAAGTCAAGAGTTTTAATTGTCACGGCATACAGGTATACAATGAAATGCGGGTGGTCTTGCCCGCAACGATGTGCAATACAGTGGTACATATAATAGAATCAAAAGAAGGAAACAACATTGTGCAGTAACAGGTAGCAGGTAACATGGAGTGACATCTCGGTATCTGTACATAGTTATTTACAGAGCATGTGGGACATGCTAGTTAGCTTTGGTAGTGCAATACACTGTTTCTGTTATTCTAATTTAAAGTGTCCTTTCCTTTGGCCATAAGTGTGCGTGTGTGCGACATGAGTGTGTGCCCGCTCATGTTAAAGTGTTAAGTGGCTGCTCGTGTGTGAGTGTGCACAGTGTGCGTGTCGTGTGTGTGTTCATGTGTGCTGTGTGTGGACAGTTCAATGTTCTGAGCACTCAATGTTCATTGTTCATGGCTCTGATGGCCTGGGGGAAGAAGCTGAGCCTAAGCCGCTCTGTCCTAGTAGCTGGGGTTCGCAGGCGTCTGCCTGACCTCAGCAGCTGAAACAGGCTGTTATTGGGGTGGTGAGGGTCTTTCATTATCCTGCAGGCTCTGGATTTGCACCTCTTGTTGTATAGAACCTGCAGGGGGGGTAGTGCAATACCCGTGGTACGCTCGGGTGGTACGCTCGTGGTACTCATGCAAGTAGAATGAGTTCAAGCATAGATCATTAATCAAATCAAATTTATTTGTAAAGCCCGCAATCACAAGTTCTATGTCGTTATGGCTTGCTCAGCACCTGTCTGCATATATCTCGCTTCAGCGTATACACTGAATAAAAAAATTCCACCATGTACCTTTACATGCCAGCATTCATCTGGCCACACCCCCATCTGCTTACCTACATAAGCAGGGTTGGGGCCACACACTCATCTCCTTCTTAAATTTCATCACAAGCTAAGTGCTGCTCACATGCCCACTTGACGTGAAGAAAAATATTTAGTCTGAGGAAAGGAAAACAGAAGAACAAGGAGATACGTTGACATCATATCTTTATTTTCTCTCTCACTATTTTCGAGAAAATACGGCGATATTGTCTTCGTTACTGGAGTGTCTGGATCATTCCGACCTTCAGCGGTTTTTTCGTATTAGGAGCTCACGCCGCTGACATGCTTCCCAACTACAATCCTCCTTGATGCGGCTGGATGGGTTTACCCTCCAGCAACACAGCTGGACTGTAGGACGCACGACTGTTGTGAGAAGCGGTTGTTTCCAGGTTGGGTACGTACTGTTTTGCTTGCAAGCTCTGGTTGTTGTTGATGCTGTGGGGGTTAGCTAACAATTTACGAAACGCCGACTCCAGGCTAGGGTCCTCTGCTCGGCTTAAACGGCGGTCGGAGGATCTTGGTCTGACGCCCATGATGGCTAATCTAGTGGGCAGAGCTAGGTCCTGGTGATCCCAGGATTCTAGAGCGGATGCTTCTCTGTTCCGTGCAGGCCCCATCTTTCATATACAAATGAAAGTATACCCTAACGAGGAAATGTGGGCATAGGATCTTCTTTATCGGAAGTTCCATGCTCAAAGGGCCACGCTGTATGTCTGGATCACCGTTGACAACTGTGTTCTGACATTTCTTTTTCTTTTCCCTGTTAGGGGAGGGATTGGGACAGCGGCCTGTCTGAAGTGTGGCTTGTTATGTCATTGTATACAGTTCAAGTGATAGCTGCTTAGCTTGCGTGCTAGTTTGTAGACTACTGTGTTAGCCAGTCAGCTGTTAGCTGCGCAGCTGTTAGCTGTGGCGTTAGCTCGCTGTGTTTACCAGGCTGGTATACGTTAGCTTGTTGCTATCAGCCGGACGGCTGTTAGCTTAATGCTACACTGTTGAACGTTTTCTGTGACTATAACATGCCTTAAACACTCTGACTACGACGTCATCTTTGACAGAGGATGTTAGTCGAACCTACCGGGAGCCCGGCCAGCGAGGACTGCGTCAACATGGAGAACCGTAGCGGCTGGGTGGCGCAGCGACGCTGCCCTCGTCGTCAACACAGGGATGCTGTGTTCAACGTCGGTGCCCCGTTAGCCAGATTGCAGTTCGCTTGGCCTGCGCTCAGGGTAGGGAGGTCCCGACCGGACCTTAAACACTTTTTCTTCCTTCCCTTCTAAATGTTTTGTAATAACGATGTTTTCCAAAACGGGTGTTGCTGCAATACATTGAGGATACGACGCGTGTTGTGTGTGAATTGTCTTGTCACTGGTATAGCTTCTCTCTCCATATAAATCGGGTTGTTGTTTTACATGTGTAAAAATTATCTGGTTAGTTATGTTGAGAACATATGTGTGTTCATGTACTGTGAACTCACAACTAAGGGGGTTAATTAACCTATAAAGCTATGCTTAGTGACATATGAGTGAAGAATGAATTCTTTTCTCAGCCTGTAATGACAATGAACAGTGTGTTCACATATTAACAGGGTTACCTGTTCAATTTGGCCATATCAAGGGTAAGGTAGGAGGGGTGATCCCCCCCCCGGTTTCCCTGGGGCTTCCCCACCCTCCTTTCAGACATGTTGTTTACAATATATTGTGTCACTGTGTTTGTGGGGATACGATGTAACCCTTAGCTTAATTGCTGGGGTTGTGCTAACCGCTTGAGAAACTATATTTTCCTAAAGAAAAGATTGTTTGGTCGCTTATCTTGTGTGCTTAGCAAGGCCTGTGGCCGATACATAATCGAGGATTCTGTATTCTCTCGTTATGAAAAACGGCGTTCCTCTGTAGCAAGAGTGTATTTGCCATTTTTTTGTTGTGATAAAGGGTTGTGTGTGTCTTGTGATCTACAACTGGGTTAGGTTGGCCACAGAAGCACATGTGTAAGTCTGGTACCGGGGCTCTTAAAGGGGCCCTCTCTATTCTGTGTTTTTTCCTTAGTAAAAATCAGATAGCAGGTTAGCACATGAGCTGTGTGAAGCTGTTAGACACTTCATGTAGCTGACTATGACTGTGTCAAGTGTGTCATGCTCTTTTTTGTCATTACATCGTATCATGGGTGTGGGGTCGTAAAGGGGTGAACTGGTAATCCTTTCCTCCCCTTTTTTGATGGGCAGGGGTTCCTGTCATGTTGCTGTTCGGCACGTTACAGGGTAAGAGGGGGGGGGGAGGGAGTTTCCTGGTCCCACGCCCTGGAAGATTGGGCGTGTGCACCGCAGAAATTCCCCCGCCATAGAGTACGTCACTGTGCGCGTCTCTGTTGGTAAGACTTCCGTGAGTTGTTCAGGTCCATGTGATGGATCTGTTTCAGGGAGTTGTCAGAGCTCCTCCTCACGAAGCTCCTCCTCGGGCCTTCTGTGAGTTAGGACTCTCCTTCCCTGTGAGGGAGCCTCCTCAGAGTTCAGAGCCTCCTCCTCAGATTGTCAAGGTGAGTAGAACTTCAAAAAGGAGTCCTGCTCTATTGTGTGTGTATTCGATTCAATTCGATTATTGAGTGTGTATTGGTTCAGTGCCTCCTCCTCGGAGAGCCCTAACCCAAATTTTACATAGCTCAATGTTGCAATATATTCTTTTCAATCTATACAGCTCGCGTGGGAAGTCTCTCTGGGGATTTCCGTCTCCTCCCTATGGCGAGGATGGTGGGATGTAAAAATGTAAACAGTTTTTACCCTCAGCTGCATCACGTGGGATTCATGTCAGTCTGTGTTTCTTTCTTTTTTGAATAAAAAGAGGAAGGTACATGAAGCACGACGGCTCCGTGTCGTTCTCCCAGGCGACTTGGAGGAACAATGTTCTCAATGCTCTCGGTTCGACCTTGGTCCAGGAATTTGTTTTGGCTGACTGACTGGCACAATTTATCCCAGCCACATCCCTTTAAATTTGATTTGAATAGAGTGGAATATAACTCTATTGATTTGAGTGGAGTGAGTTTTAACAACTCCGTCCAAATGACTGAATGCATTATTAGTCCAAGTGTCCAAGTGTCTTATCAGTTCATTTTGGTAGATCCTGTGCGCGGTAAACAGATCCAAAATCTTCTTATTGCAGTCCAAAAGCTTCGATAATCCAAAAATGACCACGTCTTCAAGTACCTAGTAAATTATTTTAATAAAGTAGGAGATAGGGCTGGGCGATATAACGATAACGATAAATATCGCGATATATTTTAATAATCGATATCGAATATCGAAATAAAAAAAATATCGATTTTTTTTTTTTTTTTTTTTTTTTTTTTGACCTGCAACAGGGCAGTTTTAAAACCAGAGACAGTGGACAGACTTGTCTTTCTTGCCTGCAACTTAAAGTAATGGCTTTGCTTGTCCAAATGACAATACTGACCAAATTCAGATTTCTTTTTCTCTTGTCCATTTATTTTGTTTGCTTTCTAATTTAAAATACATTTTGAAACCGTCTGTACACAGTAGGCTATGTGTGCTAGCAGAACTAGACTCCAGTCACGAGTCACGGTGCACATGTGCGGTGGTTTGTCCACCAAAAAAGCGCCAAAAGATCGAAAATAAACTAGCAGAGCCAGAACTGTTCAACTCCCCTGGAGCCACAGCCAGCAGAGAAGCCGGTTTACTTTAGCTTTTAAACCAGCTGCAGCCTGAGAACTGGAGTGTGAGGGGATGTAACACTAAAGATGGCGGCAATGACAAAGAATTGCTGCAAAATAAACATACATCTGTTGTTAAAAAGAAAAAAAAAATTAATTTTTTTTATACTTATAACAATTCGATAATTATCGATATCGAAAAATAAAATTATCATATCGTTATCGCGATATGATTTTTTTCCATATTGCCCAGCCCTAGTAGGAGATGTCCACAAACACGCCACAAGAGGAAGCCCCACGGACCTGGTCCCGCCGAGAGTCAGGACATGCATGGGGAAAGATGCATTTTTTTACTCTGCTACGGTAATGTGGAATGCACTGCCAACATTTATAAAACTCCTGAACTCCCCTCTCGGATTTAAATCCGCCCTAAAAACATGGCTCAGCAGCAACTCAAATTGGTCTTAAAATGTTTTTTTTATCTCTTTTATAATAACTTGGCTTTTATTTCTTTTATCATGAGTTGCTTTTAAGGGTTTGCGGATTTTCTTTTAACATTAGTTAACTGTATGAGTTGTCAGGTTAGGTGTTTTTATAAAAAAAAAAATAGAATGTGTCCTGTCAGTGTACATGTCCATTTGTGTTTCTGTGCCTTTTTATGTTCCATGTATGGACCACAATGGAAACAAGCCTTGGCTTTATTGTGTTTTATCCATTTTTGACCTGCGTTATTGACACTGTTATTGTCTTGTCTTTTAAAATGTTTTTTTGTCATACGATTTGTGTCAAAATAAAGTATTTCAATTCAATTCAATGGTAACCCGATTATGATGTCCCAATAGGCAGAGAGGGTTAGCCTTATTCTGCTTCTTATAATATAAATATAATATAATAAAATATGCAATCCACTGATTAGATCCATTCAGAGTTGATTTGAGTATAGTCCGGCCACCGGCACGAAGCAGGGCATAGCAGCGTCGGGCTCCATGGAGCAGTAGAGGCGGCGGTAGGAACGGCCTTGAAGGCCTTGGGAGAGAGGAAAGAAATGCGACTTGTCTCTGCAAGAGGTGGGAGGGTAGTGACGCATTTGGGTCTCGACGCATACATAGTGCTGGCTCGGTGTGTTTCTGTTAAAGAATCACACAGGGGCTAAGTGCGCCTTGGTTGCTTGTTAAAACAGCGTTTTTATAGGGCAACTGGGATGGAGCTTTGTCTCTTCCGAGCGCCAGTTTACTAGGTTGTCTCGATGAATTCTCGTTCATATCTGGGGGATGTTAACGGAATAGATCTGAACATAGGTAGAGGGGTCTCACGCCCTTGGGGTGGGCCACTGAGCACGGTCCAAATGGGACCGTCTGGGTGGCGCCCTCTTTTCATGTTTTAGATCGACACGCATACCTACCCCCTCTTTTGGAGTGGGCATGTCGGCGTGGTTAGGACACAGGACTGGTCTGGTCGCGCTGGTCCAGGTCAGTTAACCCGTTGTCCACCGGGGATGCAGATCTGCTGTTCTGGTACCCTGAGGGACCTGTGCTTTTTTCGGGGGGAAAAATGCCGGGTCGGTCCGGGTGTCACAGGGTTAGGCGCTATGGAGATCCTTTGTTGGGTACATATTGTACTCTGCACTATCGTAATGGCTTACGGCCATGCCAACCTGTACACGCCCGATCTTGTCCGATCTCGGACGCTACGCAGGTTCGGTCCTGGTTAGTACTTGGTTGGGAGACCGCCTGAGAATACCAAGTGCGGTGTGCTTAGGGCTGGTTCTCCATTCTTTTCGCTCCTCTCTCACGCGTGGCGAAGAGGGGGCTGTTGGGGTGGTCTTGGACCTCCTCTGGTAACCCTGTGCTTCCCGTGCCGCCGGGCCCAGTCCGAAGTAAAGTTTCGTTGATACCGTAGGCCTGGGATAACCCTTTTTTGAAAACTGAAACACTTGTACTGCGGTATAGCCAGTGTATGCCCGCAGGTGTGTTTTGGAGTTTTTTCTTGAGGGGTTATAGGAACAACCACCGTCTGTACAGAGAGGGTAGTTGATTCCCTGGTATGTTGGAGCAGAGTCAACTCCCGGGTTACCCGGTTGAGTGTGCCCCTGCACGTTCATGACGTCTGCCAATCATGTCAGCCTTCTCTGCCTCGACCCCTCTGGGTGATTTTTTTTTAATGGAGGCTTTGTCATGCAACAACGCCAGCATACGCCCCTTCCGCCGGGGGGGCTGTTTTCAGCTGACTCCTTTGGCGCCTGTCTCGTCCGCAGTGCTCCAGGCTCAGGTTACAGCCTGTTGCCTGGTTTCCCCGGTGTGCTGCCTGCTTCCGTTGGTTAACCTTTTTGAGTGCTTACGGCCATGCTGACTGCCTGTTCTGCAGGGTCAGTGTGCCAGGCGGTGTGCTATTGGGGGGAAAGGGCCCGCTCTTGGAGGGGCCTTATCCGAATACGCTGGCGATGTGGGGGGCGGTGTCACTAAGTGGCCACCTCTGAGCGGATCTCGGCCTGTCTGTCCGACATCTCCGTCTGGATGACGACCAACCACCTCAAACTGAACCTAAGCAAAACAGAATTGCTCCACCTGCCGGCCAAATCCTCCCCCCTGGCCGACCTCTCCATCACAGTCGAGAATGCAGCTGTGACCGCGTCCCCGACCGCCAAGAACCTTGGTGTTGTCCTCGACGACCAGTTGAACTTCTCTGCTCACATCGCAGCGACAACCAGAACCTGCAGATTCCTCCTGAGCAACGTCAGAAGGATACGTCCCTTCCTGACAAAAGAAGCCACCCAACTCCTCGTCCAATCAACAGTCATCTCCCGCCTCGACTACTGCAACGCACTGCTAGCTGGCCTCCCGGCCACTGCCACCAAGCCTCTTCAACTCATTCAAAACGCAGCGGCCCGCCTGATCTCAAACCTACCGAAGTCGGCCCATGTCACCCCACTTCTTAGGGACCTGCACTGGCTCCCCATTGCTGCACGTATCCGCTTCAAGGCCCTCGACCTAGGATACCGTGCGGCAAAGGGAACCGCTCCCGCCTACCTCCGGTCAATGGTCTCTAACTACACACCCTCAAGACCCCTACGCTCTGCATCTTCTGGCCGCCTCAGACCTACTCCTATCCAAGCTCCCGGAGGGTCATCAAAGAGAAGCCGCCTATTCTCAGTCCTTGCCCCACAATGGTGGAATGAACTACCCATCCCAGTTAGGACAGCCGAATCCCGTCCAATCTTTCGCCGTCGACTAAAGACTCACTTCTTCAACCATTATCTGAAATGATAAAAAAAAGAAAAAAAAAATCTAACCCTGACTAACCTTACTGTCATGCACTTGTCCTAATAAACTAACCTACACTGTAACACGCAACACTTGATGAACATTGTTACTCAGCTGATAGAGTTGTACCCTTCTTGCTGTCTTGTCGTACAGAACTTGTAAGTCGCTTTGGATAAAAGCGTCAGCTAAATGAGTAAATGTAAATTGGGTCTTGATGCCTGGCGTCATTGACCTCTCCGGGCCCCCTTTTTCAGGGGATCCAGTCCCTTCAGTGGGTCTGGGTCTTCCTTCGCGCTCCGCTGCTACGGCCTTGCCACGGGGTTGGGTTTGCTCTTGACCCCGTGATTTTTGGGGGCAGTAACGAGGTTGTTCCTTCCGTTCGTTCCCGGGTGGCATGCGGGTTGTGCGTGTGTGTAGTCGTGGGGTCAAGCCACGGTCTGCTCACCCTGTGCGTTGAGTTGCTTGAGTGCCTCTTCGCACGGTCGGATCCGTCGCCCTCCCGTGAACCTCCAATAGGGGGGGTATCCTCCATTAGGGAGGGTCGGGGGGGCTCGGTCCTCCCCGGTCTGATGGTTGTGGGGGGCCTCAGCGGGGTACATTTGTCGGGCTATGGCTCCCGCTCAGCCCCTGTAATGCAGACAGGTGCTGAGCAAGCCATAACGACATAGAACGAAGGGTTATGTATATAACCCAGTTCTATGAGTTATGGTGCGCTCAGCACCTGGACGCCGCTGCGGCCCTTGATTTTCCATTGTGGTGAAATTTGTTGGGAAGGAGATGAGTGTGTGGCCCCACCCCTGCTTATGTAGGTAAGCGGATGGGGGTGTGGCCAGATGAATGCTGGCATGTAAAGGTACATGGTGGAATTTTTTATTCAGTGTATATACGCTGAAGCGAGATATATGCAGACAGGTGCTGAGCGCACCATAACTCATAGAACTGGGTTATATACATAACCCGTCGTTAATGTCCCCATGCGCCAGACAAGTCTTCTTTAAACAAGTCGAGAAGAAACATCACAATAAATCAAGAACAAAAAACCCACCATGAAATCCAAAATACATGTAAAATAAATAAATGTAAAATAAATAAATGTAACACTCCCAGCGAAGGTAAGGAAAAACTCACAAAAAACCTAGCAATAGGGGGTGGGGTGGGGGGAAGCACCACAGGCAATGTGGAGGAGAGAAACCTTAGAAGGGTTGTTCAAGGGGGAATACCCCTTCTTGGATGTCGGTGATAGTAGTGTTTCTATGGATGATGATCAATGATTTAATGGCCATTAAAGGTCATCTCCTTTGACTCTCCAAACTAACTCTCTCTCTCTCACTCTCACTCTCACTCTCACTCTCTCTCTCTCTTTTCCAGATTACCAGGTATGCCAAAGGAAAAATATGATCCTCCAGATCCCCGCAGATTGTATACCATCATGTCAGCCGAGGAGGCAGCCAATGGGAAGAAGTCTTACTGGGCAGAGCTGGAGATATCAGGTCAGTTGGTCAGTTAGGAGGCAGCCAATGGGAAGGAGTCTCACTGGGCAGAGCTAGAGATATCGGGTCAGTTGGTCAGTTTAGCCCAAACGGGGTTCCCCCACGGCATTCTGGGACAAGGTAGTGCAGGGGAAAAAAGTTTTACAAATATATTTATTACATCCAACCCTGCCTCACACTTAACCCTGCCGCTCACATCCAACCCTGCCTGTCTCTAGGGCTAGTGGTGATGTCTGTCCTCCTCATTAAACCTGCTGGTCTCTAGGACTAGTGGTGATGTCTGTCCTCTAGGTGGCATTAAACCTGCTGGTCTCTAGGGCTAGTGGTGATGTCTGTCCTCATTAAACCTGCCTGTCTCTAGGACTAGTGGTGATGTCTGTCCTCTAGGTGGCATTAAACCTGCTGGTCTCTAGGACTAGTGGTGATGTCTGTCCTCCTCTAGGTGGCATTAGACCTGCCAGTCTCTAGGGCTAGTGGTGATGTCTGTCCTCCTCTAGGTGGCATTAGACCTGCCAGTCTCTAGGGCTAGTGGTGATGTCTGTCCTCCTCTAGGTGGCATTAGACCTGCCAGTCTCTAGGGCTAGTGGTGATGTCTGTCCTCCTCTAGGTGGCATTAGACCTGCTGGTCTCTAGGGCTAGTGGTGATGTCTGTCCTCCTCTAGGTGGCATTAGACCTGCCAGTCTCTAGGGCTTGTGGTGATGTCTGTCCTCCTCTAGGTGGCATTAGACCTGCTGGTCTCTAGGACTAGTGGTGATGTCTGTCCTCCTCTAGGTGGCATTAGACCTGCCAGTCTCTAGGGCTAGTGGTGATGTCTGTCCTCTTCTGGGGTGGCATTAAAATGTCCCTGACCGTATCTGTGGACATAGGGATCTTTGTCTTTTGTTTAAATGTCTGGATTTATTAAAACCAACCAATAGAACGGAGGTTCTTTAAACCCATTCATGACATAAGCCACAACAATTGATTGATTGATTGAAAAATGTTATTAACAGGTTGCAGAATGGGTACAATACAGTACGGCTCAATACACACAATTGTTAACACTATGACGACCGGCGCGGCCCGCGGATTTAAGCCTCGGAGGACAGCAGAAAGTAAACAAACCGATGTACTTTCAAAGAGCTTTATATATCATTTATAGTATTGCTATCGTTAGGTTATGACTATAACCAAGTTCTGTTAGTTAGGGGCGATGCTTGGCATCGCCTTCTGCACTATCTCGCGTACGTGCACGCGTACTGAATAAACCACAAATGTACCTCTAATACCAGTATTAGTCTGACCACACCCCTCATCAGCTTACCTTCATAAGCAGGTGTGTGGTCACCTGCTCTCCTCCTTCCCAAGCTTTCACCACAAGGTGAGGACAAGGGCTGCAGCGGCGTCCGATGCCAAGCATCGCCCCTAACTAACAGAACTTGGTTATAGTCATAACCTAACGTTCTGTATCGTTAGTGGCTTAGCTTGGCATCGCCTTCTGCACAAGGGAGGCCAAGCGGAGCCACTTGGCTGACAAATACACCCCGCTGACAGCCCCCCAAAACCATCAGAACAGGGAGGGCCGAGCCCCCCCGACCCCCCCTAATGGAGGGTAGCCCCCCTATTAGGGACGTCACGGGAGGGCGACGGACCCGACCGTGCGAAGAGGCACTCAAGCAACTCAACGCACAGGGTGAGCAGACCGTGGCTTGACCCACGACTACACACACGCACAACCCGCATGCCACCCGGGAACGAACGGAGGAACAACCTCGTTACTGCCCCCAGAATCACGGGGTCAAGGGCAAACCCAACCCCGTGGCAAGGCCGTAGCAGCGGAGCACGAAGGAAGACCCAGACCCACCAAAAGGACTGGACTCCCTGGAATGGGGGCCCGGAGAAGTCCATGATGCCAGCATCAAGACCCCACCAGGTGGGCACGTAGTGCCCCGCCCCCCACATCGCCAGCGTATTCGGACAAAGGCCCCTCAGTTACTGCACCTGGTATTCCCAGGCGGAACCAACCAGGCCAGTAAGCCGAGCGGGCCCCGTCCCCCCAATAGTACACCGCCTGGCACACTGACCCTGCAGAATAGGCAGTCAGCATGGCCGTAAGCACACAAAAAAGGTTAACCAACGGAAGCAGGCAGCGCACCGGGGAAAAACCAGGCAACAGGCTGTTAACCCTAGCCTGGAGACTGCGGACGAGACAGGCGCCAGAGGGGACAGCTGAACACAGCCGCCCCGGCGGAAGGAGCGTAAGCTGGCGGTGTTGCATGACCAAGCCTCCATTTAACAACCCCCACCCAGAGGGGTCGAGGCAGAGAAGGCTGACACGATTGGCAGACGTCATGAACATGCAGGGGCACCCTCAACCGGTGAACCCGGGAGTTGACACTGCTCCAACACACCAGGGAATCAACCACCTCGGTGTTACCCAATGCGGTGGTTGTTCCTATAACCCCTCAAGAAAAAACTCCAAAACACACCTGCGGGTATACACCGGCTATACCGCAGTACAAGCGTTTCAGTTTCCAAAAAGGGTTAACCCAGGCCTACGGGTCGCAAACATCACTTCGGACCGGGCCTGGCGGTACGGGAAGCACAGGGTCACCAGAGGAGGTCAAAAAACCACCCCCACAGGCCCCTCTTCGCCATGCGTGAGAGAGGAGCGAAAAACAATGGAGAACCAGCCCCTAAGCACACCGTACCTGGTATTCCCCGGCGGTCTCCCAACCAAGTACTAACCAGGACCAACCTGTGTAGCGGCCGAGATCCGACGAGATCGAGCGCGTACAGAATGGCATGGCTGTAAGCCATGACGACAGTGCTGAGTAAAAACATACCCAACCAGGGTCTCCATAGCGCTTAACCCTGTGACACCCAGACCGACCTGGCATTTTTCCCCCTGAAAAAAGCCCAAGTCCCTCAGGGTACCAGAACAGCAGATCTGCATCCCCGGCGGACAACGGGTTCAACTGATCTGGACCAGCGTGACCAGAACCAGTCCCGTGCCCTAACCACGCCGACATGCCTACTCCAGGAGAAGGGCAGATATGCGTGTTGATCTTAACATGAAAAGAAGGCGCCACCCAGACGTCGGGACGAACCGCGCCTGGTGGCCCACCCCAAGGGCGTGAGACCCCACTACATATGTTCAGATCCATCCCGTCATCATCCCCCAGACATGAACGAGGATCCGTCGACAACCCACCCAGGTCATGGGATGTGGTCGCCGGAAGAGGAAAAACCCCCATCTCAGTTGCTTTATAAAAACGCTGTTTCAACCACAAGCAACTAAGGCGTGCCAGTCAATCGCCTGTTTACAGCGAGCTAGCACTATACGTGCGTCGGGACACACCCCCATCAATGAACAGGCTATTTAGACCTGTCATTGAATCCCCAAGGCGCCCAGGGGAACGACAAGAGGGGTGTGACACTCCCTAACTCCAACACTTCTGGAATAGAAAGAAGGAAGCATCAACAGTATGTATCCCAGTCTACACAGCCGGGGTAAAAAATGTTCACATTTTTACATCCCACCACCCTCCCATAGGAAAGAGACGGGGATCCCCAGAGAGACTTCCCACGCGAGCTGTACAGATTGAAAAGAATATATTGCACCTTGAGCCATGTAAAAAACTGGTTTTAGGGCCTCCGGGGAAGAGGCACCGAACCCATACACACTCAATAAACGAATTGAATCGAATATACATACAATAGAAAAGGACCCTTCTAGAGGGTCCACTCACTTTGACAATCTGAGGAGGAAGGCTCTGTACTCTGATGGAGGCTTCCTCACATGGATCACATGGAAGAAGGAGTCCGAACTCACAGAAGGCCTGAGTAGGCGTTTGGTGAGGAGGAGCCCTGACCACCCCCCCTGAAAACAGATCCATCACATGGACCTGAACAGCACACGGAAGTCCTACCAACAGAGACGCGCACGGTGACGTACTCTATGGCGGGGGAATTCCTGCGGTGCACACGCCCAATATACCAGGCCGTGGGACCAGGAACTCCCTCCCCCCCCCCCCCCCCCCCCCGTAACGTGCCGAACCGCCACGTGACGGGAACCTTGAAGGACAGGGGGTGTACCCCTGACCGACAGAACAATGGGGAGAGGAAAGGTTACCAGTTCACCCCTTTACGACCCCACACCCATGATACGACGTAACGACAAAAAGAGAATATGACACAGTCATAGTCAGCTCTATGAAGCGTTTCACAGCTCCACACAGCGCACGAGCTAACCTGCTATCTGATTTTTACTAAGGAAAAACACAGAATAGAGAGGGCTCTAAGAACCCCGGTCCAACATACACATGTGCTTCTGTGGCCAGTACAACCCAGTTGTAGGTCACATGACACACACAACCCATCATCATCACAATGAGAGAATACATCATTCTTGATTAGTATCGACCACAGGCCTTGCAAAGCACACATGACAGCAACCAAACCAATTTCCCTTTAGGAAATAAGTTTCTCCAGCAGATTTAGCACAACCTCAGCAATCAAGCTGAGAGTTACATCGTATCCCTACCACACAAAAGACACAATTAATGCACAACATGTCTGATAGGAGGTGATAAAGTCCCCAGGGAACCGGGGGGGGGAAAACACAATCCTCCTATTTTACCCTCAATACGGCCAGTTAAAACAGGAAAACCTGTTAATGTGTGAACTCACTGTCCATTGTCATTACAGTCTGAGAAAGAACATTCTTTTACTCACTCGTCACCAAGCATAGCTTCATAGGTTAGTTGCCTTAGTAGTGAGTACACGGTACACATAAACACCATGATGTTTCTCACACAACAACCAGATCAATACATCACGACCTGCACGGAGAAGCTACTGCCAGTGACAAAAACAGCTCACACACAACCCGCAACGTATCTCAAATGCATTGCAACAACACACGTTTTGGGAAAAAACACCGTCATTCACAATACATTTAGCAAGGTAAAACCAGAAGACGTGTTATGAGGGTCTGGCCAACCCCGTACCTGCCCGGAACGCAGATCAGCGAAGTGCAGTCACAAGCCTCCGTAGAACACAGCCCTCTTTGTTGACGCAATCCCCGTCTAGGCTCAGGCAGGGTTGACGAACATCCCCTGTCAAGGATGACGTCGTGGTCAAGAGTGTAAAACATGTTAAAAATCAAAGCACGTTCAACAGAATAGCATCAAGCTAACGGCTGCTCCAACCGTTCGGGTGCTATCGCTTCCGCTCGCGAGACGCCGATCTACGACGCACGCGATCAGGAGCGAGCTCCCGGCGGCGCGCGAGAAGCCAAGCTACCCCGCGCCAGGCCACCGACCGGCTAACCGTAAGCTATGAACATGTAAACAATGACATAACACTCACCCAGACAGGCCGCCGTTCTGAACCCTCCTCACTTTTTAAGAGAAAAGAGAAAACAAGACGTCAACACCGCTTCACAACGGTGACATTAACACGTCCGGCGGAATCAGCACAGTACCAACTGGCCTGTATAGCTGACTTTGAACATGAATCTGCCGCTATCGCACATTACATGCACATATCCCCTCGTGAAGGAATACTCTCATTTGGATATGAAAGATGGGGTCTTAACACGGTGACAGAGAGAATCCACTCGTCCAGAACACACAGGGATCACCAGTGTCAATGGTCGCGGCCCACTAGTTAAAACTATAATGGTCGCCAGACCAAGGCCTTCTGTCGCCTAGACGGCTAAACAAAGGACCCTAGCCTGGGGCCGGTTTCCATAAACTTTGTCTAGTAGCCCCCATAGCACTAACAGACAAGTGGAGCCCGCCAGCAAACACTACTCACCCAACCTGGAACGCACCGCTCCTCACAACAGCGGCATGTCCGACAGTTCAGCTGTGGCCTGACAGGTTTCACCCCAACAAACACAGCAAGGAACTGCAGTTGAGAAGCATGCAGCAGCGTGCTCCCAATACGAAAACCGGTGGAGGGTTTGTAGAATGATCATCATCTTCTAGACACTCCAGTACGAAGACAATATCACCGTATTTTCTCGAAAATAGTGAGAGAGAAAATAAAGATATGATGTCAACGTATCCTTGTTTCCCAAGCTGTTCCTAATCCAATTTCTTCCATCATGGTGTCAAGTGTGGGGATCTACCGAGGCACCTCTTCCTTGTGGTGAAAGCGAGAAGGAGGAGAGCAGGTGACCACACACCTGCTTATGAAGGTAAGCTGATGAGGGGTGTGGTCAGACTAATACTGGTATTAGAGGTACATTTGTGGTTTATTCAGTACGCGTGCACGTACGCGAGATAGTGCAGAAGGCGATGCCAAGCTAAGCCACTAACGATACAGAACTGTCCATTCTCATTGTCACTTGAGTGCATAAACCGTGCCTTCATAATGGTTTAAAGAAAATAAAAATCCATCGGTTGTTTGTCATTTTATAGCGTCGTGAATATAAGGTTTATCCCACTTTTCGTCTCGTCTTTTTTCCCGGGAGCTAGATAATAGGCTAAACGTTGGCGCCGTTATATCAAACGCCATTTCTGCTGTATATATACGAATGAAATAAAACAAACTGCGTAGCATCCGGACTATTACAGAGCATCTATGGATGAAATGGGGGCGGCGGGGAACGCCGATTACTATTATTGATCCGCAATACAGTGTGCGTTCAATATAGCATTTTCATCGACCAATCACGTTACGTTATAAAACAATGTCCAATCCAGCTGTAATTTGGGGTAATATTATCCTACCGTCAGGCCATGTGATCGCCGGCAGCATTTCCTCACCACTCATCGGATTCTGGTAGATCGATATGCACATTGGCTAATCATAAATCCCATTATTCCACGCTGAAAAAAACGCTCGCCAAACTGATCCAAGATGGAGGATGTTCGGCTGGGATCAAGGAACTATGATCCGCCCACAGAATTGTACTTTTTTGTTTTTTTTAAATTCACATTGATACTGCAGTGGAGCGATGGCGCCCCTAAGAGGGTTTGGCCGGTACTGCATGTTTCGAAAATCAAATATCTGAAAAGATGCTGGTAGTGGATCGGGTACCTAAGAAGCGCTATAAATATGGAATAAAACAATAACAACTCGTCACGTATATACTCGTGGCTCTGGTCCACATCGCTCTTTTTCGTAACACGTATATATACGTGGACAGACGGCATAGGTTAACTCTTTCAGTGCCACTCACGAGATTTCTCTGGTTTTTTTATAGGTGGTTGCGTGCCACTCACGAGATTTCTCGGAATTATTATTATTATTATTTTTTTGCGATCTGAAAAATTATTGCATCACCCGAGCCTACCCGAGTATAGCCGAGCTGCGCCGGTGATCACTGTGGAAAAAAGCGGCCCCTGTCGTCTCCCAGATGACATAAGTGATTTTCGAATGGACTCAATGAAAATGAATGGGGAAAAAAATCCGGTACTCCACATTTTCCAGTTCACTGATCCAGCCGGGGTTACCACAGTTCATTCTGGAGCCTCAGAACCCCGCGGATCATGGAGATCTACAGTGTCGCGTTGGATCCATACACGTATCGATTTTTTCGAATGGTGATCAGGAATTGGAATATACCAGTTGGATACCATCTGATGTCAGGTAAGGACTCTATGTTATCAGTGGTAGGATAATCGGAGTAAGTTTGATGAAGTTATAAGCTGTTTTGTGAAATGTCTTCTTTCGGTTTCACTGTAAAAGTCTGTGAGGAAATCAACGGAGCGATTATCAGTGCGCGGCCGTAATGTGCTTGCGTGCACGTATAATATTGATCATCTAGCGTTTATTTGAAAACGATTCATAAAAAGGCCGACGAATATCAACGTTGTGGAATATTCCACTAAAAGACGATTTTCATAGAATGCTCCAGAATGAGCTGTTTTTTATATCAAAACGGGGGCTTTTCTAACTGCTCTGAAACGGAAACGATGCGATAAAAAAACAATCTGCCTTCACAGCATTGACTGGAAAATAGTCTTTGATAATGCGATGGGCAGATTAGACACATAGCCATAATTTAAAAAATAGATTAGGCGATATTAACGTTAACATTGGCGCCGATGGTGGCATTCAAGCGGTAAAACGGAAAACCAGGCGTGGCACTGAAAGAGTTAAGGGGATGCAGACCAGAGAAAGATTTTCGTCTTGTTTACATCAGGGTCCCCCATTTTCAATTCATAATGACATTTATGACATACACAACATACAGATATACAGATATAAGAATCTAATCTAATCATCTAATCTAATCTAATCATGACATTTATGACATACAGATATACAGTACTGTTACATTTGTGACATACAAGATATGCAAATATACAGTACTGTTGAACAGATCTTAACAGTAAATAATATATACATACGAGGGGAGTGTTCTTTAAACACATTCATGACAGAAGCCACAACAAGAGGTGATATCCTGCTCGACCTTCCAAGCATGCAGTGAAGTAGGTCAATTGTAAGATGAACCGAGTTACACACGTGCACATTATGTACACGCATGCACATCCACACTGCATTTATAGAGAGGGGGAGAGTATTTATTAGGGCTGACCTTCGATTTTCTTTTGGAATTCAAAGCTTCGGGGCCGAGATTCGATTTTAATTCGAAGCTTCGAAAAATAAAAAAAATATTAAAAAGAATTAATACTTTTTTTTTATATATATATTTTTTTATGTTGTGGGACTTGTACAGCACTTTGTTCAACTTTTATCAATGACTCATTTTCCAGTCAACATTGTCGAAGCGGATTGTTTTTTTATCGGTTCATTTCCATTTTATAGCATTTTGAAAAGCCCTTGTTTTCAAGGAAAATAAAAAGATTCCATAATAAACGCCCTGTACTGGAATATTCTAGAATACACAAAAACGTTGTAATTTTTCGGCCTATTTATGAATCGTTTTCAAATAAACGCTAGATTATCGATAGTATATGTGTACGTATGCACGCTATGCACGTATGCACCCTATCCCCCACCCTCACAGTGAGCTGTGGTGTTCCACAAGGAAGCATACTAGGACCGCTACTGTTCCTAATTTATGCAAATGACATGTCGTCAGCTTGTGACTGCAACTTGTTCCTGTTTGCGGACGACTCAGCCCTGCTGGTCTCGGACAAGAACAAGTTACAGGTTGAAAAAAACCTCAGCTCGGAACTAGGCAAAATCTGCATATGGCTCGCTGATAACAAACTATCATTACACATGGGCAAAACAGAGTCCATTCTCTTCGGTTCAAATAACAAACTCAGCAAGACCGACGGCTTCTCAGTTACAGTGGGTGACAATATTGTCACAAGGAAAGATGAAATTACCTACCTGGGTTCCATCCTAGAGACTAATATTTCCTGTGACAAAATGGCATCCAATGTAATAAAAAAAGTCAACCAACGAACTCGATTCTTGTACCGGATCTCCTCTCTGGTAAACAAGAATACCCTGAAGACTCTGGCAGGAGCACTCATTCAAGGGTACTACGACTATGCTTGCACCTCATGGTACCAAAGCACCTCAAAGGCACTAAAAACAAAATTACAAACATCTCAAAACAAACTGGTCAGACTACTGCTTGACCTTACTCCTAGAACCCACCTCACCCCTGCCCACTTTGACAACCTAGGATGGCTTAGAGTAGACGACAGAGTAGGGATGCCCCGATCGATCGGCCACCGATCGCTATCGGCCGATAATCAGTATAAATATGCGATCGGTGATCGGTGATAATGTTTTATTTTCACAGATCGTCAAACCCGATCTCACTCGCTGTCGCTGAGTTCTGTCTCAGACACCGGGTGGTGCGGCGTCTGCTCTCTAGTCCAGCCCCTCCCGTACGCATGTAAACACGGGTCTAGTCTAGTGAGACACGGGAGGACGGCGTGTCGGCGTCTCCCTGAGATAACGTTAGCTTAGCTACCATTACAAAATGACCCAGTCAACTATTACTTTTAGTTTAATACATGATGAGGCATTGTCTAACCGAACGGTATCTAGCCGGCCAGCTACCGATAGCTCCTGACATCAACAAACGCTCCAGCAAGTATAGTAGGTAGGTATGATACCTGTTAGCTGTTAGCTGTTAGCTCACGTTAGCGCAAGTTAGTTAAAACGAAATGTCCCATTGAACTAAATAATTCACTGAGGCGTTGTATTAACCTTATATATCCGGCTAGCAGTAGCTACAGATAGCTCCTGATATCAATGTCTTATAACACTGATTCGATGCGTATTCGAGCTGAGGGCTTGCTGAGCACAGTTAAGTAACGTTATACCAATAGGGTCCAGGTGCAGCGCCGGAGAATCCTGGCCGTAGCTCGAGGCTACTCGAGTATAGGTCCAGCTGCAGCTCCGGAGAATCCTGGCTGTAGCTGGAGGCTACTAGAGTACACACAGACAGTGGAGCTTGTTGCGTGGTGGCGATGTCTCGCAGATAATACAAGTACAAGTCTAATTATATAATATATATATTTTATAAAAAAAAAAAAAAATTCTTTTAATCAAAAACGATCGGTATCGGATCGGTATCGGCCGATATGGCTCACGACGATCGGTGATCGGTATCGGTGGCAAAAAACGTGATCGGGGCATCCCTACGACAGAGTACAGCAACTTGCAATGGGCCTAGTCTACAAGATACACTACACGACCAAGGTACCCATGTACATGTCAAAATACTTCCCAAAGGTCAGTGAATACCACGATCACAACACCAGAGGGAGCTCCACAAATCATGTTAAACCCAGATTCGGCTCAAACAAGGGACTAAACACGTTTCGCAATTATGCCACATCAATGTGGAACGCCCTACCCACAGCTGTAAAGGAATGTAAATCACTACCCACTTTCAAAACCACTCTCAAAGAACACCTACGGGAGACTGCAATTCGAAACTGGCCCCTGTAAATGTCCTAACCCAACCCCCTCCAATGTACAGTAAATTACCTAGTATGGTTTTGTCAATATTCCAATGTACAGTTTTGCTTGTTTGTACAGTGTTTCCCCCCCCCCCCCCCAACCCCCTCCAATGTACAGTAAATTACCTAGTATGGTTGTCAATATTCCAATGTACAGTTTTGCTTGTACAGTTGTACAGTGTTTCCCCCCCCCAACCCCTCCTACCCAACCTCCCCCACCCAACCCCAACCTCCTCCAATGTACAGTTTTTACGTCAAATGTATATACTCCCTTTTCTGGACTCTTTTTGTATCACAAACAGTACTGTATTTGCAAATCTGGTATGTCATAAATGTATAGATGTAGCAGTACTGTCTATCTGTATGTCATGTATGTCATATATGTCCTGATGAATTGAAAATGGGGGACCCTGATGTAAACAAGACGAAAGTCTTTCTCTGGTCTGCATACCCTTAACAATTGTGTGTATTGAGCTGTACTGTATTGTACCCATTCTGCAATCTGTTAATAAAGTTTTCAATCAATCAATATAGGCGATCTGAAAAATCTATTCTGATTTCCTCAAAGCCATCGCGCACAAACAGCCACATCACACATAGGGCGAATGCTGAGAGCTCAGCGAATACAACTCTGATTATCCCAATACTTGTAAAATAGATTCCTTACCTCAGATCAGATGTTCTCCAAAAAGATCATTCCAATTCCTGATCGCCATTCCAAAAATCTATCGTTTTTATTGATCCAAAGCTGGGTGCTCGAAACACATATTCCACGCTGTTCTGAGGGACCAGAATGACTGCAATCGACTCGGGTTACATGACTGAGAAGTAAAATGTGGATTCCGGATTTTTCTTTTCTCATCCATTTTCATTGAGTCCATTCCAAAAGGGTGCATTACCATCTGGGAGACGATAGGGGCGGTTTTTTCACATCTGAGCTCCTGATGGGGCTGGTTTACCAACGGGAGACTCCGTTGATGAAATATGAATTCAGATCGCTAATAAAAAAATAACACGTTAATTGTCGTAGTGGGCATTCAGGGGGCGGGCTGATAACACGTGTTATGTCGTTTTGGGCATTCAAAGTGTTAATAATCAAATTTTATTTTCATATTCGAATCCCATACCCATCGAACGAAGCTTCGAAGTATTTAAGACAGCCCTAGTATTTATGTAACACTATTTTCAGCAAGCAATCATAGACTCTCATAACTAAAAGTATATTTTCTGTATATTAAGTGTGTTAATAGCATATTTATATGTACTTTTCTGAAAGTGTACTTTCAATGTATTTTTGGCACTTATAATGTGCTTGCATGTACTAATTCAAATCAGGTGTTTAGTGTGATAGTGATTAATATGCTGTAAGTGTAATCTAAGTATACTTAAAAAAAGTATATATATATATATATAAAGATGTTTACCAATTATTAAAAGTGTACTATTTTGGTACCAAAATACATCAAAAGTATAATTTTTATATATTTAACCACACTTAAGTATACTTATACTTTCTGAATAGATAAAAAGTATACTAAAGTATATGAAGTATACATTCAGAAGAAAACAACTGGTGTGTTTTTTCACTCCAGGTCGTGTCAGGAGTCTAAGCAGTGCGTTGTGGACACTCAGCCACCTGACGGCTCTGCACATCAACGACAACAACCTGAGCCGCATCCCCCCAGACATCTCCAGGCTGCCCCACCTGGTCTACCTGAACCTGTCCTCCAACAAGCTGCGCAGCCTGCCTGCCGAGCTGGGCAACATGGTCTCTCTCAGGTACACCACGCTGCCTGCTGCCACCGTGACTAGTACCACCACCATGACTACTACCACCACCGTGACTAGTACCACCACCATGACTAGTGCCACCACCATGACTACTACCACCACCATGACTAGTGCCACCACCATGACTACTACCACCACCATGGCTACCACCACCATGACTACTACCACCACCATGACTAGTACCACCACCATGACTACTACCACCACCGTGACTAGTACCACCACCATGACTACTACCACCACCATGACTACTACCACCATGACTACTATCACCACCATGACTACTACCACCATGACTACTATCACCACCATGACTACCACCACCATGACTACTATCACCACCATGACTAGTGCCACCACCATGACTAGTGCCACCACCATGACTACTACCACCACCATGACTACTACCACCACCATGACTAGTGCCACCACCATGACTACTACCACCACCGTGACTACTACCACCACCATGACTACTACCACCACCATGACTATCACCACCACCATGACTACTACCACCACCATGACTACTACCACCACCATGACTACTACTACCACCACCACCATGACTACTACCACCACCACCACCATGACTACTACTACCACCATGACTACTACCACCACCACCATGACTACCACCACCACCATGACTACTACCACCACCATGACTACTACCACCACCACCATGACTACTACTACCACCATGACTACTACCACCACCATGACTAGTGCCACCACCATGACTACTACCACCACTGTGACTACTACCACCACCATGACTACTACCACCACCATGACTACTACCACCACCGTGACTACTACCACCACCATGACTACTACCACCACCATGACTATCACCACCACCATGACTACTACCACCACCACCATGACTACTACCACCACCACCATGACTACTACCACCACCATGACTACTACCACCACCATGACTACTACCACCATCATGACTACTACCACCACCATGACTACTACCACCACCATGACTATCACCACCACCATGACTACTACCACCACCATGACTAGTGACACCACCATGACTACTACCACCACCATGACTAGTACCACCACCATGACTACTACCACCACCACCATGACTACTACCACCACCACCATGACTACTACTACCACCATGACTACTACCACCACCATGACTAGTGCCACCACCATGACTACTACCACCACCGTGACTACTACCACCACCATGACTACTACCACCACCATGACTATCACCACCACCATGACTACTACCACCACCATGACTACTACCACCACCATGACTATCACCACCACCATGACTACTACCACCACCATGACTACTACCACCACCACCACCATGACTACTACCACCACCATGACTACTACCACCACCACCATGACTACTACCACCACCACCATGACTACTACTACCACCATGACTACTACCACCACCATGACTAGTGCCACCACCATGACTACTACCACCACCGTGACTACTACCACCACCATGACTATCACCACCACCATGACTACTACCACCACCACCATGACTACTACCACCACCACCATGACTACTACCACCACCATGACTACTACCACCACCATGACTACTACCACCACCATGACTACTACCACCACCATGACTACTACCACCACCATGACTATCACCACCACCATGACTACTACCACCACCATGACTACTACCACCACCATGACTACCACCACCATAACTACTGTTAGCTTGCAAATAAGACGACAGTTTTCTTTACACTCAAGTTTATTTCACGCTCTCCACAGTGTAGTGGCCACAACCTCAGTGCATTCCAAAACAAGTGACGCACAACAACCGCGCCCATTCTCCTCTTCACAGATTACCGTAAAGGCTGCAGTAGAAGTTAATTTAACACCACCATGACTACCACCACCACCATGACTACTACCACCACCATGACTACTGACTACTACCACCACCATGACTACTACCACCACCATGACTACCACCACCACCATGACTACTACCACCACCATGACTAGTACCACCACCATGACTACTACCACCACCATGACTACTACCACCACCATGACTACCACCACCACCATGACTACTACCACCACCATGACTACTACCACCACCATGACTACTACCACCACCATGACTACTACCACCACCATGACTACTACCACCACCATGACTACTACCACCACCATGACTACTACCACCACCATGACTACTACCACCACCATGACTACCACCACCACCATGACTAGTACCACCACCATGACTAGTACCACCACCATGACTACTACCACCACCATGACTAGTGACACCACCATGACTAGTACCACCACCATGACTAGTACCACCACCATGACTACTACCACCACCATGACTACTACCACCACCATGACTACTACCACCACCATGACTACCACCACCATGACTACCACCACCACCATGACTACTACCACCACCATGACTAGTGACACCACCATGACTAGTACCACCACCATGACTACTACCACCACCATGACTAGTGACACCACCATGACTAGTACCACCACCATGACTAGTACCACCACCATGACTACTACCACCACCATGACTAGTGACACCACCATGACTACCACCACCACCATGACTACTACCACCACCATGACTACTGACTACTACCACCACCATGACTACTGACTACCACCACCACCATAACTATTAGATTGTAGAACTCTACTGTACATATAAACACTGTATCCCGTCTGAAGAACCTAGCTGAGGTATTAGATTGTAGAACTCTACTGTATAAATGCTGGTTCAGCTACTAACACTCAACTCTTTCCCCCCAGGGAACTGCTTTTAAACAACAATCTTTTACGAGTTCTGCCTTATGAACTTGGAAGACTGTTTCAGTTACAAACCCTTGGGCTCAAAGGTGGGTGTGGCTTCCCTCTCCTTGGTGTTGTACAGTACGGCCCCTGTTGTTACCAGCATGCTCTTTAATATGGCTTCTAGGGGTGTAATGATGCATCAATGTGACTATTCAACTGCATCGATTTGAAAATGTTAGAATCGATTATAATTAAAATAAAATTCACCCATTCATGCTGAGTGAATCAGTTCCCCCAGCCACATTTGTGTATTCAAAACTTTTTGGGGAATTAACTGATAGAAAATGAATCAAATCGAATCGAATCGTGGTCAAATGAAGAGATTTCATGATGCATTGAATCGTTGCCTGAAGAATCGTAATCGAATTTAATCGTTGAGGTCGCATAGTTACACCCCTAATGGCTTCTTAAAATGGACTTTAAATGTAAATGTCTAGACTCGTTGTTTCATTTATGTGAAGCACGAACAAATTATATAAATTAAAATAAAACTTTAATAAAAAAATAAGTTTTATGATATGTGTTGCAGAGGTATATATTGAGGTATATATTGACTGTTTGTTTCTTGTGTGGCAGGCAACCCTCTGTCGCAGGACATTCTCAACCTGTACCAGGAGCCGGACGGAACCAGGAAGCTTCTGAACTACATGCTCGACAATCTAGCAGGTCAATGGTGCCGCTGCCTCGCTTAGGGTCACCAGCAGGTCAATGGTGCCTCGCCACAGGGCCTGCTCTGTGGTGCTCGTATTAACCACCGCTTAGGGTCACCAGTGGGTCAATGGTGCCTCGCCACAGGGCCTGCTCTGTGGTGCTCGTATTAACCACCGCTTAGGGTCACCAGCGGGTCAATGGTGCCTCGCCACAGGGCCTGCTCTGTGGTGCTCGTATTAACCACCGCTTAGGGTCACCAGCAGGTCAATGGTGCCTCGCCACAGGGCCTGCTCTGTGGTGCTCGTATTAACCACCGCTTAGGGTCACCAGCGGGTCAATGGTGCCTCGCCACAGGGCCTGCTCTGTGGTGCTCGTATTAACCACCGCTTAGGGTCACCAGCGGGTCAATGGTAGGGCTGGGCGATATGGCCAAAAATGATATCACGATATCGATAACGATACCATATCACTCGATATCTATAATTATCGATATTGTTATAAGTATTACATTTTTTATTATAATTTTTTTAAACAACAGATGTATGTTTATTTTGCAGCAATTCTTTGTCGTTGCCGCCATCTTTAGTGTTACAGCCCCTCACACTCCAGTTCTCAGGCTTCAGCTGGTTTGAAAACGAAAGTAAACAAGCTTCTCTGCTGGCTGTGGCTCCAGAGGAGTTGAATAGTTCTGGCTCTGCTAGTTTCTTTTCTATCTTTTGGCACTTTTTTGGTGGACAAACCACTGCACATGTGCACCGTGACTCGCGACTGGAGACTAGCTCTGCTAGCACACATAGCCTACTGTGTACAGATGGTTTCAAACTGTATTTAAAATATTTTAAATTAGAAAGCAAACAATAAATGGACAAGAGAAAAATAAATCTCAATTTGGTCAGTATTGTCATTTGGACAAGCAAAGCCATTACTTTAAGTTGCAGGCAAGAAAGACAAGTCTGTCCACTGTCTCGGTTTTAAAACTGCCCTGTTGCAGGTCACACACAGACATTTATTTTATTTCTTTTTTATTATCAATCGATATCGATTATTAAAATATATTGCGATAATTATCGTTTTATCGCCCAGCCCTAGTCAATGGTGCCTCGCCACAGGGCCTGCTCTGTGGTGCTCGTATTAACCACCGCTTAGGGTCACCAGCGGGTCAATGGTGCCTCGCCACAGGGCCTGCTCTGTGGTGCTCGTATTAACCACCGCTTAGATTAGATTAAAATTAGAGATGTTCGATATTGGCTTTCTTACCGATATCCGATGTACCGCTATTGTCCAACTCTTAATTTCCGATACCGATATCAACCGATACCGATATATGCGGGGTCCCCCCCCCCCCCCCAAAAACGGAATAATTTCAGGTAATTAACATTACATATCTCTTGTCATGGAATTAACACAACATTATGCATACTTTTGACAATAAATAAAATAAGAATTTGTTCTTACTTGCTTGCCTGGGTAAATAAAGGTTAAAGAAATGTAAAGAAATATATATATATATATATAAATTTATTTTTGAAAACCGATACCAATAATTTCCGATATTACATTTTAATGCCAATATCGGTAGGCTGATAATATCGGACATCCCTAATTAAAATGTATTGTCATCATACAGCACATGTACAGTACAACCAAAAGAAGTTTGGCATCCAACCAGAGTGCAAATGTAACAGTAAAGTGCAACAGCAATATACAATGTACATGTGATTAAACTGGGTATAAAATATATAAATTAGTACTACTGAGTAATAGTGCTAATCAGATGTATGTACAGCATTGTAGTATTAATGATAGACATGACCATAATACCAGACATGCTTCAAGTAGTCGCTTTACCCTACCTCTGCCTAGAACCAATGCACCATTTTACTCTTTTATTACAGTCTATTTTAAAATTGCCATAGAATCAAACCAAACAAAGAGGCCTATTAACACTGAGTGCCAGCGACGCTATATGTCGTTAGTTCATGCCGACCGTTGAATGCCAGCAACGCTATATAGCGTTTGTTTGTCTTTTTTTTAATTAGCGATTTGAATTCATATTTCATCAATCTAGCCTCACGCTAGTGCAGCAACCTCTCTCTGAGCTCTATTGGGAAAATACCGCCCCCTATCGTCTCTCCCTGTGTAACTGCACCCCATTGGATTAGACTGATGGGGGGGTAAATCCAGTTTCCTCATTTTACTTTTCCGGCAAGCCATCGAAGTGATTGCCGAGCCGGAAAACAGCGTGGAATACATATTTACAGTACCCAGCGCTGAATCAATAAACGCGATCGATATTTAGAATGGCGATCAGGAATTGGAATAATCTTTTTGGAGAACATCTGATCTGCGGTAAGGAATCTATTTTACCAGTCTTAGGATAATCTGATCCGTTTTCACAGAGATATCAGTTTGCCCTGTGTGTGTACACACTGATCAGGAAATGAGAGAATAGATTTTTCAGCTCGCTTCTCTAGCGTGCATAAGTACACACATACTATCGATAATCTAGCGTTTATTTGAAAACTATTCATAAATAGGCTGAAAAATTACAACCGTTTTTTGTGTATTCCAGAATATTCCAGTAAATGCCGTTTATCACGGAATCTTTATATTTTCCTGAAACATTCAAGAAAACGAGGGCTTTTCAAAATGCTATAAAACGGAAATTAACCGATTAAATAAAAAATAAAAATCCGCTTAGAAAATGTTGACTGCAAACAAGTCATTGATAAGCGACGGCCAGATTAGACACACAGCCATAATTTAAGACATATATTATGCGTTCACAACGCTATCATTGAAGTGGGTGCTGGCATTCAACCATGTTTTACCATGTTCACCAGTGGCATCCAAAGTGTTAAGATGTTAGATCCTAATATGAAAAACGATGTGATTTAATGTTCTATGCCTTACCTTGACCGTGTCTATTTAGCTGCTGTCTATTTTATGCTCGTTTTTTTATACTTATTCTGTCTGCACTTTATGCAGCTCTTGATCTGCCAATGTTGTGCTCATTCTTTATGCCCGTCTTTTGTTACTGCTGTGAAGCACTTTGAGCTTCAATTCTTGTATGAAAGCTGCTCTACAAATACAGTTTATTATTATATTATATATGTATGTATATGTAGGGCTATTATTGTCCCACGGTGTCTTTGCCCCAGAACAAAAGGCTGACACTAAAGTGGTTCTGTCCTCCCTCTCCTCTGTGTTTAGTGCACCCAGAACAGCTACCCCAGCGACCCTGGGTCACCTTGAAGGAACGAGACCCAATGATCCCCTCAGGTACTGTAGGAGAACTCAGTTACTGTAGGAGAACTCAGGTACTGTAGGAGAACTCAGTTACTGTCGGAGAACTCAGGTACTGTAGGAGAACTCAGTTACTGTAGGAGAACTCAGTTACTGTAGGAGAACTCAGTTACTGTCGGAGAACTCAGGTACTGTAGGAGAACTCAGGTACTGTAGGAGAACTCAGGTACTGTAGGAGAACTCGGGTACTGTAGGAGAACTCGGGTACTGTAGGAGAACTTGGGTATTGTAGGAGAACTGTAGGAGAACCCGGGTACTGTAGGAGAACTCAGGTACTGTAGGAGAACTCGGGTACTGTAGGAGGTACTGTAGGAGAACCCGGGTACTGTAGGATAACTCAGGTACTGTAGGATAACTCAGGTACTGTAGGAGAACTCAGGTACTGTAGGAGAACTCGGGTACTGTAGAAGAACTCAGGTACTGTAGAAGAACTCAGGTACTGTAGGAGAACTCAGGTACTGTAGGAGAACTCTGTTACTGTAGGAGAACTCAGGTACTGTAGGAGAACTCGGGTACTGTAGAAGAACTCAGGTACTGTAGGAGAACTCGGGTACTGTAGGAGAACTCAGGTACTGTAGGAGAACTCAGGTACTGTAGGAGAACTCTGGTACTGTAGGAGAACTCCGTTACTGTAGGTAGGAGAAATCTGGTACTGTAGGAGAACTCGGGTACTGTAGGAGAACTCAGGTACTGTAGGAGAACTCAGGTACTGTAGGAGGACTCGGGTACTGTAGGAGAACTCAGGTACTGTAGGATAACTCGGGTACTGTAGGATAACTCAGGTACTGTAGGAGAACTCAGGTACTGTAGGAGAACTCAGGTACTGTAGAAGAACTCGGGTACTGTAGGAGAACTCGGGTACTGTAGGAGAACTCAGGTACTGTAGGAGAACTCGGGTACTGTAGGAGAACTCGGGTACTGTAGGAGAACTCAGGTACTGTAGGAGAACTCAGGTACTGTAGGAGAACTCAGGTACTGTAGGAGAACTCAAGGTACTGTAGAAGAACTCAGGTACTGTAGGAGAACTCGGGTACTGTAGGAGAACTCAGGTACTGTAGAAGAACTCAGGTACTGTAGGAGAACTCAGGTACTGTAGGAGAACTCAGGTACTGTAGGAGAACTCAGGTACTGTAGAAGAACTCAGGTACTGTAGGAGAACTTGGGTACTGTAGGAGAACTCAGTTACTGTAGGAGAACTCAGTTACTGTAGGAGAACTCAGGTACTGTAGAATAACTCAGGTACTGTAGGAGAACTCAGGTACTGTAGGAGAACTCAGGTACTGTAGAAGAACTCAGGTACTGTAGAATAACTCAGGTACTGTAGGAGAACTCAGGTACTGTAGAAGAACTCAGGTACTGTAGAAGAACTCAGGTACTGTAGGAGAACTTGGGTACTGTAGGAGAACTCAGGTACTGTAGGAGAACTCAGGTACTGTAGGAGAACTCAGGTACTGTAGAAGAACTTGGGTACTGTAGGAGAACTCGGGTACTGTAGAAGAACTCAGGTACTGTAGAAGAACTTGGGTACTGTAGGAGAACTCGGGTACTGTAGAAGAACTCAGGTACTGTAGGAGAACTCGGGTACTGTAGGAGAACTCGGGTACTGTAGGAGAACTCGGGTACTGTAGGAGAACTCAGGTACTGTAGAAGAACTCAGGTACTGTAGGAGAACTCAGGTACTGTAGGAGAACTCAGGTACTGTAGGAGAACTCAGGTACTGTAGAAGAACTCAGGTACTGTAGGAGAACTCGGGTACTGTAGGAGAACTCGGGTACTGTAGAAGAACTCAGGTACTGTAGAAGAACTCAGGTACTGTAGGAGAACTCGGGTACTGTAGGAGAACTCGGGTACTGTAGAATAACTCAGGTACTCTAGGAGGACTCGGGTACTGTAGAAGAACTCAGGTACTGTAGGAGAACTCAGGTACTGTAGGAGAACTCAGGTACTGTAGAAGAACTCAGGTACTGTAGGAGAACTCGGGTACTGTAGGAGAACTCCGGTACTGTAGAAGAACTCAGGTACTGTAGGAGAACTCAGGTACTGTAGGAGAACTCAGGTACTGTAGAAGAACTCAGGTACTGTAGGAGAACTCGGGTACTGTAGGAGAACTCCGGTACTGTAGAAGAACTCAGGTACTGTAGGAGAACTCAGGTACTGTAGAAGAACTCAGGTACTGTAGGAGAACTCAGGTACTGTAGGATAACTCGGTTACTGTAGGAGAACTCAGGTACTGTAGGAGGTACTGTAGGAGAACTCGAGTACTGTAGGAGAACTCCGTTACTGTAGGTAGGAGAACTCGGGTACTGTAGGAGAACTCGGGTACTGTAGGAGAACTCGGGTACTGTAGGAGAACTCAGGTACTGTAGGATAACTCAGGTACTGTAGGAGAACTCAGGTACTGTAGGATAACTCGGGTACTGTAGGAGGACTCGGGTACTGTAGGAGAACTCAGGTACTGTAGGATAACTCAGGTACTGTAGGAGAACTCGGGTACTGTAGGAGAACTCAGGTACTGTAGGAGAACTCAGGTACTGTAGGAGAACTCGGGTACTGTAGGATAACTCGGGTACTGTAGGAGAACTCAGGTACTGTAGGAGAACTCAGGTACTGTAGGAGAACTCAGGTACTGTAGAAGAACTCGGGTACTGTAGGAGAACTCGGGTACTGTAGGAGAACTCAGGTACTGTAGAATAACTCAGGTACTGTAGGAGAACTCAGGTACTGTAGGATAACTCAGGTACTGTAGAAGAACTCAGGTACTGTAGGAGAACTCGGGTACTGTAGGAGAACTCAGTTACTGTAGAAGAACTCAGGTACTGTAGGAGAACTCAGGTACTGTAGGAGAACTCAGGTACTGTAGAAGAACTCGGGTACTGTAGGAGAACTCGGGTACTGTAGGAGAACTCAGGTACTGTAGGAGAACTCGGGTACTGTAGGAGAACTCGGGTACTGTAGAAGAACTCAGGTACTGTAGGAGAACTCAGGTACTGTAGGAGAACTCAGGTACTGTAGGAGAACTCAGGTACTGTAGGAGAACTCAGGTACTGTAGGAGAACTCGGGTACTGTAGGAGAACTCGGGTACTGTAGGAGAACTCAGGTACTGTAGGAGAACTCAGGTACTGTAGGAGAACCGGGGTACTGTAGGAGAACTCGGGTACTGTAGGAGAACTCAGGTACTGTAGGAGAACCGGGGTACTGTAGGAGAACTCGGGTACTGTAGGAGAACTCAGGTACTGTAGGAGAACTCAGGTACTGTAGGAGAACTCAGGTACTGTAGGAGAACCGGGGTACTGTAGGAGAACTCGGGTACTGTAGGAGAACTTGGGTACTGTAGGAGAACTTGGGTACTGTAGGAGAACTCAGTTACTGTAGGAGAACTCAGGTACTGTAGGAGAACTCAGGTACTGTAGGAGAACTCGGGTACTGTAGGAGAACTCAGGTACTGTAGGATAACTCGGGTACTGTAGGAGAACTCAGGTACTGTAGGAGAACTCGGGTACTGTAGGAGAACTCAGGTACTGTAGAAGAACTCAGGTACTGTAGGAGAACTCGGGTACTGTAGAAGAACTCAGGTACTGTAGGAGTAGTCGGGTACTGTAGGAGAACTCAGGTACTGTAGGATAACTCGGGTACTGTAGGAGGACTCGGGTACTGTAGGAGAACTCGGGTACTGTAGGAGAACTCGGGTACTGTAGGAGAACTCGGGTACTGTAGGAGGACTCGGGTACTGTAGGAGAACTCGGGTACTGTAGGAGAACTCTGGTACTGTAGGAGAACTCTGGTACTGTAGGAGAACTCAGGTACTGTAGGAGGACTCTGGTACTGTAGGAGAACTCAGGTACTGTAGGAGAACTCAGGTACTGTAGGAGGACTCGGGTACTGTAGGAGAACTCGGGTACTCTAGGAGGTACTGTAGGAGAACGCAGTTACTGTAGGATAACTCAGGTACTGTAGGAGAACTGTGTCAAACCTGCTAATAGTGCTTTATAGATTTTAATGTCAGAAATCCATCATAATCGATGATGTTGTCTTTTTCCCCTCATATACCAGTATTTTAATGACAGAAATCTATTACAATTTCTTTTTATTTACTAGAGGCGGGCAAAACAAAAAAAATTACTATTCGATAGTCACTGTGGGAACTTTTCCAATACTAATCGAAACTCCGGTACTGTAGGAGAATTCGGGTACTGTAGAAGAACTCAGGTACTGTAGGAGAACTCGGGTACTGTAGAAGAACTCAGGTACTGTAGGAGAACTCAGGTACTGTAGGTAGGAGAACTCTGGTACTGTAGGAGAACTCGGGTACTGTAGGAGAACTCAGGTACTGTAGGAGAACTCAGGTACTGTAGAAGAACTCAGGTACTGTAGGAGAACTCGGGTACTGTAGGAGAACTCGGGTACTGTAGAAGAACTCAGGTACTGTAGAAGAACTCAGGTACTGTAGGAGAACTCAGGTACTGTAGGAGAACTCGGGTACTGTAGAATAACTCAGGTACTCTAGGAGGACTCGGGTACTGTAGAAGAACTCAGGTACTGTAGGAGAACTCAGGTACTGTAGAATAACTCAGGTACTGTAGGAGAACTCGGGTACTCTAGGAGGTACTGTAGGAGAACGCAGTTACTGTAGGATAACTCAGGTACTGTAGGAGAACTGTGTCAAACCTGCTAATAGTGCTTTATAGATTTTAATGTCAGAAATCCATCATAATCGATGATGTTGTCTTTTTCCCCTCATATACCAGTATTTTAATGACAGAAATCTATTACAATTTCTTTTTATTTACTAGAGGCGGGCAAAACAAAAAAAATTACTATTCGATAGTCACTGTGGGAACTTTTCCAATACTAATCGAAACTCCGGTACTGTAGGAGAATTCGGGTACTGTAGAAGAACTCAGGTACTGTAGGAGAACTCGGGTACTGTAGAAGAACTCAGGTACTGTAGGAGAACTCAGGTACTGTAGGTAGGAGAACTCTGGTACTGTAGGAGAACTCGGGTACTGTAGGAGAACTCAGGTACTGTAGGAGAACTCAGGTACTGTAGAAGAACTCAGGTACTGTAGGAGAACTCGGGTACTGTAGGAGAACTCGGGTACTGTAGAAGAACTCAGGTACTGTAGAAGAACTCAGGTACTGTAGGAGAACTCAGGTACTGTAGGAGAACTCGGGTACTGTAGAATAACTCAGGTACTCTAGGAGGACTCGGGTACTGTAGAAGAACTCAGGTACTGTAGGAGAACTCAGGTACTGTAGAAGAACTCAGGTACTGTAGGAGAACTCAGGTACTGTAGAATAACTCAGGTACTGTAGGAGAACTCGGGTACTGTAGGAGAACTCGGGTACTGTAGAAGAACTCAGGTACTGTAGGAGAATTCGGGTACTGTAGAAGAACTCAGGTACTGTAGGAGAACTCAGGTACTGTAGGATAACTCGGGTACTGTAGGAGAACTCAGGTACTGTAGGAGGTACTGTAGGAGAACTCGAGTACTGTAGGAGAACTCCGTTACTGTAGGTAGGAGAACTCGGGTACTGTAGGAGAACTCAGGTACTGTAGGATAACTCAGGTACTGTAGGAGAACTCAGGTACTGTAGGATAACTCGGGTACTGTAGGAGGACTCGGGTACTGTAGGAGAACTCAGGTACTGTAGGATAACTCGGGTACTGTAGGAGAACTCGGGTACTGTAGGAGAACTCAGGTACTGTAGGAGAACTCAGGTACTGTAGGAGAACTCGGGTACTGTAGGATAACTCGGGTACTGTAGGAGAACTCAGGTACTGTAGGAGAACTCAGGTACTGTAGGAGAACTCAGGTACTGTAGAAGAACTCGGGTACTGTAGGAGAACTCGGGTACTGTAGGAGAACTCAGGTACTGTAGAATAACTCAGGTACTGTAGGAGAACTCAGGTACTGTAGGATAACTCAGGTACTGTAGAAGAACTCAGGTACTGTAGGAGAACTCGGGTACTGTAGGAGAACTCAGTTACTGTAGAAGAACTCAGGTACTGTAGGAGAACTCAGGTACTGTAGGAGAACTCAGGTACTGTAGAAGAACTCAGGTACTGTAGGAGAACTCGGGTACTGTAGGAGAACTCAGGTACTGTAGGAGAACTCGGGTACTGTAGGAGAACTCGGGTACTGTAGAAGAACTCAGGTACTGTAGGAGAACTCAGGTACTGTAGGAGAACTCAGGTACTGTAGGAGAACTCAGGTACTGTAGGAGAACTCAGGTACTGTAGGAGAACTCGGGTACTGTAGGAGAACTCGGGTACTGTAGGAGAACTCAGGTACTGTAGGAGAACTCAGGTACTGTAGGAGAACCGGGGTACTGTAGGAGAACTCGGGTACTGTAGGAGAACTCAGGTACTGTAGGAGAACCGGGGTACTGTAGGAGAACTCGGGTACTGTAGGAGAACTCAGGTACTGTAGGAGAACTCAGGTACTGTAGGAGAACTCAGGTACTGTAGGAGAACCGGGGTACTGTAGGAGAACTCGGGTACTGTAGGAGAACTTGGGTACTGTAGGAGAACTTGGGTACTGTAGGAGAACTCAGTTACTGTAGGAGAACTCAGGTACTGTAGGAGAACTCAGGTACTGTAGGAGAACTCAGGTACTGTAGGAGAACTCAGGTACTGTAGGAGAACTCGGGTACTGTAGGAGAACTCAGGTACTGTAGGATAACTCGGGTACTGTAGGAGAACTCAGGTACTGTAGGAGAACTCAGGTACTGTAGGAGAACTCAGGTACTGTAGGAGAACTCGGGTACTGTAGGAGAACTCAGGTACTGTAGGAGAACTCAGGTACTGTAGGAGAACTCGGGTACTGTAGAAGAACTCAGGTACTGTAGGAGTAGTCGGGTACTGTAGGAGAACTCAGGTACTGTAGGATAACTCGGGTACTGTAGGAGGACTCGGGTACTGTAGGAGAACTCGGGTACTGTAGGAGAACTCGGGTACTGTAGGAGAACTCGGGTACTGTAGGAGGACTCGGGTACTGTAGGAGAACTCGGGTACTGTAGGAGAACTCTGGTACTGTAGGAGAACTCAGGTACTGTAGGAGGACTCTGGTACTGTAGGAGAACTCAGGTACTGTAGGAGAACTCAGGTACTGTAGGAGGACTCGGGTACTGTAGGAGAACTCGGGTACTCTAGGAGGTACTGTAGGAGAACGCAGTTACTGTAGGATAACTCAGGTACTGTAGGAGAACTGTGTCAAACCTGCTAATAGTGCTTTATAGATTTTAATGTCAGAAATCCATCATAATCGATGATGTTGTCTTTTTCCCCTCATATACCAGTATTTTAATGACAGAAATCTATTACAATTTCTTTTTATTTACTAGAGGCGGGCAAAACAAAAAAAATTACTATTCGATAGTCACTGTGGGAACTTTTCCAATACTAATCGAAACTCCGGTACTGTAGGAGAATTCGGGTACTGTAGAAGAACTCAGGTACTGTAGGAGAACTCGGGTACTGTAGAAGAACTCAGGTACTGTAGGAGAACTCAGGTACTGTAGGTAGGAGAACTCTGGTACTGTAGGAGAACTCGGGTACTGTAGAATAACTCAGGTACTGTAGGAGAACTCAGGTACTGTAGGAGAACTCAGGTACTGTAGAAGAACTCAGGTACTGTAGAATAACTCAGGTACTGTAGGAGAACTCAGGTACTGTAGAAGAACTCAGGTACTGTAGAAGAACTCAGGTACTGTAGGAGAACTCAGGTACTGTAGGAGAACTCGGGTACTGTAGAAGAACTCAGGTACTGTAGGAGAACTCGGGTACTGTAGAAGAACTCAGGTACTGTAGAAGAACTCAGGTACTGTAGGAGAACTCGGGTACTGTAGGAGAACTCGGGTACTGTAGGAGAACTCGGGTACTGTAGGAGAACTCAGGTACTGTAGAAGAACTCAGGTACTGTAGAAGAACTCAGGTACTGTAGGAGAACTCAGGTACTGTAGAAGAACTCAGGTACTGTAGAAGAACTCAGGTACTGTAGGAGAACTCAGGTACTGTAGGAGAACTCGGGTACTGTAGAAGAACTCAGGTACTGTAGAAGAACTCAGGTACTGTAGGAGAACTCAGGTACTGTAGGAGAACTCGGGTACTGTAGAAGAACTCAGGTACTGTAGGAGAACTCAGGTACTGTAGAATAACTCAGGTACTGTAGGAGAACTCGGGTACTGTAGAAGAACTCAGGTACTGTAGGAGAACTCGGGTACTGTAGGATAACTCAGGTACTGTAGGAGAACTCGGGTACTGTAGAAGAACTCAGGTACTGTAGGAGAACTCGGGTACTGTAGGAGAACTCTGGTACTGTAGGAGAACTCTGGTACTGCAGGAGAACTCTGGTACTGTAGGAGAACTCGGGTACTGTAGGATAACTCGGGTACTGTAGGATAACTCAGGTACTGTAGGAGAACTCTGGTACTGTAGGAGAACTCTGGTACTGTAGGATAACTCTGGTACTGTAGGAGAACTCAGGTACTGTAGGAGAACTCGGGTACTGTAGGAGAACTCGGGTACTGTAGGAGAACTCAGGTACTGTAGAAGAACTCAGGTACTGTAGGAGAACTCAGGTACTGTAGAAGAACTCGGTACTGTAGAAGAACTCGGGTACTGCAGGAGAACTCAGGTACTGTAGGAGAACTCGGGTACTGTAGGAGAACTCAGGTACTGTAGAAGAACTCGGTACTGTAGAAGAACTCGGTTACTGTAGGAGAACTCGGGTACTGCAGTGCTCTACAGTGCGACCATATTGCTCGCATATGCCACTAAAAATATCTGTGTGCGAACCTCAAAAACCAATTACGCGCACGATGTGCGAACTGCTGATGACAGCCTAAGTCGTACTTTTTATTTCTCCACTGAGAATCGTTAAAAAACTACAAGTCCCACATTGCACTCAAGCCAACGGTCCAATCACAGTAGAGTGAAGTGACTGGTTTCATGGGAAATAAAGCAAATGACCAATCGGAAGCTCTCATTTTGCTTGTTTACTTCCTGAAACTCCGCCATTGCGATCAGGGCTCTCGTTTTCCGAGACACTAACTTATTATAGTCTCTCTCTTACCAATAGCAATAGATTTTAGAACACCTAGATTTATCGATAGCAATAGTAATATAACGTTAATGCAACAAAACAAATGCCTTGCTTTGTTAATCATAACGTTGATGCAGTAGCGTATGTCTGTGTGTTGGCTGTAACGGACATGACAATAACATAACGTGTACACATTACAATTGCGATAATCTATTCTAACATTTTCAAATCGATGCAGTTGAATTTCCCCCTTAGGATCGATGCATTGTTACACCCCTACACCAAAGTCACTGGCCCACTGTGTATCTGTTTGTATAATAACTTGGCTAGCGTTATCAACAGCAGAGGTGGGCTATGGGTCCAGCTGCAGCGCCGGAGTGCAAGCGGTGTGATGTAATTGGCAGACTCGACTGTCAATCAATGGTCTACCTGACACGCAAACTCAAACAATGTTTCTGTACTGGAGGTGTACAGTATTTCAATAGGCAACCCTGAAAGGATTATTTTTCTAGAAGACCAACACAGCCAAAACATAAGCATTGTATGCATAAAAGGGGCAAAAGCTAAAGTTAAGTGACTGAACCTTTTGTAGCAGTAGTTTGATTTGATAGTTTATTTGATAGGGACAGCACATGTTAACACTTTGATCGCCATGGTTAAATTCATAATTTACCATCCCTCGCCATCTCTATTTGTCTATGGAGAAGTTCCCCTTCTTTGCAGGGCTATAACTTTTTAAATTGTATTGCTAAATTGACATTATTATGGCCCATTCAATGTCCTATATCTATTGTTCAGGGTGTAGCAACGTTATACTTTTTCATTCACATATTCATACTAAAATACGGTCTAAAGTATGTTTTTATCGTTTTCTGCAGCTTTCTCCAGAACGTGATTTATAGCTCCAAATGCATTATATTGATGATGAAATACAGTTTGATAGCAATCGGCGCGAGATAAAAAATTTCAACTGGACGTGGTTCTAGAAGTTACTACGTATCATCTGATGTTGACCGGATGGGCGGGGGGTCATTTATAATTCCGTGGGCAACGTTATATCATTCATCTAGTGTGGGTGATATGATCATCAGAGCAGTTAGTAAAGAACACGTTGGAAAATAACGCTGGATCTTACCGTATCTTCCTCGCGCCGTTGGGCGATGAGCGTGGAGCAGAGATATTCCTATTATGGGATGTCGAAATACCCGATCCATCTCCAGGTTGTATAATAGTATATACGTCCAAATCATGTTGTTTGTCGAGTTATTTGCACCGATCGGTGTTCACTGTGTCAAGATGGAGTCCTGCTAATGATAGCGAGTGCCCGGACGAAATATGGATGAGCACCACTTCATCCACATGACTTCCTGTTGGGCGATCTGCCGATCGGCCAGCAGATGGCGCTCTTGAACCGTTAGAGAGTTGAGTGGAGCTCAGCAGTATATCTCAGGTCCCCGGAGGAGAAATATGATTTCGATCACAGATTTTTGAAATATTGATATCAAAGACGTGTTACGGCGTCTTCGGCAGAATGAGCATGGCGGGCAATGACGAGTTTCGGCGTTTCCGCCGATTACAGTGTTAATGAACATCAAGTACAAAATACAAAATGTAAACATGCAGGGTTGTAGCAAGAGCTAATTTACACACATGCACGCACAGTACAAATATACATTTATTTTTGAAAAAAACAAAAACTCTGTTACTTGAAATATTTTCACTGTGCTCCTAAATATTTTCGGGTGCTCCTAAATTTCTTTGTGCTCCTAAATTTTTTCATTTAGGAGCACATGTGCTCCTTGGGAAAAAGGTTAGCGTAGAGCCCTGTACTGTAGGAGAACTCAGGTACTGTAGGAGAACTCAGGTACTGTAGGAGAACTCGAGTACTGTAGGAGAACTCGGGTACTGTAGGAGAACTCAGGTACTGTAGGAGAACTCCGTTACTGTAGGTAGGAGAACTCTGGTACTGTAGAATAACTCAGGTACTGTAGGAGAACTCAGGTACTGTAGGAGAACTCTGGTACTGTAGGAGAACTCTGGTACTGTAGGAGAACTCAGGTACTGTAGGAGAACTCGGGTACTGTAGGAGAACTCGGTACTGTAGGAGAACTCGGGTACTGTAGGAGAACTCGGGTACTGTAGGAGGTACTGTAGGAGAACTCGGGTACTGTAGGAGAACTCGGGTACTGTAGGAGAACTCAGGTACTGTAGGAGAACTCAGGTACTGTAGGAGAACTCGGGTACTGTAGGAGAACTAAGGTACTGTAGGAGGACTCTGGTACTGTAGGAGAACTCAGGTACTGTAGGAGAACTCAGGTACTGTAGGAGAACTCGGGTACTGTAGAATAACTCAGGTACTGTAGGAGAACTCAGGTACTGTAGGAGGTACTGTAGGAGAACTCGGGTACTGTAGGAGAACTCCGTTACTGTAGGAGAACTCGGGTACTGTAGGAGAACTCAGGTACTGTAGGAGAACTCAGGTACTGTAGGATAACTCAGGTACTGTAGGATAACTCGGGTACTGTAGAAGAACTCGGGTACTGTAGGAGGACTCTGGTACTGTAGGAGAACTCGGGTACTGTAGGAGAACTCAGGTACTGTAGGAGGTACTGTAGGAGAACGCAGTTACTGTAGGATAACTCAGGTACTGTAGGTAGGAGAACTCTGGTACTGTAGGAGAACTGTGTCAAACCTGCTAATAGTGCTTTATAGATTTTAATGTCAGAAATCCATCATAATCGATGATGTTGTCTTTTTTCCCCTCATATACCAGTATTTTAATGACAGAAATCTATTCCATTTTTTTTTTAATTAATATAAATTCTCTGCTCATTCTATTCCTATGTCTATTTTGTGTCTACATTACTGCTGTGAAGCAATTTGGGCTGCAATTCTTAATTCTTGTATGAAAGGTGCTATACAAATAACGTTTATTATTATTATTATTATTATTATTATTATTATTATTATTATTATTATTATTATTATTACTTGTTGGCTTAGTGAAGATGACATATTTACTAGAGGCGGGCAAAACTCACAAAATTACTATTCGATAGTCACTGTGGGAACTATTCCAATACTAATCGAAAATCGAACTTAGTGAAACAACATGGCAAATGTAACATCTCCAGTCTTTCTTTTCTGTTCTCCCAGCTGTTAATATACTACTCCTCTCCCCTCTCCTTCTCTCTCCTCTCCTCCCTCCTCCCCCTCCTCTCCTCCCCTCTCCTCCCCTCTCATCCTCTCCTCCTCTCATCTTCTCCTCATCCCTCCTCCTCTCCTCTCTCCTTGCCCTCCTTTCTCCCCTCTCCTCCTCTCCTCTCCTCCCCCTCCTCTCCTCTCTCCTCCTCCCCCCCCTCTCTCCCCTCTCCTCCCCCCTCTCCTCCTCCCCCCTCTCCTCTCCTCTCCCTCCTCTCTCCCCTCTCCTCCTCTCCTCTCCTCCCCCCTCTCCTCCTCCCCCCCTCTCCTCTCCCCTTTTCTCCTCCTCTCTCCTCCCCCTCTCCTCTCCTCCTCTCCTCCTCTCCTCCTCGCCCTCCTCTCTCCTCCTCCCCTCTCCTCCCCTCTCCCCCTCCCCTCTCCTCCTCTCTCCTCTCCCCCTCCTCTCCTCCTCCCCCCTCCTATCCTCTCTCCACCTCCTCTCCTCCTCTCTCCAGCTGTGTTCACGGTCATGTGCTACAACGTGCTTTGTGATAAGTACGCCACGCGGCAGCTGTACGGCTACTGCCCGTCCTGGGCGCTCAACTGGGAGTACAGGAAGAAGGGCATCATGGAGGAGATCACCAGCTGTGACGCTGACATCATCAGTCTACAGGTAGACCTGTCTGTGTGACATCATCAGTCTGTGTGACATCATCATCAGTCTGCAGGTAGACCTGTCTGTGTGACATCATCAGTCTGTGTGACATCATCAGTCTGTGTGACATCATCATCAGTCTGCAGGTAGACCTGTCTGTGTGACATCATCAGTCTGTGTGACATCATCAGTCTGTGTGACATCATCATCAGTCTGCAGGTAGACCTGTCTGTGTGACATCATCAGACTGTGTGACATCATCATCAGTCTGCAGGTAGACCTGTCTGTGTGACATCATCAGTCTGTGTGACATCATCATCAGTCTGCAGGTAGACCTGTCTGTGTGACATCATCAGTCTGTGTGACATCATCAGTCTGTGTGACATCATCATCAGTCTGCAGGTAGACCTGTCTGTGTGACATCATCAGTCTGTGTGTCATCATCAGACTGCAGGGAGTTGTAGTTGTTGTTGTTGTTGTTGTTCAGGAGGTGGAGACGGAGCAGTGTGTTGAACTGTTGTTGTTGTTGTTGTTGTTGTTGTTGTTGTTGTTGTTGTTCAGGAGGTGGAGACGGAGCAGTGTGTTGAACTGTTGTTTTTGTTGTTGTTGTTGTTGTTCAGGAGGTGGAGACGGAGCAGTGTGTTGAACTGTTGTTGTTGTTGTTGTTGTTGTTCAGGAGGTGGAGACGGAGCAGTGTGTTGAACTGTTGTTGTTGTTGTTGTTGTTGTTGTTGTTGTTCAGGAGGTGTAGACGGAGCAGTGTGTTGAACTGTTGTTGTTGTTGTTGTTGTTGTTCAGGAGGTGGAGACGGAGCAGTGTGTTGAACTGTTGTTGTTGTTGTTGTTCAGGAGGTGGAGACGGAGCAGTGTGTTGAACTGTTGTTGTTGTTGTTGTTGTTGTTGTTGTTGTTGTTCAGGAGGTGGAGACGGAGCAGTGTGTTGAACTGTTGTTGTTGTTGTTGTTGTTGTTGTTCAGGAGGTGGAGACGGAGCAGTGTGTTGAACTGTTGTTGTTGTTGTTGTTGTTCAGGAGGTGGAGACGGAGCAGTGTGTTGAACTGTTGTTGTTGTTGTTGTTGTTCAGGAGGTGGAGACGGAGCAGTGTGTTGAACTGTTGTTGTTGTTGTTGTTGTTGTTGTTGTTGTTCAGGAGGTGGAGACAGAGCAGTGTGTTGAACTGTTGTTGTTGTTGTTGTTGTTCAGGAGGTGGAGACGGAGCAGTGTGTTGAACTGTTGTTGTTGTTGTTGTTGTTGTTGTTGTTGTTCAGGAGGTGGAGACAGAGCAGTGTGTTGAACTGTTGTTGTTGTTCAGGAGGTGGAGACGGAGCAGTGTGTTGAACTGTTGTTGTTGTTGTTGTTGTTGTTCAGGAGGTGGAGACGGAGCAGTGTGTTGAACTGTTGTTGTTGTTGTTGTTCAGGAGGTGGAGACGGAGCAGTGTGTTGAACTGTTGTTGTTGTTGTTGTTGTTGTTCAGGAGGTGGAGACGGAGCAGTGTGTTGAACTGTTGTTGTTGTTGTTGTTGTTGTTCAGGAGGTGGAGACGGAGCAGTGTGTTGAACTGTTGTTGTTGTTCAGGAGGTGGAGACGGAGCAGTGTGTTGAACTGTTGTTGTTGTTGTTGTTGTTCAGGAGGTGGAGACGGAGCAGTGTGTTGAACTGTTGTTGTTGTTCAGGAGGTGGAGACGGAGCAGTACTACGCCCTCTTCCTGGACACGCTGAAGGACAGAGGGTACGACGGCTACTTCTGTCCAAAGTCTCGAGCCAAACTGGTGTCTGAGCCGGAGAGGAGACACGTGGACGGCTGCGCCGTGTTCTTCAAGACGGACAAGTGAGTCTGTTCAAAGACTACGTTTACACCACACGCCTGCTTCACACCTGTCGCACGCCTGCTTCACACCTGTCGCACGCCTGCTTCACACCTGTCACACGCCTGCTTCACACGTGTCGCACGCCTGCCACACGCCTGCCACACGCCTGCTTCACACCTGTCGCACGCCTGCTTCACACCTGCCTCACGCCTGCTTCACACCTGTCGCACGCCTGCCACACGCCTGCTTCACGCCTGCTTCACACCTGTCGCACGCCTGCCACACGCCTGCTTCACACCTGCCACACGCCTGCCACACGCCTGCTTCACACCTGTCACACGCCTGCTTCACACCTGTCACACGCCTGCTTCACACCTGCTTCACACCTGCTTCACGCCTGCTTCACACCTGCTTCACGCCTGCTTCACACCTGCTTCACGCCTGCTTCACGCCTGCTTCACGCCTGCCACACACCTGCTTCACGCCTGCTTCACGCCTGCTTCACACCTGCTTCACACCTGTCACACGCCTGCTTCACACCTGCTTCACGCCTGCTTCACACCTGCTTCACACCTGCTTCACGCCTGCTTCACACCTGCTTCACACCTGACACACGCCTGCTTCACGCCTGCTTCACACCTGCTTCACACCTGTCACACGCCTGCTTCACGCCTGCTTCACACCTGCTTCACACCTGTCACACGCCTGCTTCACGCCTGCTTCACACCTGCTTCACACCTGCTTCACGCCTGCTTCACACATGTCACACGCCTGCTTCACACATGTCACACGCCTGCTTCACACATGTCACACGCCTGCTTCACACATGTCACACGCCTGCTTCACACCTGTCACACACCTGCTTCACGCCTGCTTCACACCTGCTTCACACCTGTCACACGCCTGCTTCACACCTGCTTCACACATGTCACACGCCTGCTTCACACCTGCTTCACGCCTGCTTCACACATGTCACACGCCTGCTTCACACCTGCTTCACGCCTGCTTCACACATGTCACACGCCTGCTTCACACCTGTTTCATGCCTGCTTCACACCTGCTTCACACATGTCACACGCCTGCTTCACACATGTCACACGCCTGCTTCACACCTGTTTCATGCCTGCTTCACACATGTCACACGCCTGCTTCACACCTGCTTCACACCTGCTTCACGCCTGCTTCACACCACTTTCTCTCTCTCTCTCTCTCTCTCACTCACTCCGCTCTTCAACTTCCTGCTGGGTCAGGCAAAAATGGCCATTTATCTAAGTAGGAGGAAAAAGATTGAGGATTCAGTGCTGGTAGATACCACTATTTTGTTTAGAGGTATGGTAAAGGCAAGGTTACGAACGGATTTTCATTTTTACAAGTTGACCAGCAATGTAGCAGAGTTTGAGATGATATGGTGTTACAAGTGGGTGTTGTGTACAGTTGTGGAGGAGTTGGAGTTGGTTTTTGGCTTTGTTCTGATGTGAAGTTTGTCTTATTTTTCTTGATTTGATTTGCTGTTCTGTGTTTTGAAGTATACATTCTGATGTATTGTTGATTGCTGAGTGAGAAAATAAAGTTGTGTTTAAAAATCTCTCTCTCTCTCTCTCTCTCTCTCTCTCTCTCTCTCTCTCTCTCTCTCTCTCTCGCTCTCTCTCTCTCTCTCTATATATATATATACCCCCCTCCTCCAGGTTTACTCTTGTCCAGAAACACACAGTGGAGTTCAACCAGGTGGCCATGGCTAACTCTGAGGGGTCCGAGGTCATGCTGAACAGGGTGATGACCAAAGACAACATCGGGGTGGCCGTTCTGCTGGAGGTCAACAGGGAGCTGTTCTCTGGGGGTGAGGTCAACAGGGGTGAGGGTAGGGGTGGGAATCACCAGAGGCCTCACCATACGATATTATCACAATACTTAAGTCACAATACGATAGTATTGCGATTCAAAATATATTGTGACATGCTGAGTATTGCGATATTAATATTGCGATTTATTACATTTTTTCAACTGCAAAGTAAAACGTTGTCAACGTGTTTTATCTAATAAAATAAAGTGTTCATCTCACTTCAATCATTTTTATTGCAGCAAGTGGGATTTTCTCAAGCAGACAGATGTCAACACTGTAATCTGTGTTGCATGTACCTGACAAACTGAACTGTTTGTATTACAGTCATATTCCAACTTAACTGAATGCACACGTGTGTGTGTGGGTGGACTACTGTACTATTACAGGTATTGAAATGAACAATGCAACTTCCTTATACAAAAAAAAAATATATATATATTAATTAGGGATGTCCGATATTATCGGCCTACCGATATTATCGGCCGATATCGGCATTAAAATGTGATATCGGAAAATATCGGTATCCGTTTTCAAAAAAATTATTATTATTATTTTTTTTTTTACATTTATATAACCTTTATTTGCCCAGGCAAGCAAGTAAGAACTAATTCTGATTTTATTTATTGTCAAAAGTATGCATAATGTTGTGTTAATTCCACAACAAGAGATATGTAATGTTAATTACCTGAAATTATTCCATTTTGGGGGGGGGGAACCCTGCATATATTGGTATCGGTTGATATCGGTATCGGAAATTAAGAGTTTGACAATATCGGTATCGGTAAAAAAGCCAATATCGAGCATCCCTAATATTAATAATAAAATATCAATACTTGGCGTCCTTGTATCGATACAGTATCATCACGCAAAGTATCGCGATACTATACTGCAGGGGTTCCCAAACTTTTTCAGCTTGAGACCCAAAAGAGAAATTTGGTGTTTCCCCGGGACCCAAACTTACAAAAATACATCATGAATTGCCATAACATACATTTATAAACTACTGATAGAACACAACAAATCATGAATTTCAAATGTATATGAAATGTATTTATTTAATAATAAATGTACATCACAGCAATAATCAGAGTGTAATGTTACATTGCTCACCACCTCATAACATGTACATACAATTTTGTAACACTTTTAAATGAACAAACATGTTCTACTCTCCTTTCTATTTCTCACCCCTTTTTCAACTCTCCATTTCTTACCCCCTCCCTCCATCCCTCAACCTTAAACCCCAACATTGAGCAACATTCTGATTAATTTGTACTGACTTATTTAAAAATTCTACTGACCTGACATCATGCTAAAAGGGGTATAATATTTCATCTATGGCACAATGAAATCTAATGAGAGATATGTGGCTGGTTGAAGTTTTGTATTCTGGGCTTGGTTTTTGAAAGTTGTATTCTGAGGTCATGCTGAGCATTTAGTCTGTTTCTGTATTTTTTTTTCATGTATGCTAGAGTAGAAAACCCAGATTCACATAAGTATGTGGTGCCAAACTGAATCAACACATCTACAGGTTTTTTATACAATTTTTCTTTTTTTTTCAAATTTGTATTTATTTATTTTTAATTGGCGACCCAATAAAAACGGGTCCGCGACCCATTTTAGGTTGCGACCCTATGTTTGGGAAACGCTGCTATACTGTATCGATATTTTCCCCCACCACTAGGTGAGGGGCACTCTGTTAGTGTAAAATGGTTTCCGGGGCCCAGCTTGGTCTGAAGGGGCCAACCTCCCACCTCTGTTGTCAAAAGATGTAATTTGATATTTGTGTTGACGTTTTCATTTTGATTGATTGAACCGACAGCGTATTGATCAGAGAGCCCTGAGGCTTTTAAAAGAAGGTCTTCATCTGTACCAGTTCCTGCCAGTAGGTGGCAGCAGGTCCCGCTCATCATCCTCCTCCTCCTTAGGCCATTAGCCTACGCAGGGGTGCCCAACCTTTTTTGAACCAAGATCTACTTTTTAATTTGCCACCTAGCCGAGAGCTACCAGCCCAAATTTGACCTACTCTCGGCTAGTATTAGTAGTAATAGTAGATTAATAATACCCATTCAATATGCACATGACAGAAAATATTATATGGCATATGGAATGACAAGAATGTTATTAATGAAATGAATGAATATTATCAAACGGAATTGTTTCTGTATACACATTTATAAAACGATCAAGGCATATTTAGCCATTTTTTATGCGTTCACATGCGCTTTTCAAGAATAAACAAAAACGAGACTTAATGGGAAGGGTGTGCTTGTACATTTGAACATAGTTCCATGATATGTGGCTGCGTTGGGCTGAGAAAGAGGCGCAGATCCGCTTCTACTCTGAGGCGAGATCTGCATTTATTTTTTTATAAATGTCAGAGCCGAGAATCCCGCTTCACAGAGGTATGTTGATGCAAACGGGACAAGCTTTCTCAGCGCAGCATTACACAGCACTGGGTAGTCGTTCCGGACTGATATCCAGTACTTTGCGAGGGCCTGTCCAGTGAACTTGACTTTCAGTAGCTCGTCACACGAAAGATCGATCAACGCCTCCTGCTCAGACAGAGGGAGGCCTGTTGCGAGCGCCATGTGCAATGAACGGATCTTGGATCCAGTTGTTCAAATTGTCCGTGCTCTTTCATTTGGGGAAATAATTCCAAAATTGATCAATGAGCCCTTCTATGTGGCTACAGATGATGGGCTTCAAATCACAGTTTTAAATTCAGGATGCTTAGTTTCCAAGTGCCGCTGTCATTTACTTGGTTTAAAGCTCTCGTTAGAAAGGATCTCGTAACACAAAACGCACTGTGGTCTCGGGTCATCTTCTTGGCCAGTCCAAGTAAATCTATATGCCAAGTATTTAGGATCATAACTTCTTTTACTCCGTTTCATAGTAGTTCTGGTATCGCTACTACTAAATTCTGCCTTTCTCTTGCCTGCCTTTGGAACACACGCATGTGACGCGCCGCTTCTGACAACAGACCTATCCATGGCGAGTGTCCAGGTTAAATGAATCAACTTTATCATCAGCTTTATATGCTTGGCCTGGAAAGCCCCCCCGCCCCCCCCCCCCCTGGAAGTGCTTTAGTTACGAGACGGTGTCGATCACAAATATCTGAGTACACATTGACTCAAGAGACCAGACGATATACCTGCGCACGGCTGTCACGGCACTTTGCGCTCCTCTGACTCACAAAAGACCAGACGTGGCCTCAGTGATTATACCTGCGCAGGATGTATGATGTGTGTTGGAATACTGTGCCTCCGTTGATGACGGGGCGAGACGTGGCAAATACACACAGCGGCCACCAGGTGGAAAACTCCATCTGAGTGGGGCTCGCGGATTTTCGCTGATCTTTTTTATTCAAATTTCTTTGCCAATGCGCTGTCTGTCACCTACCTAAATAATCTCACGGTCTACTTGAAACCAGTGCGCGATCTACCTGTCGATCGAGGTCGACTGGTTGGGCACCACTGGCCTACAGAGTAAAGGGAACCCCACCCGTTTGAAGGATTCTCACGTTATTGCAGTGATTTCCAACAAGATGCTGCCGAGTAACAGTGTAAACAATATCATTAACTCTGAATATAGAAATATGAGAAAAATAAATGGTGTAAACAGTATCATTAACTCTGAATATAGAAATATGAGAAAAATAAATGGTGTAAACAGTATCATTAACTCTGAATATAGAAATATGAGAAAAATAAATGGTGTAAACAATATCATTAACTCTGAATATAGAAATATGAGAAAAATAAATGGTGTAAACAATATCATTAACTCTGAATATAGAAATATGAGAAAAATAAACTAGTGTAAACAAAGGTAAACAAATTCCTCATCTGTTATATTATATAGGCGTTAAATAATCTGAATATATATATACTATGAGTAAAAGTAAACGGTATACACTAGGTACATTATACACAAGGTGCAGTATACACTAGGTGCAGTATACACCAGGTGCAGTATACACCAGGTGCAGTATACACCAGGTGCAGTATACACCAGGTGCAGTATACACTAGGTGCAGTATACACCAGGTGCAGTATACACTAGGTGCAGTATACACTAGGTGCAGTATACACCAGGTGCAGTATACACTAGGTGCAGTATACACCAGGTGCAGTATACACTAGGTGCAGTATACACCAGGTGCAGTATACACAAGGTGCAGTATACACAAGGTGCAGTATATACAAGGTGCAGTATACACTATGTGCAGTATACACTAGGTGCAGTATACACCAGGTGCAGTATACACAAGGGGCAGTATACAGAAGGTGCAATATACACTAGGTACAGTATACACAAGGTGCAGTATACACTAGGTGCAGTATACACAAGGTGCAGTATACACAAGGTGCAGTATATACAAGGTGCAGTATACACTATGTGCAGTATACACTAGGTGCAGTATACACTAGGTGCAGTATACACCAGGTGCAGTATACACAAGGTGCAGTATACACTAGGTGCAGTATACACAAGGTGCAGTATATACAAGGTGCAGTATACACCAGGTGCAGTATACACTAGGTGCAGTATACACCAGGTGCAGTATACACAAGGTGCAGTATACACAAGGTGCAGTATACACCAGGTGCAGTATACACTAGGTGCAGTATACACCAGGTGCAGTATACACAAGGTGCAGTATACACAAGGTGCAGTATACACCAGGTGCAGTATACACTAGGTGCAGTATACACTAGGTGCAGTATACACAAGGTGCAGTATACACAAGGTGCAGTATACACAAGGTGCAGTATACACCAGGTGCAGTATACACTAGGTGCAGTATACACTAGGTGCAGTATACACAAGGTGCAGTATACACTAGGTGCAGTATACACAAGGTGCAGTATACACAAGGTGCAGTATATACAAGGTGCAGTATACACTATGTGCAGTATACACTAGGTGCAGTATACACAAGGTGCAGTATACACTAGGTGCAGTATATACAAGGTGCAGTATACACAAGGTGCAGTATACACTAGGTGCAGTATACACAAGGTGCAGTATACACTAGGTGCAGTATACACAAGGTGCAGTATACACTAGGTGCAGTATACACAAGGTGCAGTATACACAAGGTGCAGTATACACAAGGTGCAGTATACACTAGGTGCAGTATACACTAGGTGCAGTATACACAAGGTGCAGTATACACAAGGTGCAGTATACACTAGGTGCAGTATACACTAGGTACAGTATACACAAGGTGCAGTATACACTAGGTGCAGTATACACAAGGTGCAGTATACACAAGGTGCAGTATACACTAGGTGCAGTATACACTAGGTGCAGTATACACAAGGTGCAGTATACACCAGGTGCAGTATACACTAGGTGCAGTCAGGCACGTTGGAACCTTTGAGATTTTTTTTTGCGCAGTGGAGAAAAACAGTCGGGACACATTTCCTTTAGTCTAGCCTGTACCCCCCAGACATGTTGCTGGCCCCGTCAAAACAGTATCCTATCAGCCTCTCCATGGGCAGGTCGAGGCGTAAAAGAATGTCTTTTATACACAAAAACAGCGTCTCGGCTGTTGTGTCTGGGCCGGGCATTGTAAAAACCCCAAAAGAAGTTCTGAGCTTCCAAGTTGTCATCGGCGAACTGTATATTACACGAGAATTGTTCTTTTCCAGTGACATCAGTGGTTCCGTCAGCGCTCAAGCCAAAGAATGGGCTTTTGGATGCTTTGCCTCTAATTTGTCGCTGAATATCATGGGCAAACAGCTGTAAGATTTCGTTTTGGATGTTGTTGGACATCCAGTTGTCTCTCTTTTGGAGCCAATTCTTCAACTCGGGATCAGACTCTGTGCGCACTCTTTCCATCATCAGCTGCCATAACACCCCATCCCTATTTGCATCACCCCTCAGTGGAAGCCTCTGGCGCCTGAGGGGGGGTATAGGGGAACAGACTCAGTTAACTCTTCAATACCTGACGTCTCTGTCTCTCTCTGACGTTTATCAGATTTAGTGGGACCGTCACTGGGACCGGCAGGACGTTTCGAAAAGAAATTGATATTTTTCTTTTCTGCGAGTGAGACATTCTGCGCTAGCAAAGTCTGACTACTAGCTAAAATCTACTGACTGCGCAAGCACTGTATCACAGTAGCTCAGTGGTTCGTGGCGCGTGGGAAGGGTGGGAGACGGGAGGTGAATACAATTAGTTGTTTCACCTGTCATTCAATCAGTCTGTGACAGTCTGTCATCACTCGAAAATCTACTCTGCTGCAATCTTGTCGGTTTTACACGTATGATTGTGTACGTACAGTAGTGTAATGAATGAATGAAAACTTTATTTAACAGATTGGAGAATGGCTACAATACAGTACGGCTCAATACACACAATATTAAAATGGTGAAGTGCTTTGAGCAGGATAAACTTATAATATACAGTGTTACAGTTATACAGTTACAGTATATAATATACAAATATATAAATACTGTCGCACCCCCCCTTCCAACGTGCCTGGGTGCAGTATACACAAGGTGCAGTATACACTAGGTGCAGTATACACAAGGTACAGTATACACTAGGTACAGTATACACTAGGTGCAGTATACACCAGGTGCAGTATACACTAGGTGCAGTATACACAAGGTGCAGTATACACTAGGTGCAGTATACACTAGGTGCAGTATACACTAGGTGCAGTATACACTAGGTACAGTATACACAAGGTGCAGTATACACCAGGTACAGTATACACCAGGTACAGTATACACTAGGTCAGTGGTTCTCAAACTACGGGTCGCGACCCAAATTGGGGTCGTGGGTAGGTGACAGTATTGGCAAGTAAAAAATAAAAATATATTTTTTTTTATGTTCTGGCAACATATCCTGGCTAAATATGCCTAATTTTATAAATGTGTATTGATAACATAGTGCTGTAATTACATTTTCTAATAAATATGCATGATCAAGTTCAACAACGTGTGCTTTTATTTTGATATTCCTTAATTCCGCATTGAAATTACGCGATGTGGGGTCCCCAAAAAAATTCCTAAATAAAATGGGGTCACGGTATGAAAAAGTTTGAGAACCCCTGCACTAGGTACAGTATACACTAGGTACCCTAACCTGGTCTTCTTCTCCTCAGGCATCAAGCCTCTTCCGGACAGACAGCTCCTCCTGGTGGCCAACGCCCACATGCACTGGGACCCTGAGTACTCTGACGTCAAGCTCATCCAGACCATGATGTTCCTGTCGGAGCTGAAGAGCATCGCTGAGAGGGCTTCAGGCTCCGCGACCATCCCCATCGTCCTGTGTGCCGACCTCAACTCACTGCCTGACTCCGGTAGGACCTCTCTGTAGGACCTCTCCATAGGACCTCTCCATAGGACCTCTCTGTAGGACCTCTCTGTAGGACCTCTCTGTAGGACCTCTCTGTAGGACCTCTCCATAGGACCTCTCTGTAGGACCTCTCCATAGGACCTCTCTAGGACCTCTCTGTAGGACCTCTCTAGGACCTCTCCATAGGACCTCTCTGTAGGACCTCTCCGTAGGACCTCTCTGTAGGACCTCTCTGTAGGACCTCTCTGTAGGACCTCTCTGTAGGACCTCTCTCTAGGACCTCTCCATAGGACCTCTCCATAGGACCTCTCCATAGGACCTCTCCATAGGACCTCTCTGTAGGACCTCTCTGTAGGACCTCTCTGTAGGACCTCTCTGTAGGACCTCTCTGTAGGACCTCTCCGTAGGACCTCTCTGTAGGACCTCTCTGTAGGACCTCTCTGTAGGACCTCTCCATAGGACCTCTCTCTAGGACCTCTCTGTAGGACCTCTCCATAGGACCTCTCTGTAGGACCTCTCTCTAGGACCTCTCTGTAGGACCTCTCTGTAGGACCTCTCTGTAGGACCTCTCTGTAGGACCTCTCTGTAGGACCTCTCTGTAGGACCTCTTTGTAGGACCTCTCTGTAGGACCTCTCTGTAGGACCTCTCTGTAGGACCTCTCTGTAGGACCTCTCTCTAGGACCTCTCTCTAGGACCTCTCTGTAGGACCTCTCTGTAGGACCTCTCTGTAGGACCTCTCTCTAGGACCTCTCTGTAGGACCTCTCTGTAGGACCTCTCTGTAGGACCTCTCCGTAGGACCTCTCCATAGGACCTCTCCGTAGGACCTCTCCGTAGGACCTCTCTGTAGGACCTCTCTGTAGGACCTCTCTGTAGGACCTCTCTGTAGGACCTCTCTGTAGGACCTCTCTGTAGGACCTCTCTGTAGGACCTCTCTGTAGGACCTCTCTGTAGGACCTCTCTCTAGGACCTCTCTCTAGGACCTCTCTGTAGGACCTCTCTGTAGGACCTCTCTCTAGGACCTCTCTCTAGGACCTCTCTGTAGGACCTCTCTGTAGGACCTCTCTAGGACCTCTCTGTAGGACCTCTCTGTAGGACCTCTCTGTAGGACCTCTCTCTAGGACCTCTTTGTAGGACCTCTCTGTAGGACCTCTCTCTAGGACCTCTCTGTAGGACCTCTCTGTAGGACCTCTCTCTAGGACCTCTCTGTAGGACCTCTCTGTAGGACCTCTCTCTAGGACCTCTCTCTAGGACCTCTCTGTAGGACCTCTCTCTAGGACCTCTCTCTAGGACCTCTCTGTAGGACCTCTCTGTAGGACCTCTCTGTAGGACCTCTCTCTAGGACCTCTCTGTAGGACCTCTCTGTAGGACCTCTCTGTAGGACCTCTCTCTAGGACCTCTCTCTAGGACCTCTCTGTAGGACCTCTCTGTAGGACCTCTCTCTAGGACCTCTCTGTAGGACCTCTCTGTAGGACCTCTTTGTAGGACCTCTCTGTAGGACCTCTCTGTAGGACCTCTCTGTAGGACCTCTCTCTAGGACCTCTCTGTAGGACCTCTCTGTAGGACCTCTCTGTAGGACCTCTCTGTAGGACCTCTCTCTAGGACCTCTTTGTAGGACCTCTCTGTAGGACCTCTCTGTAGGACCTCTCTCTAGGACCTCTTTGTAGGACCTCTCTGTAGGACCTCTCTCTAGGACCTCTCTCTAGGACCTCTCTGTAGGACCTCTCTGTAGGACCTCTCTGTAGGACCTCTCTGTAGGACCTCTCTGTAGGACCTCTCTCTAGGACCTCTCTGTAGGACCTCTCTGTAGGACCTCTCTGTAGGACCTCTCTCTAGGACCTCTCTGTAGGACCTCTCTGTAGGACCTCTCTCTAGGACCTCTCTCTAGGACCTCTCTGTAGGACCTCTCTGTAGGACCTCTCTCTAGGACCTCTCTCTAGGACCTCTCTGTAGGACCTCTCTGTAGGACCTCTCTGTAGGACCTCTCTCTAGGACCTCTCTGTAGGACCTCTCTGTAGGACCTCTCTGTAGGACCTCTCTGTAGGACCTCTCTGTAGGACCTCTCTCTAGGACCTCTCTGTAGGACCTCTCTGTAGGACCTCTCTCTAGGACCTCTCTCTAGGACCTCTCTGTAGGACCTCTCTGTAGGACCTCTCTCTAGGACCTCTCTCTAGGACCTCTCTGTAGGACCTCTCTGTAGGACCTCTCTGTAGGACCTCTCTGTAGGACCTCTCTGTAGGACCTCTCTCTAGGACCTCTCTGTAGGACCTCTCTGTAGGACCTCTCTGTAGGACCTCTCTGTAGGACCTCTCTGTAGGACCTCTCCGTAGGACCTCTCTGTAGGACCTCTCTGTAGAACCTCTCTGTAGGACCTCTCTGTAGGACCTCTCTGTAGGACCTCTCTGTAGGACCTCTCTGTAGGACCTCTCTGTAGGACCTCTCTCTAGGACCTCTCTGTAGGACCTCTCTCTAGGACCTCTCTGTAGGACCTCTCTCTAGGACCTCTCTGTAGGACCTCTCTCTAGGACCTCTCTGTAGGACCTCTCTGTAGGACCTCTCTGTAGGACCTCTCTGTAGGACCTCTCTGTAGGACCTCTCTGTAGGACCTCTCTGTAGGACCTCTCTGTAGGACCTCTCTGTAGGACCTCTCTGTAGGACCTCTCTGTAGGACCTCTCTGTAGGACCTCTCTGTAGGACCTCTCCGTAGGACCTCTCCGTAGGACCTCTCTGTAGGACCTCTCTGTAGGACCTCTCCGTAGGACCTCTCTGTAGGACCTCTCTGTAGGACCTCTCTGTAGGACCTCTCTGTAGGACCTCTCTCTAGGACCTCTCTGTAGGACCTCTCCGTAGGACCTCTCCGTAGGACCTCTCCGTAGGACCTCTCTGTAGGACCTCTCTGTAGGACCTCTCTGTAGGACCTCTCTGTAGGACCTCTCTGTAGGACCTCTCTCTAGGACCTCTCTGTAGGACCTCTCAGTAGGACCTCTCTGTAGGACCTCTCTGTAGAACCTCTCTGTAGGACCTCTCTGTAGGACCTCTCTGTAGGACCTCTCTGTAGAACCTCTCTGTAGGACCTCTCTGTAGGACCTCTCTGTAGAACCTCTCTGTAGAACCTCTCTGTAGGACCTCTGTAGGACCTCTGTAGGACCTCTCTGTAGGACCTCTCTGTAGGACCTCTCTGTAGGACCTCTCTCTAGGACCTCTCTGTAGGACCTCTCTGTAGGACCTCTCAGTAGGACCTCTCTGTAGGACCTCTCTCTAGGACCTCTCTGTAGGACCTCTCTCTAGGACCTCTCTCTAGGACCTCTGTAGGACCTCTCTGTAGGACCTCTCTGTAGGACCTCTCTGTAGGACCTCTCAGTAGGACCTCTCTGTAGGACCTCTCTGTAGGACCTCTCTGTAGGACCTCTCTGTAGGACCTCTCTGTAGGACCTCTCTGTAGGACCTCTCAGTAGGACCTCTCTGTAGGACCTCTCAGTAGGACCTCTCTGTAGGACCTCTCTGTAGGACCTCTCTCTAGGACCTCTCTGTAGGACCTCTCTGTAGGACCTCTCTGTACGACCTCTCTGTAGGACCTCTCTGTAGGACCTCTCTGTAGGACCTCCCTCCCTGTAGGACCTCTCTGTAGGACCTCTCTCTAGGACCTCTCTGTAGGACCTCTCTCTAGGACCTCTCCGTAGGACCTCTCTGTAGGACCTCTCTCTAGGACCTCTCCGTAGGACCTCTCTGTAGGACCTCTCTGTAGGACCTCTCTGTAGGACCTCTCTGTAGGACCTCTCTAGGACCTCTCTCTAGGACCTCTCTGTAGGACCTCTCTAGGACCTCTCTCTAGGACCTCTCTGTAGGACCTCTCTCTAGGACCTCTCTGTAGGACCTCTCTGTAGGACCTCTCTGTAGGACCTCTCTGTAGGACCTCTGTAGGACCTCTCTGTAGGACCTCTCTCTAGGACCTCTCTGTAGGACCTCTCTGTAGGACCTCTCTGTAGGACCTCTCTAGGACCTCTCTCTAGGACCTCTCTCTAGGACCTCTCTGTAGGACCTCTCTCTAGGACCTCTCTGTAGGACCTCTCTGTAGGACCTCTCTGTAGGACCTCTCTGTAGGACCTCTCTGTAGGACCTCTCTGTAGGACCTCTCTCTAGGACCTCTCTCTAGGACCTCTCTGTAGGACCTCTCTAGGACCTCTCTGTAGGACCTCTCTGTAGGACCTCTCTGTAGGACCTCTCAGTAGGACCTCTCAGTAGGACCTCTCTGTAGGACCTCTCTCTAGGACCTCTCTCTAGGACCTCTCTGTAGGACCTCTCTGTAGGACCTCTCTCTAGGACCTCTCTGTAGGACCTCTCTGTAGGACCTCTCAGTAGGACCTCTCTGTAGGACCTCTCTCTAGGACCTCTCTGTAGGACCTCTCTGTAGGACCTCTCTGTAGGACCTCTCTGTAGGACCTCTCTCTAGGACCTCTCTGTAGGACCTCTCTGTAGGACCTCTCAGTAGGACCTCTCTGTAGGACCTCTCTGTAGGACCTCTCAGTAGGACCTCTCTGTAGGACCTCTCTGTAGAACCTCTCTGTAGGACCTCTCTCTAGGACCTCTCTGTAGGACCTCTCTCTAGGACCTCTCTGTAGGACCTCTCTCTAGGACCTCTGTAGGACCTCTCTGTAGGACCTCTCTGTAGGACCTCTCTGTAGGACCTCTCTGTAGGACCTCTCTGTAGGACCTCTCTCTAGGACCTCTCTCTAGGACCTCTCTGTAGGACCTCTCTGTAGGACCTCTCTAGGACCTCTCTGTAGGACCTCTCTGTAGGACCTCTCTCTAGGACCTCTCTGTAGGACCTCTCTGTAGGACCTCTCTGTAGGACCTCTCTGTAGGACCTCTCTCTAGGACCTCTCTCTAGGACCTCTCTGTAGGACCTCTCTGTAGGACCTCTCTGTAGGACCTCTCTGTAGGACCTCTCTGTAGGACCTCTCTGTAGGACCTCTCTGTAGGACCTCTCTGTAGGACCTCTCTGTAGGACCTCTCAGTAGGACCTCTCTGTAGGACCTCTCTGTAGGACCTCTCAGTAGGACCTCTCTGTAGGACCTCTCTGTAGGACCTCTCTGTAGGACCTCTCTGTAGGACCTCTCTCTAGGACCTCTCTCTAGGACCTCTCTGTAGGACCTCTCTAGGACCTCTCTCTAGGACCTCTCTCTAGGACCTCTCTGTAGGACCTCTCTGTAGGACCTCTCTCTAGGACCTCTCTCTAGGACCTCTCTGTAGGACCTCTCTGTAGGACCTCTCTGTAGGACCTCTCTCTAGGACCTCTCTGTAGGACCTCTCTCTAGGACCTCTCTGTAGGACCTCTCTGTAGGACCTCTCTGTAGGACCTCTCTGTAGAACCTCTCTGTAGGACCTCTCTGTAGGACCTCTCTCTAGGACCTCTCTGTAGGACCTCTCTGTAGGACCTCTCTCTAGGACCTCTCTGTAGGACCTCTCTCTAGGACCTCTCTGTAGGACCTCTCTGTAGGACCTCTCTCTAGGACCTCTCTGTAGGACCTCTCAGTAGGACCTCTCTGTAGGACCTCTCTGTAGGACCTCTCTGTAGGACCTCTCTGTAGGACCTCTCAGTAGGACCTCTCCATAGGACCTCTCTGTAGGACCTCTCCGTAGGACCTCTCTGTAGGACCTCTCTGTAGGACCTCTCAGTAGGACCTCTCCATAGGACCTCTCTGTAGGACCTCTCCGTAGGACCTCTCTGTAGGACCTCTCTGTAGGACCTCTCTGTAGGACCTCTCTGTAGGACCTCTCAGTAGGACCTCTCTGTAGGACCTCTCTGTAGGACCTCTCAGTAGGACCTCTCTGTAGGACCTCTCTGTAGGACCTCTCTGTAGGACCTCTCAGTAGGACCTCTCTGTAGGACCTCTCTCTAGGACCTCTCTGTAGGACCTCTCTGTAGGACCTCTCTGTAGAACCTCTCTGTAGGACCTCTCTCTAGGACCTCTCTCTAGGACCTCTCTCTAGGACCTCTCTGTAGGACCTCTCTCTAGGACCTCTCTGTAGGACCTCTCTGTAGGACCTCTCTCTAGGACCTCTCTGTAGGACCTCTCTGTAGGACCTCTCTGTAGGACCTCTCTCTAGGACCTCTCTGTAGGACCTCTCTCTAGGACCTCTCTGTAGGACCTCTCTGTAGGACCTCTCTGTAGGACCTCTCTGTAGGACCTCTCTGTAGGACCTCTCTAGGACCTCTCTGTAGGACCTCTCTGTAGGACCTCTCTCTAGGACCTCTCTGTAGGACCTCTCTGTAGGACCTCTCTGTAGAACCTCTCTGTAGGACCTCTCCGTAGGACCTCTCTGTAGGACCTCTCTGTAGGACCTCTCTGTAGGACCTCTCTGTAGGACCTCTCAGTAGGACCTCTCTGTAGGACCTCTCTGTAGGACCTCTCTGTAGGACCTCTCTGTAGGACCTCTCTCTAGGACCTCTCTGTAAGACCTCTCTGTAGGACCTCTCTGTAGGACCTCTCTGTAGGACCTCTCTGTAGGACCTCTCTGTAGGACCTCTCTGTAGAACCTCTCTGTAGGACCTCCGTAGGACCTCTCTGTAGGACCTCTCTCTAGGACCTCTCTGTAGGACCTCTCTGTAGGACCTCTCAGCAGGACCTCTCCGTAGGACCTCTCTGTAGGACCTCTCTCTAGGACCTCTCTGTAGGACCTCTCTGTAGGACCTCTCTGTAGGACCTCTCTGTAGGACCTCTCTGTAGGACCTCTCTGTAGAACCTCTCTGTAGGCCTCCTTCTTAGACAAAGATAATTTAGCTTCAAACGTTTCACATTTAAAAACATAAAATCTGAACATTATCTGATCTGTGGTGGAGTACCTTATCTGATCTGGTCTGGTCAAGAGAGAGTCGAGAGAGAGTCGAGACTTTTTTATTTGTCACGGCATACAGTGAAATGCGGGGGGTCATGCCCGCAGCGATTGTGCAATAATACAAGTAATAAGAATAGGAATGAGAATAAGACATTTGTGCAATAATACAAGTAATAAGAATAAGACATAACAGGTATAATGTACATAAGATTTACAAAAAGCATGGTAAGACATGCTAAGGTCCTGCGATAGTGCAATACAATGTTAGCTATGGATGAGGCACTGGGTCTTATGTACACTACTATACAATGCTATACTATACAATCTACAATTATACTATGTGTCCTTATGCTAACTTGCTATATCCATCTGTTTACTATACAAGAACCACTCCTGTTCTTTTTTATAAATTTTTTTAAGTGACCTTTTCATTGTGTAAAGTGACCGTTGAGTGTGAGCATGTGCAGCATGTGTGTGTGTGTGTTCATGCTAAAGTGTCTGTTAGTGTGTGAGCATATACAGTGTGGTCTTGTGGTGGAGTACCTTATCTGGTCTGGTCTGGTCTTGTGGTGGAGTACCTTATCTGAACATTATCTGATCTGTGGTGGAGTACCTTATCTGGTCTGGTCTTGTGGTGGAGTACCTTATCTGGTCCGGTCTTGTGGTGGAGTACCTTATCTGGTCTGGTCTTGTGGTGGAGTACCTTATCTGGTCTGGTCTTGTGGTGGAGTACCTTATCTGGTCTGGTCTTGTGGTGGAGTACCTTATCTGGTCTGGTCTTGTGGTGGAGTACCTTATCTGAACATTATCTGATCTGTGGTGGAGTACCTTATCTGGTCTGGTCTTGTGGTGGAGTACCTTATCTGAACATTATCTGATCTGTGGTGGAGTACCTTATCTGGTCTGGTCTTGTGGTGGAGTACCTTATCTGGTCCGGTCTTGTGGTGGAGTACCTTATCTGGTCTGGTCTTGTGGTGGAGTACCTTATCTGGTCTGGTCTTGTGGTGGAGTACCTTATCTGGTCTGGTCTTGTGGTGGAGTACCTTATCTGGTCCGGTCTGGTCTTGTGGTGGAGTACCTTATCTGGTCTGGTCTGGTCTTGTGGTGGAGTACCTTATCTGGTCTTGTGTACCTTATCTGGTCTGGTCTGGTCTTGTGGTGGAGTACCTTATCTGGTCTGGTCTGGTCTTATGGTGGAGTACCTGGTCTGGTCTGGTCTTGTGGTGGAGTACCTTATCTGGTCCGGTCTGGTCTTGTGGTGGAGTACCTTATCTGGTCCGGTCTGGTCTTGTGGTGGAGTACCTTATCTGGTCTGGTCTGGTCTTGTGTTGGAGTACCTTATCTCGTCTGGTCTGGTCTTGTGGTGGAGTACCTTATCTGGTCTGGTCTTGTGGTGGAGTACCTTATCTCGTCTGGTCTGGTCTTGTGGTGGAGTACCTTATCTGGTCCGGTCTGGTCTTGTGGTGGAATACCTTATCTGGTCTGGTCTGGTCTTGTGGTGGAGTACCTTATCTGGTCTGGTCTGGTCTTGTGGTGGAGTACCTTATCTGGTCTGGTCTGGTCTTGTGGTGGAGTACCTTATCTGGTCCGGTCTGGTCTTGTGGTGGAGTACCTTATCTGGTCTGGTCTGGTCTTGTGGTGGAGTACCTTATCTGGTCTGGTCTGGTCTTGTGGTGGAGTACCTTATCTTGTCTGGTCTGGTCTTGTGGTGGAGTACCTTATCTGGTCTGGTCTGGTCTTGTGGTGGAGTACCTTATCTGGTCTGGTCTGGTCTTGTGGTGGAGTACCTTATCTTGTCTGGTCTGGTCTTATGGTGGAGTACCTTATCTGGTCTGGTCTGGTCTTATGGTGGAGTACCTTATCTGATCTGGTCTGGTCTTATGGTGGAGTACCCTATCTGATCTGGTCTGGTCTTGTGATGAAGTACCTTATCTGGTCTGGTCTGGTCTTATGGTGGAGTACCTTATCTGGTCTGGTCTGGTCTTGTGGTGGAGTACCTTATCTGGTCTGGTCTGGTCTTATGGTGGAGTACCTTATCTGATCTGGTCTGGTCTTATGGTGGAGTACCTTATCTGATCTGGTCTGGTCTTGTGGTGGAGTACCTTATCTGGTCTGATCTGGTCTTGTGGTGGAGTACCTTATCTGATCTGGTCTGGTCTTGTGGTGGAGTACCTTATCTGATCTGGTCTTGTGGTGGAGTACCTTATCTGGTCTGGTCTGGTCTTGTGGTGGAGTACCTTATCTGATCTGGTCTTGTGGTGGAGTACCTTATCTGGTCTGGTCTTCTCTCCAGGTGTGGTGGAGTACCTGAGCAGCGGTGGCGTGGCTGAAAACCACAAGGACTTCAAGGAGCTTCGCTACAACGAATGTCTGTCCAACTTCAGCTGCAACGGCAAGAACGGTCCGTCTGGAGGCAGCATCACACACAACTTCCAGCTGAGGAGCGCCTACGAGAACAACCTGATGCCTTACACCAACTACACCTACGACTTCAAAGTACGTCCCCTCAGAGCCCGGTGTCTTTTGTATTTGTATTTATTGGTTTAAAATACAGAGACGGTGCATATTAAATTTGACTGTAAATATGCCAGTTTAGCCAGGTTGCGTCTATTCGAATACCAACCGGTTCATGCTTCCGCATTCGCGTTTTGCGAATCTGATTGGCCACTGCCGCGATTTAATTTTTTAGTTTTTTTTTATTATTACTTTTTAATTTTTTTTTATATATATAAAGTTTGCCAATAGGGATGTTTCAGTAGTATTGGCACTGGTAGTAGTCGTAATAGTAATCCAGTCTATTTTTTTTTCTTCTAAAAAATAAACTAGTTCAACACAGGCAACCACTTTTGCTTAATTTCTTTGATGGCTAAAATGTCTGCTCTAGTGTCTAGTCGATTTAGTGTTTTGAGCACAAAGATCATCATAGATCTAGCCTCTTAATTTTGCTCTCAAAGTGCACCAGATTGATGCATTTAACTTTAAAACGTAAAAAGAATCCGAGGGGGCGTGCCCCCGGACCCCTCTGGAGGGGCAGAGGTTCACCCACCACCACAGTCTCACTAAATCCTGTGGGAAACACTGAGGATTCAAAAATGTTTACGGCTGTGGGTAGGGCGTTCCACATTGTTGTGGCATAATTGCTAAACGTGTTTAGTCCCTTGTTTGTATGATAACAACAAGCCTTTTAGTTCATGGTTCAACGTAATGGGAAAAGGGTGCTAGCTCGCCATCAATCAGAAGCTAGCCACAAGACTTGCATTCACGCTCTCCAGCACACAGCCTCCCTGCCTGGCACAACAACCACAACAGTAGGGTCTATAGTCACAGTCAGGACGGTAGGCTCTACAAGTAGGCTCCCTTAAAACGCTAACGCTATTACAAAAATACAGTGGAGGTTAAAATAAGAATAGACTTGGCCTGAAAAAAGTTCAGTCAGGAGATATTTTTTTGCTTTAATCCCTGTGTTTATAAGTCATATATATTATAACCTAACCTATAATAAAGGTTGTTTATAAGTAATATATATAATATGTAATTTATAATAAAGGTTGTCTATAAGTAATATATATTATAACCTATAATAAAGGTGGTTTATTATTATAATTTTTTTTTTTTATTGATATTTTTCCCCCCTCCTTTTTCCTCCGTTTTTCTCCCATCCCAATGTTAGTCGTTATGCCAATTCCCAATCCCCTTCCTGGTCGCTGCGCACTTACCCCCCACAGTCGGTCTGGGAGAGTGGAGGCTATCACGTGCTTCCTCCGACACACGTCTAGCCAATCAACCGCTTCTTTTCACCTGGCAGCGCGGACTCTCACTGAGAGGGTGTAACGTGTGGAAGGATCACACTACCCCCCTTAGATCCTATCCTCGCTGAGCAGGCACCCCGACCGAACTGTAGGAGTCGCTGTTTACAACGACCAGGACCCACCCATCAGCTTTCCCGCCCCTAACACTGCCAATTGTGTTAGTATGAACGACCAGCCAAGCTGATAGCAATGTGGAGAGTTGGGCTCGAACCCAGCGTCTCTTGCATTGGTGGCGAGCGCCTTGCCCATTACACCACCTAGCCGCCCTAATAAAGGTTGTTTATAAGTTATATATTATAACTTATAATAAAGGTTGTTTATAAGTAATATATATGTAACCTATAATAAAAGTTGTTTATAAGTAATATATACAATAACCTATAATAAAGGTTCTTTATAAGTAATATATATAATAACCTATAATACATCCTGCCTCCAGTATTTGTTAAATCTTGCTAAATCTGTTAAATGGGCCAATATATTGATATCAGCACTGGTCCTGAAATCCCAGTATGGGTCAGGTTCTACTCTGGTTCTAGTCTGGTTCTAGTCTGGTTCTACTCTGGTTCTAGTCTGGTTCTAGTATTCTGTCGCCACATGTAGAGTAAATGCCTCTGATTTACAACGATAAGATAAACCTGACTAGGAGGAACCTAACCACTATCCACCCCTCCTCTCTCCCTCTCTCCCTCACTCTCTCTCCCTCTGTATGTCTGTCTCTCTCCCTCCCCCTGTCTCTCACTCTCTCCTCGTTCCCCCCATCTCTCTCTCGGTCTCTCTCTCCCCCCGTCTCTGTCTCTCTCCCGCTCTCTCTCTACCCCCCTCCCCCTCTGTCTCTCCCCCCTCTCCGTCTCTCTCCCTCTCTCTCTCTGACTCCCCCCTCTCTCTGTCTCCCCCCCTCTCTCTCTCTGTCTCTCTCCCTCCCCCTGTCTCTCACTCTCTCTTTGTTCCCCCCTTCTCTCTTTCTGTCTCTCTCCCTCTCTGTCTCTCTCTCCCCCTCTCTGTCTCTCACTCTCTCTCTGTCTCTCTCTCCCCCTCTCTCTCTGTCTCTCCCCCCCTCTCCCTCTCTCTCCCCCCCCACTCTCTGTCTCTCCCCCCTCTCTCTCCGCCCCTCTCTCTCTCCCCCCCACTCTCTGTCTCCCCCCCCTCTCTCTCTCCCCCCCCTCTCTCCCCCCCCCCTATCTCCCCCCCTCTCCCTCTCTCTTCCCCCCCCACTCTCTGTCTCTCCCCCCTCTCTCTCCGCCCCTCTCTCTCTCCCCCCCCACTCTCTGTCTCCCCCCCTCTCTCTCTCCCCCCCCCTCTCTCTCTCCCCCCCCTCCCTCTCTCTTCCCCCCCCTCTCTCTGTCTCCCCCCGTCTCTCCCCCCTCTCTGTCTCCCCCCCCTCTCTCTCTCCCCCCCTCTCTCCCCCCCTCTCTCTCTCCCCCCCTCTCCCTCTCTCTTCCCCCCCCACTCTCTGTCTCCCCCCCCTCTCCCTCTCTCTCTCCCCCCCTCTCTCCCCCCCTCTCTCTCTCTCCCCCCCTCTCCCTCTCTCTCCCCCCCCCCACTCTCTGTCTCCCCCCCCTCTCTCCTCCCCTCCTCTCTCTCCCCCCCTCTCCCTCTCTCTTCCCCCCTCTCCCTCTCTCTCTCCCCCCCCTCTCTCCCCCCCCCCTCTCTCCCCCCCCTCCCCCTCTCTCTCTCCCCCCCTCCTCTCTCTGTCTCCCCCCTCCCTCTCTCTCAGGGCGTGATAGACTACATCTTCTTCTCTAAGACCCACATGAGCGTGCTGGGTCTCTTGGGACCCCTGGAGAGCGAGTGGCTGAGGGACCACAGCGTCAGGGGCTGCCCCCACCCCCACATCCCCTCCGACCACTTCTCCCTGCTCGCCCAGCTGGAGCTGCACCCCCCCCCTCCCCCCTCCCTCGCCCCCCTCAACGGGCTGCACCTGTCAGTCCACAGGTAGTGCAGCCCCTCCCCCCCCCCCCCCCCCCACCTCTAAATACTCTGTCCCAAGACACGCCCCTATCCCCTCCCCCCCCCCCCCCCCCGACTGTCCTGTGGACCCTGTACAGTCGACGAAGATCACATTTTAACCCCCGACCCCCCCGGAAGGAGTGAAGTATCTGCTCTTGTTTGCTCCTTTGATCTCTGTTTTCCGTGCAGCTGTTGTTGTGTTTCTGTTCTCTTCACTTGAGAGGCTTCATACCAAAGTGTTAACCCTTTCACTGCCACACGACAGCCGGTTAACCCTTTCACTGTGACAATACAGAAGGTTAGCCCTTTACTATCACACAACCGACGGCGATGCTCCATCATTAGTAATAAAGGGTTAACCTTCTGTCGTGTGGCAGTGAAAGGGTTAAGGGTTGGGATTAATTTGGTTTAAGTGTTTCTTTCTGCCTTAGAGACAATCGGGACATCTTCTTCTAGACAGCTAGACCTCCGTCACATTTTGATCCATAACACTAGACCTACACTTTTTATTTTTTATTTTATATTTATTAAAAAGAAAGAAGAAGAGAGGGGTGGGGGGTGGAATTGGCATTATGTTCTCATGTGAGGGAGACATGCTAACATAATGTTTAACACTAAAATATACAGGACGGGACGGGATTGTCAAATATGCAACGCTCTCAACGGAGGTTGCCTATTATTCGACCGGTCCGGTCCCAAACCTGCTGGCGTTGACGCCGTGTTGCTATGACAACGCCTCGGTCGTTGATGACGCTACAATAAAAAAAATGTCAAGGTGTCTCTTTTTAACGTCCTGGCCGACGATCAATATTCATGTTTTTGTTTTGAAGGAATGCGACTAATGAATTGTCTACACTGCAGCGTTATCAAACCAGTGAGCGGCTGCATTGTCTAATATCACCCTCAAGAGTAATTAGTTATTACATTTTATTACATTAGTAATTAGAGTGCACACTCTTGAGCTTAGACTCCAAAATATTACTCTTACCACGTTACTCCCCCTAATCAATCAGTTGTTACTCCCCCTAATCAATGAGTTGTTAATCAATCAGTTGTTACTCCCCCTAATCAATGAGTTGATTTAAAAAAAAAATTAAAGGTGCTATAGATCAAATTGTTATGTAGACTAATGGGGGGGAAAATACATCCACAGAGATTTTAGAAAGGTGTGGAATAAAGGTATTGTTTTTCCCCCCAAATAATTATTATTCAATTCATTTATCATTTAAAAAAAATTTGCGGGTCCAAAATGAATGTTGCTGTTTACATGTTGCGTGCATGTATCCCCTCCCTACTTCCCATTTTCCCATGTGGAATGCACCTGATTGGATACATGACATGCTGGTGCTCTAGTGCGACATCTAGTGGCTGAATGGTATCTATAGCACCATCTAGTGGCTGAATGTCATCTATAGCACCTTTTAAGATACTTTTATTTTCATAATTTCTTTTTGCCAAAACCCGGGCTAACACTAATTGTACGCTTTGGTCTGTAGCTTTTAAAGCAGCGCTTTTTAACCCCTTTACCGTTCTAAAAGAAATGTAACGGTCCCTCCCAGCGCCTGATTGGCCAAAGAGTCTTCCCAAAATGACAGAATCACATTATGCCCGTGAATGTGATGTAATATTTATTGATTTCAGTCGATAAGACGAGAGAGAGAGAGCGTTCTATCTGAGGAGAATCATGCAGGTGATTCCTGATCCCGGAGCCGAATGTAATTCCCAAAGGCTCGCCATAGAGTGGCTTCTGGTCAGACCTCTAGTATATATTTATGTGTTCTATGTGACTAAAGAGTTTAGTCCTGACTAAAATGCGATGGCCCTTAACACATTGTGTGCCGGCCGGATATGACGAATTATTGCTTGTATGCCAGCACTTTAATCAATGGGAGGACGAGCACATTTGCGAGCGATTAAACTATATCTTAAATTATGGCTATGGGTCTAATACACCCGTCGCTTATCAATGACTTGCTTGCAGTCAACATGTACAAAACGGATCGTTTTTTCATCAGTACATTTCCGTTTTATACCGTTTTGAATACGAGTATAGTTTTGGAGATTTCTAGAAAGAAAAAAAGAGTCCGCAGTAATAGCCATTTACTGGAATACACAAAACACGTTGTCATTTTCCGGCTGATTTATGAATCGTTTTCAAATAAACGCTAGATTATCGAGAGTATTTGTGTTCTTATGCACGATACAAAAGCGGGCTGAAAATCATTTATTCGTGCCGCGCCTAACGCCACACACACACACGTTGTGAATGCTGTGAAAAAAAACTCTGATTAACCCAAAACTGGTAACATACAGTCCTTACCTCAGATCAGATGTTCTGCAAAAAGATGAATCCAATTCCTGATCGCCATTCCAAATATCGATCGTGTTTATTGATCCAACGTTATACTCCGAAACACATAATCCACGCTGCTTCCAGTCCCCTCAATGAATGCAATAGTATCAGGTTGCATGCCCCAGAAGTAAAATGTGGACCGGAGTTATTTTTCCTGATGCAAGTCCCATCGACTCCAATCCAATGATGTGCAATACCATCCGGGAGACGATAGGGGGCGTTATTTGCCCTTTTCAAGCTCAAAGCCATTCCCAATGATAACGTCAGGCTGGATGGATGGATGAAAAATGAATGGATATCGCTAATAAAAGATATAACGATTAAATAACGAGAAAACTCGTTATTGGCACACAACGCATGGCCAGTTAGGATGAGAAATCTCGTTGTTGGCAACCAAAGTGTTAATGTATAGTTGTGATTCAGGGCTGTTCTATGCATTCGGAAGCACCTCTCTCCGAACGACCACTTCCTAAAGAGCAAAATACCAAATCGGGAAGCTGTTGCTTTGGAAACCCTTTGTAAGCACAGCTCAGTCGACACGACTTGTCTATTATGTACGTATGTCACACATACAGTCGTAGTGTTGAACATATCTGTACGTATGTCACACATACAGTCGTAGTGTTGAACATATCTGTACGTATGTTACACATACAGTCGTAGTGTTGAACATATCTGTACGTATGTCACACATACAGTCGTAGTGTTGAACATATCTGTACGTATGTTACACATACAGTCGTAGTGTTGAACATATCTGTACGTATGTTACACATACAGTCGTAGTGTTGAACATATCTGTACGTATGTCACACATACAGTCGTAGTGTTGAACATATTTGTACGTATGTCACACATATAGTCGTAATGTTGAACATATCTGGCACAAAGTTACTTTCTGCTGCAGTGCCTCGTGGGTACTGGGGTAGTGGAGTTAACCCAGTCTCCCTGAGAGAGGTCTAACTTAGCGTTGCTATGTTGAGTATGTGAAAACAAAGCCATACTTTGTGCTACATAGGGCTGCCGTACACTTAGCTTTAAAGCTGCAGTTCACAATTATCACTTGGCTTTAAAGCTGCAGTTAACACTTGTTACTTAGCTTTAAAGCTGCAGTTAACAATTATCACTTAGCTTTAAATCTGCAGTTAACACTGTTGTCAATTAGCTTTTAAAGCTGCAGTTAACACTTGTCAATTAGCTTTAAAGCTGCAATTAACAATTGTCACTTAGCTTTAAAGCTGCATTTAACACTGTTGTCACTTAACTTTAAAGCTGCAGTTAACAATTTTCACTTGACTTTAACGCTGCCGTTAACACTTCTCACTTAACTTTAAAGCTGCAGTTAATAATAATCACTTAGCTTTAAAGCTGCAGTTAACACTGTTGTCACTTGTTAACTGGCTTGGCTCATTTGCACATTTCGATGCTAACGGGCAGTGGTGGAGGAAGTACACAGTTCCTTTACTTAAGTAAAAGTAGAAATACCCAGATAAATGAAAAAGTCCTCCATTCAAATTCTACTTAATTAAGTAAAAGTACAGAAGTATTTGCTATTGAATGTACTTAAGTACCAGGCGGCTACGTGGCGTAGTGGGCAAGGCGCTCGCCACGAAATGCTGGAGACGCTGGGCTCGTCAGTTCGAGCCCAGCGCTCCACATTTGCTTTCAGTTTAGCTGGTCGTCCGTACTAATACACATTGGCCGTATTAGGGGGTGGGAAACTGATGGGTGGGGATCGGGCGTTGTGGACAGCGACTCCTACAGGTCGGTTGGTGCGCCTGCGCAGTAGAATCAGGAAGTGTCGGGGGCAGCGTGAGCCTCCCACGCGTTACTCCTCGCCACTGAGAGATCGAGCTGCGCAGGTGAAAAGATGCGACTGCTGTTACCTCAAGTACCGGAGGGGACTTGTGCTATGTATGACTTAGTCCACATTGCAGCCGGCTTGTGGGAGGCAAGAAACAGTGTCCGTGACAGGGGAGGGTTGAATTGGACGATACGAAATTGGGATGGGAGAAAATATAGAAAATGGGAGAAAAAGTGGATAAAAAAAAAAAAAAAATTTACTTAAGTACCCAAAGTAAAAGTATGCATACTACATGACTGTTGTGTATTCCGGTGCTTGGGATCGTTCAAGCCTTGATCCATTGACCTCTAAAGGTTAAAGTGGTGTGTGGTCCAGTTCTGCTGCTCTGATTTACACTCAACAACTCTGGAGTTTGCAGGCTTCAACTGGATCTTCATCAATTCTTGCCGTGTTTTCTATGCAGCGTCTTTTTCTTCAAAGTAACTAGTAGCTGGGCGCCCCAGTGGCGAACCACATAGCTCGCTCAGCCGCGACACGGCCGACCCGGGTTCGACTCCCGAACCCGTCGTTATTTGCCGAATGTCTTCCCCCCACTCTGTCTCCCATTCCTCCTCTGTCTCTCTCTACTGGACTGCCCAGTAGCAATAAAGCGAAAAAAAAACGCCAAAAAAATAAATAAAAAATCTTCAAAGTAACTAGTAGCTGATGGGTTCAGATGAATGTAGTGGAGTAAAAAGTACAATATTTCCTTTGAAATCTAGTGGAGTTAAAAGTATAAAGTTCCCTAAAATTTAAATACTCGCGTAAAGTACCTAAAAATTATACTTAAGTACTTGAGTAAAAAATATTTAATAGTTACTTTCCACCACTGCTAACGGGCGGCGCTAACAACCTAAAGCCTTTCGTGAGCATCTGAAGGCCCATACTTCACTCCGCAGCATCCACGTCAAAAGGGGGGTATTTGTGGGTCAATTGTACATAGAGGGAAACTTTAATTGTCTCGGGTGGGGGGGGGGGGGGGTGTATCATTCTCCTACGAGACGGGGGTGGCTCTGGTTCAAAGTTGTGCGTTGTTTGTGTTTGGTCACTGCCACACCGCCCTCTGAACCCCCCGTCATCGATGAGAAACCAGCGGCTCCATCGCACTTTGTTTTTACACAATGGGCATTTTTCTGTCTCTTAAACTGAAATGCAGTTGACATATTGTACACTACAGTATTACAGCTTTTGAAGAAGAAAAGTGATAAATGTTCTCGATTTAAAAGGAAACCGTGTTTATGGCTTTTATTTCTCTCAAAGTTCTATGCGGCGCTGAGACGATCTTTCTTCTTCCTCCCCCCCCCCCCCCCTCTGTCCCTTCCTCCTGACCATCTCACCCTCTTTGATCTTTCCCCGCTCTGTCCCTTCCTCCTGACCGTCTCACCCTCTTTGATCTTTTCCCGCTAAGGGATTTACAACCCTCAAAGCCCCTCCCCCTTCAGGCCTCCCCAGTAAATCAGTCAGTCAGTCAGTCAGTGCATCCCCATCACATCGAACGTCCCAGACGATTCCTTCAAGAGACACATCCACTCGTGATCTCTGGAGTCTTTTGACCTTTGTTTTTGTAGAGAACACACACCTCGCATACTTAGTTTTTGTAGAGAACACACACCTCGCATACCTTTCTATGGACAACGTGCCTAGTTTGTACAATTTCTCCAACAGCAGCACTGCCCACGAGACCAGGACTGAAAGAGTTAACCCAGCGGCCTCATCCATCCATCCATCCTCTCCCCTCTTCTCTCTCTCTCTCTCTCTCTCTCTCTCTCTCTCTCTCTCTCTCTCTCTCGCTCTCTCTCTCTCTCTCTCTCTCCCCTCCTCTCTCTCTCTCTCTCTCTCTCTCTCTCTCTCTCTCTCTCTCTCTCTCTCTCTCTCTCTCTCTCTCTCTCTCTCTCTCTCTCTCTTCCTCACTCAAATGTTCCTCTGTTGCAATTATGCCATGTTTTTCTATCAAAGAGTCGTTCAAATCCACATCAATAGCAACAACGTCTCTACTGTCTCTACTGGACTGTTTCCCTGTGTTGTCTTCTCTCCTGTCTCTACTGGACTGTTTCCCTGTGTTGTCTTCTCTCCTGTCTCTACTGGACTGTTTCCCTGTGTTGTCTTCTCTCCTGTCTCTACTGGACTGTTTCCCTGTGTTGTCTTCTCTCCTGTCTCTACTGGACTGTTTCCCTGTGTTGTCTTCTCTCCTGTCTCTACTGGACTGTTTCCCTGTGTTGTCTTCTCTCCTGTCTCTACTGGACTGTCCCTGTGTTGTCTTCTCTCCTGTCTCTACTGGACTGTTTCCCTGTGTTGTCTTCTCTCCTGTCTCTACTGGACTGTTTCCCTGTGTTGTCTTCTCTCCTGTCTCTACTGGACTGTTTCCCTGTGTTGTCTTCTCTCCTGTCTCTACTGGACTGTTTCCCTGTGTTGTCTTCTCTCCTGTCTCTACTGGACTGTTTCCCTGTGTTGTCTTCTCTCCTGTCTCTACTGGACTGTTTCCCTGTGTTGTCTTCTCTCCTGTCTCTACTGGACTGTTTCCCTGTGTTGTCTTCTCTCCTGTCTCTACTGGACTGTTTCCCTGTGTTGACTTCTCTCCTGTCTACTGGACTGTTTCCCTGTGTTGTCTTCTCTCCTGTCTCTACTGTTTCTACTGGACTGTTTCCCTGTGTTGACTTCTCTCCTGTCTCTACTGTTTCTACTGGACTGTTTCCCTGTGTTGACTTCTCTCCTGTCTCTACTGGACTGTTTCCCTGTGTTGTCTTCTCTCCAGTCTCTACTGTTTCTACTGGACTGTTTCCCTGTGTTGACTTCTCTCCTGTCTCTACTGGACTGTTTCCCTGTGTTGACTTCTCTCCAGTCTCTACTGTTTCTACTGGACTGTTTCCCTGTGTTGAATTCTCTACTGTCTCTACTGGACTGTTTCCCTGTGTTGACTTCTCTACTGTCTCTACTGTTTCCCTGTGTTGACTTCTCTCCAGTCTCTACTGTTTCTACTGGACTGTTTCCCTGTGTTGAATTCTCTACTGTTTCCCTGTGTTGACTTCTCTCCTGTCTCTACTGTTTCTACTGGACTGTTTCCCTGTGTTGACTTCTCTCCTGTCTCTACTGTTTCTACTGGACTGTTTCCCTGTGTTGACTTCTCTCCAGTCTCTACTGTTTCAGAGAGAGGTGATCAAACTCTAGTAGTTTTCAGTTAAACTGGGCACAGGCCCACAACCACCAGCAGCCCCAACAGGGTTCTCCTCGTCCTGGAGAACCTGGACATTCAGACTATTACAGGGTTCCCCTCATCCTGGAGTCCGGTATAACAATACCAGCCATTGGATTACTGTTTTATAAATTGGGGAGGCTTTTAATCGTCAAGGTAAGAGGATTTCAAGTCATGGTATCCATAAACTTCAATCGGTTCGGATCCTTTGAATGAATGAGAATGTCAACAATCACGACGACACGTTGAAATCACTGGCTGCGCTCAGAGAGGAGTGGTTGGGCAAAAAATAGTTCAGAGTATATTTGCTTATAAAACGTAATTGTCTAATTAAATTATTTTTTATTTCTCCACGTGGTGAATACACAGGTCACAACATGTTTACATGAACGTTTTGGAGTTGTATTTGGAGTGTATTCTGCAATCTGTTAATAAACTTTTCAATCAATCAATCAAACTACACTGTAAGGGAACGTCAGGCTCCGGCCCGCCTCACTTCCAGTGATGAAGCTAAGCTATGCTAACGGAGCGACTGTTCCCTAAGCTAAATGCACGCACAGAGACAAAAAAGGTATGTATCTTCTTGTCTAACTCCAGGGAAGATGTTAAATAAGCTAATTTCCCAAAATGTTGGAGTTTTCCTTTAAGGTAACATACAGCACAGTGCTACTTTCCTATTGAACTACATACGTCATTTACGAGGGCTCGTTGCTAATGACGAGAGGACCTTGTTGTACAGGTAGCAGTGATGGTGTAGCAGTCAACTGTAATGGACCTGAGACACTTCACCATGAACCCTGAATCATTAAAAAAGGAGGAATAATGGGGTTAAATGTGTCAATACTAGGTCTACCTGTAAATTATATGACTGTGAGCAAGTGTTGTCCTGGATTGTAAAAAAAAAAGTCCTGGAAAATGATTTTTTTCCCCCAAATGAGTGGTAACCCTTTATTATTTCTCGAGAGATTTTTAAATGAGGGCACCTGTCTCTGTAAGGAGCCCGACGGGTTGACAGACACCTCGACTAACAGGGCAGGCTTACGGAAGCCAAGGGACATGTATGAATTAGGGCTGAGCCCGAACGTTCGAACCTTCGTTCGCTACGTTGGCATTCGAATTAAAAATTTTTTTTTTGTGTCTATTCATTCTGTTTAAACCAATGGGGTTTTTCTTCACAGTTGCAGATAAAGATTAGGCTACACTGTGGGAACGCAAGAAAGGATGAAACGGGAGACGGTAGTCGAGTCTTTCCTTTTACTTCCCAACATAAATTACATACATCCAACAGAGTGCAGAGACGTTAACGTTACTACTCGAAAGTGACAGCAGCCATAATAGTGACATAATATAGGTTACCAAATACACACCCCGTTCCCAGAATCCCCAGGCTTAAAGGAGCACTCACTCCGCTCCTCAAGTCCAGTGAATGTCTGCACCAATTGTGCGTGATAAGTGAGTCACCACAACACTAATATTATAGTATTAAAAAAACTTGAGTTATATTCATTAAATAAAGTTGATTTAATAAAAAAAATTAAGACTAATTTAATCAGATTAATCACTTTATTCAAATTGAGGATTTTGTTTGAGGATATTTATAAAAAAAAATGAATTATTTAGAATTTTCTTTTTAGACATTGTTTTTTTTAGAATTAAAAACGAAGGTTCGAACGTCCGTTCGGAAAAACCCCGACGAAGTTCGAATCCCAAAAACAGGCTTCGGGGACAGCCTTAGTATGAATACTTGTACCTTTGTGGCTTGTTCTATCGCTTTCAGTCACATTGACCCTGAAGACGCTGTTGGAAAGAGGAGAGTAACCGCTCTCTAACGGCGTCTGGTGTTTCTCTAGCCAGCTAGCTTCACCAAACTATGCTAGCCATGCTCTCATCAAAATGACACAGGTAAACACACTGGAATATGGATATTATAGAGTGCAATATGTATATTCTGACTATATCAATGAGACAAGATACTGTTTTAGTAAAATAGGACAAGAACCTAAACCAGTCCCAAAATCAACATTTTGATGAGAAAGTCATTCAAATTGACCACTCTGACTGGAGGTGATAGAACGTGCCACGTTCATCGTCATGGACACAGAACTCAGGGAGGTCAAAGTTCTGCTGTAATGTCATCAGACGGGAGCTCCGCCCACAATGATATTCAGAACACAGTTTAATGTAATCAGATGGGAGCTCCGCCCACAATGATATTCAGAACACAGTTTAATGTAATCAGATGGAAGCTCCGCCCACAATGTTATTCAGAACACAGTTTAATGTAATCAGATGGAAGCCACGCCCACAATGTTATTCAGAACACAGTTTAATGGAAGCTCCGCCCACAATGTTATTCAGAACACAGTTGAATGTAATTAGATGGAAGCTCCGCCCACAATGTTATTCAGAACACAGTTTAATGGAAGCTCCGCCCACAATGTTATTCAGAACACAGTTGAATGTAATTAGATGGAAGCTCCGCCCACAATGTTATTCAGAACACAGTTTAATGTCATCAAAAGGGAGCTCCGCCCACAATGTTATTCAGAACACAGTTTAATGTCATCAAAAGGGAGCTCCGCCCACAATGTTATTCAGAACACAGTTTAATGTCATCAAAAGGGAGCTCCGCCCACAATGTTATTCAGAACACAGTTTAATGTCATCAAAAGGGAGCTCCGCCCACAATGTTATTCAGAACACCATTCCGTTTTGGGGCCACTTCCCTCACAAAAAGCCAAAGTCCCAGACGCTACGTTCAACTGGTAGAACAAACAACCACTCAAACTGTAGCCGACCCCTGTGCCACACAATGGCGTTTTGTCGGTTGGAGAAATGCCTGTCAAAATGGCATATGTGTTTTCCTTAAATAGGAGCCAACAACAAGGTTTTTGCATCCAAATGTTTCCCCTAGTCTCGACTACAACTGTGTGTAATCGGATTATTCTTTCCATTTGGGACTTTTTGAGTTTTTGACCAAAAGGTGATGGGTGCGCCGTCCATGATCGATTATAAATAATGGATCATAGCGGGTCAAGTGATTAAAGAAAGTTGCGGTAACAAAATTATTGTTTATTTATTTTGCCACTAAAAACGGACGTTTATATTTTTTTATATTGTAGACCATCTCACAGAGGTGGAATATTCAATATATTTAAAAAAATAAATAAAAAATTGATGACGGCAGAAAACAGTTTGACCTCCCTGATGGCGTCACACTGGGCGGAGGTGGCGCTGCTGTCTTTGTTGTGATCCTGAAGAGAAACGTTTTGTGATATAAATGATGTGCATCCGTTAAAACCATTCATGATCATCAGCATCCCCGGCTACAACCCCCCCCCCCCCCCCCCCCCTCACTGCCCCTTCACTGAAGGCAATAAAATTGTCGTTTGTCAATGTGGTCTTTATTTCCATCAGTGCGACACAAATCACACGTGACTTTCAATACGGGTGTTCAATTCAAAGTTAGAATGATCAGGAGACTGTCAATTGTCATTGACAACAATTGTGTGATGCATATTATTTTTTGTGTATTTCAGTTTTACAAAATAGTACTTGGAGAACAGACAACAGTAAAGACAATCAACTTTGCTCCAGCTTCTGGATCTCCTTTACTCTTGTTCACTACCTGTTGATTTGTGTACACACTGAGGGCAGGATAGTCTTCTTCTTCTAATTTTTATTGGCGGTTGGCACAAACGTTTTGGTGCATTACCGCCACCTTCTGAAATGGAGTGGATCTAGATGGGTTATGAACATACTAAAGACTAGTGACTACTCTATATCCTTCCACTCAAACCTGTCCTATTAAAAATATATATATACTGTATATATATATTGCCCCGTATCCCACATTCCCTGAGCTCAGTCTTAATAATTCTCTCACCTCCAGCTTGATGTGGTCTCTCTCCAACCTGTCTTTGAGGATCTGTCTCTCCTGTTGGTATCCATCAATCCATCAGTACATGCTCCACTGTTTCCTGCCTGTTACAGTACTCGCACATACCAGTCTCATGTTTGCCCATGATCGTAAGTGTGCTATTTAGCCCAGTGTGTCCAAATCTCAATCTTGATATACCTTACATTTAAATTTACCTTCTTCCCTCTTACCTCTGCCCACATCTCTCATTTTCCCTACTGTCCTCTGATGTGTAACTCACATCTATATTTATTTCTGTTTTATTTGCTGCTTCCTTTGCGAACTTATGCGCCAGTTCGTTCCCCTCCACCCCTATTATCTGCTGGCACCCAAATGAACCCCACATCTCTTCCTACTCTCCTCGCCCTAAAAATCGCCTGTGCTATTTCCAAAGTAATGTCCTGTCTTGTTTCTGACTGTGTATGTTTTATACTAATGAATGAATCTGCCGCTATTAACACCTTGTTTGGCTTGATTGTTTCCACCCAATTGATGATGATGATATTAATTTCTGGGCTTATAAATGCAACCCCCACTCTGTTACTGGTTGTTTTTGAGGTGTCTGTGTATACTTTAAGATGTTCTCCATACTTTCCTTCTATATAACTATTGACTTCGTATTTATCTAACATTTCCTCACCTCTCTTCCTCCTTCTTTCCAGTAAATGTAAATCCACCTCTACCTCCTGAAACAACCATGGTGGAACAACAGACAATGGTACCGTCAGGCTTATCACCATCTCCCCTATCCCTATCTCACTACTTGCATTTCCTATTGTCCACCCGATGCTCTTGAACTGTTTCTTCTTTTTCTTGACATGTGAGTAATACTTTATTTTTCTTTTTCTTTTCTTTTTTATTATTATCTTTTCCCCCCTTCTTTTTCCGTTTTTCTCCCCTCCCAATGTTAGTCGTTATGCCAATTCCCAATCCCCTTCCTGGTTGTTGCGCACTCTACCCCCTACCGTCGGTCTGGGAGGGCAGAGACTATCGCATGCTTCCTCCGACACATGTGTACCCAGCCCACCGCTTCTTTTCACCTGGCAGCGCGGACTCTCACTGGGAGAGTGTAACGTGTGGAAGGTCACACTACCTCTCCGAGATCCTTCCCTCGAGATCCCTCATATCCTGATGAATTGAAAATGGGGGACCCTGATGTAAACAAGACGAAAGTCTTTCTCTGGTCTGCATCCCCTTAACAATTGTGTGTATTGAGCTGTACTGTATTGTACCCATTCTGCAATCTGTTAATAAAGTTTTAAATCAATCAATCAATCAATCGCTGTGCAGGCGCCCCGACCGAACTATAGGAGTCGCTGTTTACAACGACCAGGACCCACCCTCGCCGGGTTTCCCACCCGCTAACACTGCCAATTGTGTTCGTATGGACGGTCGGCCAACCCGGAAGCACCACAGCTGGATTCGATCCCACTGTCTCTGTGGTGGTAGACAGACGCTTAGTCTGCTGGGCTACCCGGCCGCCCGTGAGTAATACTTTTTGAGTGGGGTGACTCCCCTTATGGCCCTTTAGGTTTGCCCAGTACGTTAACGCTATTTGACTTCTTCTGATCTCCAAAGGTGCTTAATTTACTTCCACTTGCAATGCAGACACTGGGGTTGTTCTGATCGCACCACAGCCTGATATTGAATTGTATCTAGCTTTTTTAACAATGTTTTTTATGCAGATTGATATTGTCGTCACAGAATGTCTGTGACTTTGTAAACGATGAAGGCAGATGACTGATTCACAGGCAAGAAAGTAGACACTTGAATACGGGTTGAAAGTCAATGGCTTCATGTTCTCAGTTGATTTATTTCAGCAGAGCATCAGCGGCAAAATACAGCAGTTTCACAGGATATGAAAATCTCTGGCACACAGCTCGGTCCCGTAGTGTGTGTCTTAATGTCGGGACAGTTCGGTATTTAAACATTTTCTCAACCCCCGGACCTAGTAGAGGAATCGGCTAATCCACCTAGAATAATGACAATAGCTCCTTTTGATAATCAAGTTTTTAAGTGTTCTTGGTCTTCTTAACAAAAGGAGGAACTTCGCCCCAACTTTAACATGGTAATTGAATCAGTCTAGTTTCGTGTGTATTGATTGATTGATTGAAAACGTTATTAAAAAAGCCATATCCATGTTGGATATAATGGATAGTTGGATACTGTTAAATAAAAAAAAAAAACTTAAGGGTCAACTTGATTGCATTTCTTTCATTTCTTTTTGCATTGCTGAAAGATCGGATTGGGAAAAAGCGGTATCGGCAGATACTCAAAATCACATGATCGGGATCGGATCGGGAGCAAAAAAATGCGACCGGGACATCCCTACTTTTCAACATAAAAAATATAGCTACTACACTTTCTTCTCAACCAGAGCCTCCCCCTGGTTGAACTATAATGCGGTCAACAAAGAAAAAAGGAAATGTCGTGCAGCTGAACGAAAATGGAGGAAAACAAAAACCACTATCTGCTGTGATATACAAAGATGCTTTAACTGTGTTGTGAAGGGCCAGATTAAACTGAGAATCTACCTTTATTGTTTGATATACTTTGTATATTATTTATATATATACACGGAATATCCCTTTACCTGCGTTCAAACCAGAGTAATATTCGCTCTCCTTATTGGACAGCGCCCCCAGGCGCCAGCGCGCAGGCCCCCAACGGCAGGTTCAAAGACAAGTTCAGGCATGTCAGGACATGCCCGGAGTCAGCGTATTGATACCAGACAAAGACTGCGGTTTGGGACTAGATATTCACTTAAGTATAAATACAGCGCAAGGTGCGCACACCAGTAGTTCAGCCTCGTTCAGTACCTTACCCCACCTTCACCACGAGTCAACGTGCAGTGAAGTGAGCAACCTTGCGTCTAACAGAGCATTGAGAACCACGTGCGAATAGAATAGTAAAGTGTCAGAGTTTAATGCAGTAACGTCGAGTTCGACCTAATCTAATGTGAAGTAAATAGTCGTTCATTTATTGTATATCGTGCGGCCACAGTTCGTTCGTGTGTAGCATTACCCAGCGGTTCGTTGTGTCTTTAGCTAGTGTACTTAGCCAGGGTGTGTGGCCTAAATACGTCGCCCACACCCGAGGAGTCCTAGGCGGAGAACCGTTGGACATGTATACAGGAGAATCGGCGTCGGCGATTGCAGAACCATTACTGGTTGGATTATATTGATTTGGAACGTGGTACCCGGAGAAGAGCATCGTTGATTTCCACTATCGTTTGGGATTCAACCTCGTGAGGATTACAACTCGGGCTGGCCTCGTGGACGGAGGCTGGCTAGCTGTCATCAATGCTATCGAGCATTTGGATTACAATTATTGCTTTGCTGCTGATCAAGGGAGTTTACAAGGACCGACTCCTGTACCTGGAGTCTCTTTATTCCTCATTGAATCAGACGGAGTACCCGAACATTCCTCTACCCTCCAGGCCTTACACCCCCGGAGGGAACCCATTGTCTCCAGGTGGTACCAGTGTTGCCCTATATAGTTGCTACTATACGACAGGTGGTGTCAACTTAGACCCATCGTAGGATTCCTGCTATTCTTAGTGACTCATGCTATTGACTGACTTTACGTATATTCTTCGCCATACAAGCGCAACCCTAATTCTCATTCTGTAACCTAATGTTGCCTAATAATAATAAATTACCCTCAAATACTATTTCTTTGTCAATGCCGTGTTCTTGTGGGTGTTCACCATCTATATTTGATGTACTGTCTGGCCAGTAAATAAAGTACATAACTAGCAGTGGTTTAATCTATCACAATCTTTAATACAGTCAGGGTTTTGTAACCCCTCAGTTACAAACTGCCTATAACAAAACCATCCGCTTAGCAAGGAAATACTACTTCTCTAAAAATCATTACAGAAAACGCTGGAAACTTCAGAATACTTTTTTCCACTATTAGGCCATGGTTACACTGGGGTTTTTGTTTTTGTTTTTGTTGCTGAATGATTACGTTTGCATGTCCAAGTTAAAAAGAAACACAGTTTTGGCAGGAAAACGTGTTCCCCTAGCTGGAACGCTGAAAAGGTGTTTTCGTTTTGGAAAGTCGCCGACACTCGCCGACAATGGTGCCATGTAATCTGCGCAAGCCGGATACGGAGCTGTTCTGCCCAATGCCCATGCGCAGTAGAGACCCGCACGGTTATTTCCAGTGTTTACAGCAGAGCTGTCCCAAGTAGCTGCGGCTACCATGTGTTGTCAAGTTATTGTTATAAGGAGCCCAGTCCAAAACTACAACAGTCTGCATACCCTTAACAATTGTGTGTATTGAGCCGTATTGTATTGTACCCATTCTGCAATCTGTTAAATAAAGTTTTCATCCATTTCTAACAGCGTTAAAGTTACTACGTTAATAGCCTCGATGCTAACTATATGTATGGAGAATGCCATTCACATTAGCATGTAGCTAACAACATCAGAGATCTTTTTGTGAGACTAAACTATCCGCTCTTGGTGGTAAATTGTGTTGAAGTTGGTTTTGTTTCATCAACAAAAGGAGGCAGAACACACAGTGAATGTATCCGTTTTGTTTATTGCACTTTTATTGCACTTTCTTTGCTGAAAAATAAATGCTACATTGGCTAAATGGCTCACGCGAGGCATTTAAAGATGGTGGATTGTTGATTTTTTTTTTTTTTTTTTTTTTATTATTGCAAAACAAAAATTATTAAAAGTCAGTACTCAACACACAATGCATAATGAAACTAACAATCAAGGTGGCTAAAATGACATGCAAGTACAGAAACAGAAAACAAACAAAAGTCTATAATAATATTTTACCGTATACAGTATATATCCAACGAAATTACCAATTATACCAATGCCTTATACAGGATATACCCCTAATACCTATTTTCTAAAACCCTACACACATATGCTCCAGCTCGAACCCCCCCCTCCCGGACCCCTCCTTGGATAGTACCTCCATTATCCCTCACTCCTAACCAGACACTACCATTATAAGCTAGCTTTTATTCTCTCCACCACTTCTAACCACATTGACATTTTGGATTAGTTGAGACCCAGAATTCTTGCTGTAGATATTTCTTGATAAATCACATCGAGATATGTAAGAAACCAAACCTTCCGGCAAATTTTTTCTGGTTGAAACCAGCGTGATGCGATCAGTTTTTTAGCTACTGTGATACCCGATAAAACCAATCTCTTTAGCTGTGGATTTACTGCAAACTCAAAAACATCATTCAATAGTAATACAGAGGGGTGTACTGGTATATTCCAAGATACGAGTTTTGATAATTGATGGGTCACATCTTTCCAGAATGCCTTAACTGGTGGGCAGTCCCAATACATGTGCATAAATGTCCCTTCGTCTCCATTTGTACATTGGGAGCATTTTGAGTCTTGTTTAAGACCCATTCTGTTCAGTCTTATAGGAGTCAAGTATGTCCTGTGAATATAGTTAAGATTGATTTGTTGATGGTCCGGGTTCCTTGATGTAAGACGGACATTTGCCCATGCTTCTTGCCAATCAAAGTCACTTTCCAGGTCTGGTATATCCCTCCTCCAGACAGAGTCTAGTTGGAGGGTTTCATACGAGGACGTTAGTAATTGATAATAAAAACCTGATACAAAACCTCTCGATGTTTCTCTTTCATAGAAGAATTTGTGGTATCTGTGGTGTTCAACTGGTATGTGTAATGGAACACTGTGAGTCTTCAAACATAGGCGTAACTGTATGTAAAAAAGCCATGTGGACTCGGTGAGGTTAAACTTTGTGCATATTTCTCCATAACTACAAAAACCTTGGTTATTAAAAATATCCCCTAATGAGTGTATGCCTTGCTCTTCCCATATAGGGAATCTTATAGGACGTTTTTCAATTAAGAGTGCATTGTTATTGAATAAGGGAGTGTGATTATGCCATTTTTGAGGGTTAGGATATTTTTTTTGTGTTTCTCGCCATATCCGGATTGCATGGGTAATTATGGGGCCAAATTTCCGCTCACAGTGCTTGATTGGTAGTTTAGTGTGTGCTAAGTCCTTCAGTCTATGTGGGGCTACTATGTTTTCTTCCAATTTTCTCCAGGATACCAATGCCTGGGGATCAAACCATATTGTCAATGGTCTTAATGTGTATGCCTTAAAATATTGTAAAAAATCTGGAACTGCCATGCCAGCGTCTGCTTTATTTCTCTGTGCGGTGGATCTTTTTATGCGAGGTGGTTTGTTATTCCAAATAAATTTGTATGTGGAGGAGTGTAATCTTTTCCAGTAACCCTCTGGAGGGGGTAACGGTAGCATTGAACTGATGAAGTTGATTCTAGGTAGTACATCCATCTTAACTATTGATACCCTTGCCTGTACTGAGTTTTTAAGTTTTGCCCACCTGTCCAGGTCGTCTTTGATTTTGTTCTGTATTTTTGTGTAATTGTGCTTCACCGTTTGTCTTATGGTGGGAAATATTTCCACACAAGCATCTAAAATGTTTTACCATAGGTATCTCACCTGGGAGGGTTGTATCTTTTTTTGCATGGGTGTTAAGTGGAAGGAAAGCCGACTTCGGCCAATTTATTTTAAATCCCGATAAATCACCAAAGTTCTCTATCAACTTGAGTAGATGAGGCAATGTGGTGTTGGGGCTTTGCATGAACAATATTACGTCGTCCGCATATAGACTAATTTTATGTTGTGTGCCCTTGATTACGATTGGTTCTATGGATTGGGATTGTCTTATATATTGTGCTAAAGGCTCTAATGATAGATCGAATAGTCCGGGACTAAGAGGGCAACCCTGTCTGGCTGAGCGTGATACCGGAAAGATTTTGGAGATGAATGTACCTGTTGTAATCATGGCCGATGGGTCTTTGTATAATACTTTGTTGTTTGTTGATTTTTAGCAGGAAGTGTATTGGCACATTCAACTTTTCTGATTGGTTGAAAATGGCCTTCATGTTTGAACTACATCGCCACCTACTGCTTTGGCATTGTACTACATGTATATACATCACTGTGCTCAGGTGGCAAAACGATGTCTAACGTTAGGTTATGAATATAACCGTAGTTCTATGAATACTAGTGATGCTCAGCGTCATCTGCACTAACCTCACTTTGTGCATTGCACTGAATAAAAATTCACAATGTACCTTTACATACCAACATTCGTCTGGCCACACCCCATCCGCTACCTTCATAAGCAGGTGGGTGGCCACACACTCGCCTCCTTCCCAATCTTTCACCACAAGGCGAGATCAAAGGCGCAGTGGCGTCCAGACGCTGAGCGTCACTAGTATTCATAGAACTACGGTTATATTCATAACCTAACGTTCTATATCATACTAGCTTCCGCTCAGCGTCATCTGCACTACGGGAGCTGAGCGGGAGCTTGAAGCTCGACAAATGAACCCCACTGAGGCCCCCCACAACCATCAGAACCGGGGAGGACCGAGCCCCCCCGACCCTCCCTAATGGAGGATACCCTTCCTATTGGAGGACGGGAGGGAGACGGATCCGACCGTGCGAAGAGAAACTCGAGCAACTCAACGCACAGGGTGAGCAGACCGTGGCTTGACCCACGACTACGCACACGCACAACCCGCATGCCACCAGGGAACGAACGGAAGGAACAAACCTCGTTACCGCCCCCAAAATCACGGGGTCGAGAGCAAACTCAACCCCGTGGCAAGGCCGTAGCAGCGGAGCGCGAAGGAAGACCCAGACCCACTGAGGGGACTGGATCCCCCGGAAAAAGGGGGCCCGGAGAGGTCAACGACGCCACAGCATCAAGACCTCACCAGGCGGTCACTAGTGACACCGCCCCCCACATCGCCAGCGTATTCGGACAGGGCCCCTCCAAGAGCGGGCCCTTCCCCCCACTAGCACGCCGCCTGGCACACTGACCCTGGCACACTCAGGCAGTCAGCATGGCTGTAACTCGAAGCACTCAAGAGGCTACACCACAGCGGGAGCAGGCAGCGCACCGGGGAGACGACCACCAGAAGGGGTCGATCCCTCAATCCAGGCAGCAGGCATTTGACCCGAGCCTGGAGCACTGCGGACGAGACAGTCGCCAAAGGGGTCAACTGAAAACAGCACCCCCGGCGGAAGGGGTGTATGCTGGCATTGTTGTACACCATGACAAAGCCTCCACCAAAAAACCCTGACTCTCCAGAGGGGCCGAGGCAGAGAAGGCCGACACGATTGGCAGACGTCATGAACGTGCAGGGGCACACTCAACCAGGTAACCCGGGAGTTGACTCCGCTCCAACACACCAGGGAATCAACCACCCTCTTGGTACCACATGTGGTGGTTGTTCCTATAACCCCTCAAGAAAAAACTCCAAAACACACCTGCGGGCATACACTGGCTATACCGCAGTACAAGTGTTTCAGTTTTCAAAACGGGGTTATCCCAGGCCTACGGGTCGACGAAACACAACTTCGGACCGGGCCCGGCGGCCCAGGAAGCACACAGAGATGCCAGAGGAGGTCCATAAGACCACCCCAACAGCCCCCTCTTCGCCATGCGTAAGAGAGGAGAGAAAAGAATGGAAAACCAGCCCCTTTATGATAACGCAGGGTACAACATGTACTCAACAAAGGGTCTCCATAACGCCCAACCCTGTGACACCCGGGCCGACCCGGCATTTTCCCCCCCGAAAAAAGCACAAGTCCCTCAGGGTACCAGAACAGCAGATCTGCGTCCCCGGCGGACAACGGGTTAACTGACCTGGACCGGCGTGACCAGAACCAGTCCCGTGCCCTAATCACGCCGACATCCCCACTCCAAGAGAGGGGGTAGGTACGCGTGTCGATCTAAAACATGAAAAGAGGGCGCCACCCAGACGGTCCCATTCGTACCGCGCTCAGTGGCCCACCCCAAGGGCGTGAGACCCCTCTACCTATGTTTTGATCTATTCCGTTAACATCCCCCAGATATGAACGAGAATTCGTCGAGACCTAGTAACAGGCGCTCGGAAGAGAAAACCTCCATCACAGTTGCCCTATAAAAACGCTGTTTTAAAGGGGAACTATCTTATAAATGGCCTTTTTGAGTGTTTAGCATTGTTTCCTAGCTATGTGAACTTATATTAATATGATCTATGTCTCAAAATTCTCATATTGGCGCATTCTTCCAATTCTCCTCTCACAATATTCACCCTCACTGAACTGAGTCATTTGAAAATGTGCGCGATATGTGATGTCAGAAAGACACCGCTGCATGTTAATGTTCAGGCGGCGGGGCCGTGGCGCAGTGGTTTAGAAGCCCAGGCTCAAAACGGCTCGAGATCTTGAGGTAGAAAAATGCTGTTTTTGAGGACTTGATTAGAAATACAAAACAATGAATAAAAAAAAATATATATATTACAGAGGTGTTCCATAGACTCACAGGAATTGTGTAAAAGTGCCCAAATAGTGAAAGAAATAGTAAAATAGTTCCCCTTTAATAATGAGCAACCAAGGCGTACCAGCCTTATGCGTGATTCTTATCAGAAACACCCAGAGCCAGCACTATGTATGCGTCGAGACCCAAACACATCAATGGATAGTCTAACAAGACACCAGACATTGGTCCTCCAAGTCGCCTGGGAGAACGACAAGGAGCCGTCGTGCTTCATGTTCTTTCCTCTTTTTATTAAAAAAGAAAGAAACACAGACTGACATGAATCCCACGTGACGCGGCTGAGGTTAAATTCTTTTTCATTTTTACATCCCGCCACCCTCACCACAGAGAGGAGACGGGAATCCTCAGAGAGACTTCCCACGTGAGCCATGAATTGAAAAGTCACGGTAACATTGAGCCATGTGACCAACAGACTCAAGTTACACATATCGAGTGTAGCAGAACACTAAGTTCCTACGCTCTGCCCCGACAACTTGACAATGACAGACCCACACACAGGTCTGAAAAAACTCACGGAAGCCGTCGTCCAATAGAAACGTGCCCAGTGACGTATTCTATGACGGGGGGAAACCCATGACTCAACTGCCCGTGATAGGTGCAGAGTCAGGGAAACCCTTCCCCCCCCCCGTGCCAAGCTGCCTAACAGCTTGCCGGACCGAATGAAAAAGAGAGTAAAAAAAAAACTACCTTCAGAAGAGGGAAGGAGGGGTTTGTTTATCCGGTACCCCCTCGCAAGCCCAACCCTTGAATACGACAACAACAATAGCCATATGATACCTTAAGTAGCCAGTATGCTAATGAACAGCGCAAAGCTAATTCAATGCGTGCTAGCCACAGACAAGTCTGTGAACAGGGTTTATAACAAGGCCAAAGTTATATATGTGTGAACCCGACACCCGTGTTTATGTTGCAAGACACAGAAAATCTGATAGAGAGAGAGAGCGGCCTGAACCGCGGTACCTTTACACACACGAGCATTACTGCAGACCAACACAACAGTGTTGCGGCTCAATATCACTGTTTAAGCAATAGAGCACACAACTAACCTCTACCTTTATGTGAAGAACCTAATCTTCAGGTCGAGGCAGAAAAAACCCTTTTCAACCGAGTGTAAGCTGCAGGCCTTGCTTAAGCTCTAACATGAAATGTAGCGACCAACAAGACTAAAAGTCTAGTCCTTCTATCAAACCCACACTAGAGAAAGGTTCACACATCGTATCCCAATCATATGTAGTGAATAAACACACAGTTTGTAACAAAAAATATTCCCTCCCAGGAGGGACCCTTTATTTTTAACAAAATCATATGATGGTCCGGGAAGGGAACATGGGGGACCACAGAGGGAAAAAGTCATTTTAGCGACGCCTGCCACGAGCCGCTCGAGACTTGCCACCCCGGGGAGCCCCGGAGGGACGGTAAAGGACTGGAGGCTGGTCACGACGATCCCTACCGTCACCTCCGAGCGTGGATGGGCCGGCTGCAGTGGCCGAGGCGCCCTCTCTCCTCCTGGCCTTCTTCGCTGAAGGTCCAGCAGTGGCGGTGGTAGCAGCGGCGGCTACGGCGGCGGAACCTCGACGACGAGCCTTCCGTCTGACTCCACCGGCGACATCGGGCGGGGGGAAATGAGGCTGGAGCACGGAACGCTCCTCCTGCATTTCCCTGCAGGTTGAGGTCATCAGCTGCAACGCCGACCCGAAGAGCCCAGCATCGGAGAGGGGTGCCGTCAGAAGTGGAGTCCTCTTCCTTTCCGGCACACGCGCCTGCTCCAACCAAAGGTGGCGCTGGGCTAGAGTGGCCAGGGCGCATACTTTCCCAGCGGCGACGGCCTGCAGCTGGATCAGATGCAGGATGGCTCCTGCCGACTGGTCGAGCTGATCACGTTGCAACTCGGTCAGCTCCGCACCGCACGTCATTATCCCGGACATGAATCTCGCCAGCTGCGCGATGTTAGATGTGGCAGCCAGAGATTGAGTCGCGGAGATGAATGACTGGTCACTCCAGTAAGCCAACCGCCTCGCCGATTTCCCTTGGGGAACCGGCTTCCGTAACGGCTCCCACACCACCTAAGGACAAAGGAGATCTGCCATCGGCCTATCAAGCCGAGGCACCCCCTCCTTCATACCATCTACCAAACCCACCACCCTCGTGACTCGCACTTAGGCGGGGGTGAGGCCCGTGATGTGGGAGACCACCTGTCCCTGACGGACGTAGGCCTCCATCGAGGGGATAAATGGGCAGACAACGCCCGTCTCTCTCACAGGACGACGTTGCCATAGATGACCTATGAGATCATCAGGGACAGGAACAGGCAGTGGCTGCGGCAGCGGCACGCCGTTTGCGACTGCCGCCGCCGCCATGAGCTCGGGGAACAAAGCATGCAGTTCCCCCTGCATACTTTCCCCCACCGAGCTTGCGTCCCTCACATGCAGCAGACTACTGGTTACAGAGCCACATTCTGATGTGGCTGATAGCAGGGCATCCCGCCGCCGAGTCGGAGGTTCTAACCCAACATCCGCGTACGAGGGACCCCAAGGAGACCTATCACCCCCCTCCAGTGTAAACTGGACAGGGCGGCGGACATGTCTCCACCGGGGCGTCAAATAAGAACCCGTCTGCCTCTACCATGTAGTCCTCTGTTTCCATCGGCCATGGAGAATCAGACGCATCCTCATCCGGCTCCAGCAACTCACCAAAACCAGGCCGTTCGCGTCTACAAGCCACCATCTTACGATGGGAGCGAGCAGACGCAAAAAGTTTGGCTCTCAAATCCTCCGCCACCAGAGGAGCCGGCCGCCCAACAGCGGACGACTCTCCGGCGGCAAAGGAACCAGAGCCGGAACCAGGCCATCTCACAGGAGACGGCGCTGGTGCACCAGCTCCTTGGAGAGGCAAACTACCTATCGGACGCCTACCGGGCGCGGATGCCGACCACGAAAGTGGCCTCAACCCCGCTCCAAGACGCACGACAGAGGAGGAAATGGAGAACCGCTGGTGAAGGGTAACGTTGCTAGCGCGACCCTCCGAGGTAAACATTATGACTTAGCTTTTTTCTTTGTAAAAGTATGAGAGAAAGAAAAAAGCAAGAAAAAATGTAAACACGTAACTCAACTTTCTTCAGCTTAAACAACCTCGTCAAGTGATGTATATAACAGGCACTTCCTTGTGGTGAAAGTGAGGAAGGAGGCGAATGTGTGGCCACACACCTGCTTATGAAGGTAGCGGATAGGGGTGTGGCCAGACGAATGTTGGTATGTAAAGGTACATTGTGAATTTTTATTCAGTGCAATGCACAAAGTGAGGTTAGTGCAGATGACGCTGAGCGAAAGCTAGTATGATATAGAACTTGCCTGCCATTACGTAGCGTTCTGAAAAGCGAAACTGAAAATGAAAACTGAAATGAAAACCGGGCCTAGTGTAACCGCAGCCTTAATCTACTACTCAACACTGCCCCTACACCTCCTCAGTCATCAACGGTTAAATGTGAAGAACTTGCACTATTCTTTAACAACAAAATAACCTTGATCAGGGCCAGCATTACTCATGATGGAAATAAAGCTGATTACAGCAAACCGTGCAATGTAACTATGAGAAGATTCACATGCATCACATAAGATGAGCTCTGCAAAACTGTCTCAGAATATAACTCCTCACCTCAGACATTGATCCTGTACCTACAGCAACTAGATCAGTGCCGGCCATTTAACATTGAAAACCCTGTTGAGTGCCAGCATCCACTTCAATGATAGCGTTAAAAACGCATAATCTATGTTTTAAATTATGTGTCTAATCTGCCCGTCGCTTATCAATGACTTGTTTGCAGTCAACATTGTCGAAACGGATTGTTTTTTTAATCGGTTCATATCCTTTTTATAGCATTTCGAAAAGCTATCGTTCTCTCGAAAATTTCCGGAAAATAGAAAGATTCCCCCATAAACGGCATTTATTGGAATATTCTCGAATACACTAGACACGTTGTCATTTGTCGGCCTATTTATGAATAGTTTTCAAATAAACGCTAGATTATCGATAGTATATGTGTACTTATGCACGCTATAGAAGCGGGCTGAAAAATCTATTCTCTCATTTCCTCAACATCACACACACACACACACAGCACATGCTGATATCTCAGTGAATACAGCTCTGATTATCCTAAAACTGGTAACATAGACTCCTTACCTTAGGCTGAGGTTACACCTTTCGTATCATTTCGTATTGTTTTCTTATACGTATCGCCGCGACGTCATGCGCCTCGAGTCACACTTTCGTTTTTTTTCCGTTTTTGTCAGCCGAGCACACTGATGTAGTACACTGCCAAAGCAGTAGGTGGCAGTAGGTGGCAAACATGAAGGCAATTTCAACCAATCAGAACGAATGTGCCAATACACTTCCTGGTGGAAGCTCCAGCAAAGAAAATGTCAATAAGGCAGGCGCCTATGCCGCGCCACCATCTTGCAATGCAAGATGCACTCAATGCAGCAATAATTTTTCAGCAAAGCCTAATAAAAGTGCAATAATAAAAAAATAAATAAAATTGCGTCGTCTGCACTCAACAGCATGATAAGACGACAATACACGTCGCTGGCACTCAAAGTGTTAATTAATAGTGTTTCAAGCCCTGTGCTAGATATCATCTACACTTCACTTAGAACTGGTATTTTCCCAGATGCCTTTAAAACAGTCTTTATGCACTGCTCTGTTGTATGTTAGAACTTTGTAAAGACTCTCAAAGTATTAAGAGCGATGCATTGCTCTGTTGTTATATTTTTATTGAACTATTTTATCACACTTTTTACTGTCCGTTCTATTTTATAATTTTTATCCTATTCTTAAACTGAATCAAACCGCACTTTTTTACTCTGTCTATTCTATTTTATTATTTGTATTACTGAATGAAACCGTAAACCGAGAGGCCTATTGGGATGCTAGATCCTAATGTGAAAAACTGTGATTTACCTTACCTTGCTACCTCTCGTATCTTTTTTATGCTCGCTTATGCCTGTATTTTTTACTGCTGTGAAGCACTTTGAACTGCAATTTCTGTAGGAAAAGTGCTACACAAATAAAGTTATTATTATTATTATTATTATACACGGTAGCGAGTTCCTCATACGGTCCGGGGTGTAGGCAAGGAGAGTCGTCAGGCAGGCAGAAGTCAGGCAAGGGATCCACGAGTAGCGACAGCACGGGGAGCCAGACGAGAGACTGGGAAAAGGAGAGACAGAACAGGTAAGACACGAGACAAGGAATACGGAAATACGACTAACTAGAAAAGAGCAAAGAACTATGACTGACTGGATAATACTAAGCTACGATCTGGCAGCATGACGACATCTGCGCCAGGTTTAAATAGGTGCAGAGTAAGTAAACGCAGACCTACAACACAGTATCTCATGGTCTGATCTGTACATTGATTGATTGAAAACTTTATTAACAGAATGCAGAATGGGTCCAATACAGTACAGCTCAATACAAACAACTGCTAAGAGGATGAAGACCAGACAAATACTTTTGTCTTGTTTACATAAGGGTCAGTGGCGGCCGGTGCTTCGTAGATTTTTTTCTTAAATCAGTTAAGCAATAGTACATTTTGGTGAGTTTTTTTTCTATACAATTCACTTATGACAAGTCATAACCTGGCGCGAGTCTCGGAACGTGTGTACTGCGTTGTGTGTGTGTGAGAGAGAGAGAGATGGATCGCAGCCAGCCCACCCTCATTTCACTGTCTGTATGCCTTGTGTATGTATGTGACAAATAAACCTCTTGAATCTTGCCATATTCAATCAGTTTCAGTAACTACAGAACATACGGTTATCCTATAACCATAGTTATATGAGTATAGCGAGCGCTCTGCTCGTAGTGGAACCTTATCCCTTTCAATCTAATTCTGAATAAAATTTCTCCACATGTACACACTAGTGCACTGCAACCTTGCCCAGGCCCGACGGGGCCCGGCCCGGCGGGTTCGGGCTGGGTAGTTTTTTTTTTTAAATAAATAATTCGGGCTCGGCCGGGCCCGGGCACCGCCGTTTTTTTTTTTTTTTTTTTTTCTTTTTTTTCATATAACTAGGGTTATATAGGATAACCTTCGTTTTTAAGATTCGTTTTCTCTTTTGCGCCAGAGAAACATTTGGATGTAATTTGCAGCGCGCAGGGAGAACTCAGGGGATAAGTTCAACTCGATTGGTTGTGTTGGAATATAGCCAGTTGGCGAACGTTTTAATTTGTTCTTGGGATGTATGTAGCTGGTTGGCAAAGTTTTGTTAACGGTGTTCAACTCGTTGCTGACGTCGTGGTGAGTGATGTTTATTATTTGCTGGGTCGCGCTACCTGTTTTGTTGTGCTTTTCATAATGTTGCTCTGCTCGAAATCTGATTTCTGAGTAGGCTATTGTGTGTCGTGTGTGTGTGTGTGTCAAAGAAGATTCTATAGCCTTCAATACATTTTACGAGGCTGATGTGTGAGTCAGTCTATAAGCGAGCACTGGGAGAGACGGCATTCTAATAAGACCGAAACAGGCTATGTAAATGCTTCTTAGTTTTGTTTATTTATTACGTTCATATAAAACAGTGTTTCGAATATTTAAAACAAATACAATTTTATTTTTTATTTTAATAATAATAATAATTTTTTCGGGTTTTCACGCGGGCTAGGGCTTAAAATATTATTTACAGTCGGGCTTATTTTCGGGCAGGGCCTGAAGTTCACGGGCTCGGGCAGGGCTCAGGCTTTATTTCAAGGCCCTTGCAGACCACTAGTACACACCCATCCACTCCTCTACATAAGTGGGGACGTGGCCATACTAACAGCTCCTTCCGAAGTCTTTCACCACCAAAGGCGAAGACCACGGGGTCCTCAGTGAGTCCGAGCAGAGCGCTCGCTATACTCGTATAACTATGGTTATAGGATAACCGTATGTTATATTATCATATAGCTTACGCTCTGCTCGTAGTGGAACACAGGAGCTGAGCAGAGCGTAAGCTCGACAAATGTACCCGCTGAGGCCCCCCACAACCATCAGAGCCGGGGAGGACCCGAGCCCCCGGACCCCCCTAGAGGGGGACGGGAGGGAATCGGATCCGACTGTGCGAAGAGGGTTTAGCAACTCAAACGCACAGGGTGAGCAGATCGTGGGACTTACCTTCACACAGAAGAACCCGCGACTACACAGGCGCGCATCCCACATACCACTAGGGAACGAACGGGAAGGGGAAAAAAACCTGTTATAGTCCCTAACATCACGGGTCAAGGTCAAGAACCCAACCCTGTGGCAAGGCCGTAGCAATGGAGCGCGAAGGAGGACCCAGCCCCAGGAACAGCCTGAGGGTCAGGACCCCCCGGAAAAGGGGGCCTGGTGAGGCCAACGATGCCGCAACATCGAGACCCCACCAGATGGTCACTAGTGACACCACCCCCCACATCGCCAGCGTATCGGACAGGGCCCAATCCAAGAGCAGGCCCTTCCCCCCTACAGCACGCCGCCCGAAGCACTTCACAGAGGCTACACCCCCACAACACTGTGGGGACAGGCAGCACACCGGGGAGACAACCCCCAAAGAGGTTGATCCCTCAATCCTGGCAACAGGTCAAAAGCATAACTCGACCTGTGCCCGGAGCACTGCGGACTAGACAGGCGCCTAAGGGGTCTACTGAGAACAGCAGTAGGGGCGTTCGGTATGCTGTGCACCATGTCGCAGCCTCCACAAAAAAACCCGACCCCCTAGAGAGGCCGAGGCAGAGAAGGCTGACATGATTGGCAGACGTCATAAAAAGTGCGGGGGCACACTCGCAGGCAGACGGGGTCAAGCCCGGCCGCGTGAATATTAAAGGCAACCAACTTGTGTTCAGCTTTTCTCTGATTGGCCACGACCCCACGCCGCTAGCCCGCCCCCTTTTGCCGCGAGCACAAGCGCAGGAACCTTCAAGTTCCCTGGTGCAAAATAAATCTGGTAGTTGGTTTATGACGTTAATTAATAATAAACACTGTTAGGACTCTTAATAATAAACACTGTTAGGACTATCTGACTCTTAATAATAAACACTGTTAGGACTATCTGACTCTTACTAATAAACACTGTTATAGGACTATAAACACTGTGCGGACTATCTGACTCTTAATAATAAACACTGTTAGGACTATCGATTCACGCGTCACTACTGTAACTAGAAACTCTGCTGGGTGTCACTGTACATCAGTGTGGAACTGTACGCTGTAACGTTATATGTTATTTCGCCCGTGGAGGCTGCTGAAGCGCCAGCGGGGCGACGCAGTGGTTTGTCCCCGGCTTCCGTGCGCCGCCCGCGGCTTGACTCGGTCCAGCTCCAGCAGCAGCAGCGGCCGTGCTCCGTTGTAGAAGTCCTTCAATGACAGCGCTCTCATATTTTGCGAATGCATAAACTATATCTTAAATTATGGCTATGTGTCTAATATGGCTGTCGCTTATCAATGACTTCGCGACAGCCATATTAGACACATCGCCATAATTTAAGATATAGTTTATGCATTCGCAAATATGAGAGCTCTGTCATTGAAGTGGGTGGTGGCAGCGTTACTAACAGTAGCGATTTTTATTGTTTTGTCATGACCAAACATAATCCCAACATAGATAGGAGGTGTACTGTATGTCAAATGTCGGTCATGTGGTGGAAGAGTTTAGTACAGTCACACAACAGAACACCGCTAGCCCGCCCCCTTTTGCCGCGAGCACAAGCGCAGGAACCTTCAAGTTCCCTGGTGCAAAATAAATCTGGTAGTTGGTTTATGACGTTAATTAATAATAAACACTGTTAGGACTCTTAATAATAAACACTGTTAGGACTATCTGACTCTTAATAATAAACACTGTTAGGACTATCTGACTCTTACTAATAAACACTGTTATAGGACTATAAACACTGTGCGGACTATCTGACTCTTAATAATAAACACTGTTAGGACTATCGATTCACGCGTCACTACTGTAACTAGAAACTCTGCTGGGTGTCACTGTACATCAGTGTGGAACTGTACGCTGTAACGTTATATGTTATTTCGCCCGTGGAGGCTGCTGAAGCGCCTGCGGGGCGACGCGGTGGTTTGTCCTCGGCTTCCGTGCGCCGCCCGCGGCTTGACTCGGTCCAGCTCCAGCAGCAGCAGCGGCCGTGCTCCGTTGTAGAAGTCCTTCAATGACAGCGCTCTCATATTTTGCGAATGCATAAACTATATCTTAAATTATGGCTATGTGTCTAATATGGCTGTCGCTTATCAATGACTTCGCGACAGCCATATTAGACACATCGCCATAATTTAAGATATAGTTTATGCATTCGCAAATATGAGAGCTCTGTCATTGAAGTGGGTGGTGGCAGCGTTACTAACAGTAGCGATTTTTATTGTTTTGTCATGACCAAACATAATCCCAACATAGATAGGAGGTGTACTGTATGTCAAATGTCGGTCATGTGGTGGAAGAGTTTAGTACAGTCACACAACAGAACACCAGTGTTTCTAGTAGATATGTTTATTGATATAAATAAACACCTCTGTCTGAACTGGTTCGACCACCAAATGATCCCAGCTCACTGTCTGCCGCGTCTCTCAGCGGATAAGGGCGTGTGCTAGGGCGGTCACGTGGCCAATCAGAGAAACGCTGAACGAAAAGCTGAACACAAGTTGGTTGCCTTTAATATTCACGCAGCCCGGCCTAACCCGAGAGTTGACTCTATCAACACACCGGGGAACCAACCACCTCCATATGTTTAGTTTAACAGGAGGCGGTTGTTCCCTTAACCCCCCCAAGAAAAAACTCCGAAACACAACTGCGCGTATACACCGGCTATACAGCAGTACAAGTGTTTCAGTTTTCAAGAAGGGGTTAACCCAGGCCAACAGGTCGACGAGAACGAATCCAGACCGGGACCGGGACGTACACAGGGATGCCAGAGAGGTACAATAGAACCACCTCGACAGCCCCCTCCCAGCCCCGCCAAGCAGGGGAAGAGAGGGGCGAAAAAGAATGGAGAAGGACCAGGCTCCTTAGCACAGTGCAAGGTACAACACAACATGGACCAAGCAACAGTGAAGGATAACACGCAGTGACACAACCACGAACACACCTCCATAACATCAAACCCTGCGACGCCCGGGCCAACCCGGCATTTCCCCCCCGAAAAAGCACAAAGTCCTTCAGGGTACCAGAACAGCAGATCTGCGCCCCGGCGGACAACGGGTTAACTGACCTGGTCCGGCGCGACCAGAACCAGTCCTAAGAGGGGGGTAGGTACGTGTGTCGATCTAAAACATCACAGAGGGCGCTACCAAGACGGTCAGAACATGAATGCACCGCTCCCAGTGGCCCACCCCATGGGCGTGAGACCCCTCCGCCAATGCTTTGATCTATTCCGTCATCTCCCCCCAGAGATGAACGAGAATTCGTCGAGACTAACCTAGTACACTGGCGCTTGGAAGAGATAAATCTCCATCCTAGTTGCTCCATAAAAAACGTTGTTTCCATGATGAGCAACCAAGGCGCGCCAGCCCATGCGTGGTTCCACACAGAAGCACCCAGGGCCAGCACTATGTACACGTCGAGACCCAAAACACATCAATGGTAATTCTAACAAGAACCCAGATAACGTTCCCTCCAAGCCGCCTGGGACGAGCGGCAGGAAGCTGGCCAAGACACAGATGGGTCCCACATGACGCGTCTGAGGGAAAACACCCCTGTCAACCCTGCTCTGTATAAAAGATAGGAGACAGGGAACCCCCAGAGAGACCTCCCACGTGAGTAATAATTGAAAAGATATATGTAACATTGAGCTATGTGACCAAAAGCTCAACACATATGCAACAGAGCGCAGAGCAGAAAACAAAGTTTCCACGCACTGCATAACTCAATCTTGACAATAACAGCGGTCCACAACATGGAGCCACAGCGGTCCACACGACCAATAGAAACGCGTCCAGTGACGTATTCTATGGCGGGGGGAATTCCGTGACCCACCTGCCCAAATATGGCGTGGGACCAGGGAACTCCATTGTAGGCCTCCATTGATGGGAAGAATGGGCAGACAACGCCCGCCTCTCTCACAGGACGACGTTGCCAGAGATGACCTATCATGTCATCAGGAACAGGTGCAGGCAGAGGCTGCGGCAACGCCACGCCATTAGCGGCTGCGGCGGCCGCCATGAGCTCGGGGAACAAGGCAAGCAACTCCCCTTGCGTACCTCCCTCCATGTCACTCGCGTCCCTCATGTACGGGAGGCTGCCATGTCGGGCGCCACCATCCGACGCGACAGATAGCTGGGCATCTTGTCTCAGGGTCGGAGGTTCTAACCCAACACCGGAGAACAAGGGATCCCAAGGAGACACAACACTCCCTGCCACACCCCGAGGGGGAGAATGATACGTCTCCACTGGGGCATCGAACAAGAGAGCTCTCGCCCCCTCCATATGATCCTCAGTCTCCATCGGAAATGGAGACGAGGCAAGAGAACTCTCGTCCGGCTCCAGCACAACCTCAAAGCCTGGCCGTTCGCCCCTGCAGCTCGCCGCCCTACGACGAGAGCGAGCAGAGGCGAAGAGTCTGTCGCAAATCCCCAGCCACCAGAGGAGCTGTCGGCCTCGGCCGACTGTCCACTGGCGGGGGAACCAGGGACGGAACCAGGCCATCTCACGGGAGATGGAGGCTCAACGGCCCCTCGGAGAGGCAAATTCACCACCGGGCGCTGCCCGGGCGTATCCGACTGCCATGACTGCGGAGTCAGAGACACCCCACGACGCACGGAGGACGCGGCAATGGAGAAGCGCTGGTGAAGGGTGACGTTATGAGCGTCCAAACCCTCCGAAGGTGCAAACATTATGTCTTAGCTTTTCTCGTAAATTGGCGAGAGAGAGAAAAATAAGATAAAATGTCCACGTAGCTCCTTTCCAACAACTATTTCGGCACTAAACTCAAGTGGTGTATACAGACACTTGTCGGTGGTGAAAATAGGGAAGGAGCTGTTAGTATGGCCACGTCCCCACTTATGTAGAGGAGCGGATGTGGGTGTGGCCAGGCGGATGGGTGTGTACATGTGGAGAATCTTTTTTCAGAATTAGATTGAAAGGGATAAGGTTCCACTACGAGCAGAGCGTAAGCTATACAATAATATAACAGTACAGTTAGACTCACTTGTTTTGTCGTCCGGGCTTTCCATGATAAAAAGTGTCCATATAAATCCATTTGTTAGATCCAACACTGTCTGAATGTACAGTATCTCGTGATGATCTCTCCGACTCCTGAGAATACACTTCTTATTACCGAACCAGCTAAACGAGAGTAAGCTAACTCACTGAATCTGAAATGAAAATACTCCTGGCTCCTCCACCAAGCGGCAATTATTTTCTGTCTGACGACTGACGAGTGACACAGTGGCGCACTGAGCTTGCTTTGAGCGCTAGAGAAACCGCGCCCAAGACATCATATTTGAAGACCCTAAATTTATTTGCTTGATCCATTTACATTGGCTGCGACGATACATTGGCTGTAGTGACGCCCACTCAGCGAGCTTTAAGTCTAGCGCTCAGGTTTGGAGGTAGATGTCTATCAGGAGAGAGTGACGTGAATCACGCACAAAACAATGATTTATATTTGATATATTAACGTTATTGTGCATTTTAAACACAAACATACTTAAAATTAGTAATTATTATAAATCTTTTTTATCCACTTTTTTCTCCTCCTATTTTCTGTATTTTCCTCCCATCCCAATTTTTGTCGTTATGCCAATTCTCCTCCCCTTCCTGGTCGTTGCGCGCATGTGCCCCCCACTGGTCGGTCTAGGGAGCCCTGAAGTCTATCACATGCTTCCTCCGATACATAGGAGACAGCCAGCAGCCTCTTTTCACCTGGCAGCGAGGACTCTCATTGGTGAAGTGTAACGTGTGGGAGGTCACACTACCTTTCACCATTTCCCTCCCTCGCTGTGCAGGCACCCTGACCGACCTGTAGGAGTCGCTGTTTACAACGACCAGATTACCACCCACTGGCTTCCCTCCCGCTGACTCTGCCAATTGAGTCAGTACGACGACCGGCCAAGCCGGAGGCACTGCTGACCAGTGTTAATTTTGGCAGCTATTTTCATCTTAGTTTTAGTCTTAGTCATGTGTCAAGTGCTCCTTTTTCGTTTTCATCATATTTAGTCATCTTCATTTATTTTTCGTTTAGTCAGTTTTATTCAACTAAATGTCTGAGCATTTTAGTCTTAGTCAGTTTTTGTCTAAATTTTGTCTTTTTTGTTTTAGTCTAGATTTTGTCGACGAAAACGGATGACATTTTTGTCTATTTTTAGTTAATAAAAATATTATATAAATTATAAAAAAAAAGTTTTTATTTTTTACAGCTACTGTTTTATATATACTGTTTTTTTTAGTAATAACTAGAAAGTAATGGTATTTATTCAACAACAGGTGATTGTATAGATTAGTATTAGTATCATTAAAAGTTCTATGCTCAACTATGCTTCACCCACGGAAAGGTTGTTGGCACATTGGTTCCACACGGACATTATACATTGTTGCGCACTTCCTCCTATCCAGAAGGCTCCGTTTAGGTTAGCTACTGTAGTAGCAGAGCAGGCACGTGCACACATAGAGCCCAAGGGGTGCTTGAGCACCTGCCTTTTTGAGCCTCGTAAAAAAAGTGCCCTTTTGAAGATTTTTTTTTTTTTTTTACGCATATAGACTGCCCTTCCAACTGAAAAAAAGTCAGGATAGAATCAAAATATTAGGTAAAGAGAGAGAGATGCCCATATTCCATTGCAGTTTGCACGGCCTCCTCAGCGTGCCTCTCTGCGGACCTATATATTTTATGCATAGCGTGGGTGGTGATGATGATGATGATGATAGTGTGGGATATTGTGGATATCCTGAAGAATGTTCTCAGTCAACCGAGGTTCAGTTAATAACAAGGTTTATTAACCAGACAGATAGAAATATACATAGTAGTTAGAGAGAATGGCTGAGGCTCTCGCCTCAGGTGGTCAGCTGAAATCACCCAGGCAGAGATCAGGAATGCTGTCGGGAGGAGCCCTATATAGTTAAAAGGGGGGGGAGGTGGTCCCATTTGATAGGTCAAATGGTGGGGGGGGGACACAGGATAGGGGACAAAGGGGAGGGCAGGGGGGTGTCTTTACATGAGAGTTGGGGAATCAATATATTATTCCACAGTTAGTCCGTTTTTCTCTTCATAATGTGGGTGAGATAAATATATAATATACCAGGATTATTTGGAACAAGTAAAATATTGAAAAGTGAATAGACATGGTAAAAGAATGGGATCGCTGTAATCCATCGGTTATCAGATAATGAATGAATAGAAAACAATTAAAATAATGACAATTTTGGCCACTGTGATTTGTTGGTTTACCGGATTAATGAATGAAAATCAATTCAAATCCGTGGTTGGCATAACAGTTTAAAATAGAAATATTTACATACGTGATTCATGACATGGTTAACTGGACTAAAGTCTGTGTTATTTTGATAGAGATGTGGGAATATCACCCTTTTCTTTTATTAATAATGGTCTGATTTAGCCACTCAAATACCTATATCAATGAGTGGTCCTCAACTCTGATATCAAACAACAAATAACATAATCATTAGAAGCTATAGCTGTGCACATATCTTGGCCTACCTCCAGTCGCTCACGTCGTGAATCCCGAAAGCGCAGCTATGAACACCTACATCAAGGAGGCTGTGGCTACCGGTTTTATTAGACCTGCCACTTCACCTGCGGGTGCTGGATTATTTTTTGTGGGAAAAAAGGATGGAGGACTGAGACCCTGCATCGACTACAGAGGTCTGAATAGCATTACAGTAAAAAAAACGGTATCCCCTTCCCCTGATGAACTCGGCGTTCGAACGCCTCCAGGGGGCATCCATTTTTACCAAACTTGATCTCTGCAATGCCTACAATCTGGTGCACATACGCCAAGGGGATGAGTGGAAGACCGCATTCACCACTCATAATGGTCACTACGAATACCTGGTGATGCCATTTGGTCTTACTAATGCCCCTTCAGTTTTTCAGGCGTGGAAAAGTTTGTTTTCGTCTACTAAGATGACATTCTGATATTCTCCAAGTCCATTTCTGACCATGTCAAACATGTCAGGCAGGTCTTGAGGTGCCTTTCGGATGCACGGTTGTTTGTGAAGGCTGAGAAGTGTGCCTTCCATGTCCGCTCTGTGTCCTTTCTGGGATTCATTGTATCTGAGGGGAGGATTCAAATGGACCCCAAGAAGGTGTCAGCAGTGACAGACTGGCCTACACCCGTCTCGGTCAAGCAGGTGTAACGATTCCTAGGATTTGCAAACTTCTACCGTCGTTTTATTCGTAATTTCAGTTCAGTGGTAGCACCTATCACTGCACTCACCAGGAAGACAGCACCTTCCCATTTCCAGTGGACTCCCAAGGCTGAGGCAGCGTTCATTGAGCTTAGGAGAAGGTTCAGTTTTGAGCCTATCCTCATTACTCCTAACACATCCCTGCCATTTATCGTCGAGGTGGATGCTTCTGAGCTTGGAGTCGGAGCTATTCTGTCTCAACGCTCATAGTCCGATGGTAAGGTACACCCATGTGCGTACTATTCACGTGGGCTCTCGCCGGCTGAAAGAAACTATGATGTTGGGGACAGAGAGCTGTTGGCGGTCAAGTTGGCATTGGAGGAGTGGCGCCATTGGCTAGAGGGAGCTGAACACCCATTCACAGTCTGGACAGACCATACAAATTTGGAATATATCCAGGGTGCTCAGAGGAGAAACTCGTTATTTGTACCAAACAGCATTCGTTCTCGGATGTTGAAGTGGGGCCACTCCTCTCGGCTGACAGGACATCCCGGAGTGCACAGAACTCGTGACTTCTTGGCCAGAAGGTTCTGGTGGCCTGGTATGATGAAGGACATTCGGGAATTTGTGGCAGCCTGCCCCGTTTGTGCACGGAACAAAGTTTCTAAACAGTCACCACCAGGGCTGCTTCATCCTTTGCCCATTCCTAGTCGTCCGTGGAGCCACATCGCCATGGATTTTGTGACTGGTCTGCCTCCTTCTGATGGTCACAGCGTCATCATGGTGGTGGTGGATAGGTTCTCCAAAGCAGCTCACTTCATTCCGCTGGTCAAGCTGCCATCTGCTTAGGAGACTGCTCAACTGGTGGTTGACCATGTCTTCCGAATTCATGGCATCTGCCAGGACGTGGTGTCGGACCGTGGACTCCAGTTTACTGCTCGGTTTTGGAAGGCATTCTGTGCTATACTGGGTGCGACGGTTAGCCTGTCATCAGGGTTCCACCCAGAGAGCAATGGGCAAACAGAGCGCACCAACCAATCTATGGAGAGTACGCTTCGTTGCTTGGCCTCCTCCAATCCGACCACTTGGAGTCACCAACTGGCATGGGCAGAATATGCACATACTTCATTGTGCAATGCATCCACTGGTCTCTCCCCATTTGAGGTTCAGTTTGGGTATCAGCCTCCACTGTTTCCTGAACAGGAGAGGGACGGGGGAGTGCCATCTGGCGAGGCGTTTATCCGTCGGTCTCGGACAACATGGAAGAGGGTGCGTTCGGCTCTTGTGCGTGCTGCGGCCCGGCACAAGCGGTCGGCGGATGTACACCATCGCCCTGCGCCTTCCTACCGTGTGGGCCAACAGGTGTGTCTTTCCACACGCGACATTCCATTACGGGGGGAGTCGCGCAAACTCGCTCCCCGTTTTGTGGGCCCTTTCACTATTGTTCGCAAGATAAACCCAGTCACGATGCATCTTCGGTTACCCTCGTCGATGAGGGTACACCCTACATTTCACGTATCCCGCCTTAAGCCGGTTCGGAGGAGCAGGTTGGTTCCTGCAGAGAGACCTCCACCTCCCCCTCGATTCGTTGATGGCCAACCTGTGTATACTGTACGGCGTATCCTGTCCAGTAGGCGGGTTGGTAGGGGTATACAGTACCTGGTGGACTGGCAGGGTTATGGGCCAGAGGAGCGCACGTGGGTTCCGGCCAGGGACATCTTGGACCCTGAGCTTGTTCGGGAGTTTCGGAGACGTGTCTCAGAGGGTTCGTCTGGAGCCGCCCCCTAGAGGGGGGGGTCCTGTCATGGTTTTTGCCTTATTTCACCTTTCTGTGAGGGACAGCTGTCTATTTTTGCTTTATTTCACCTCTCTGTGAGGGATAGCTGTCAATCCCTGTTCCCTGTGGTTAATTGCCTCATGGGTCGGCAGGTGTGTGGGCTTGATTGCACCTGATGCAGTGCAGCTGTGCCTATGGCCATGTGGAGTCTATTTAAGTTAGGAGATCGCAGTGTCAACTGCTTTTTCATTTCCTTGTGCTGGCTACACGTTTGGTCAGGCTCATTATGTTTAAGTGTAGTGCTGCCCTATTCAGCATTTAGCCTTCTTTTGTAGCCATCTTGTTTTCGGCTACTGGCTTAGTTTACACTTTACTTTATAGAGGCTGAGTCCTTTATGGTAGTGTTTTCTTTTGTTCTTTTGGAACTGTCCGTTGCACATAAACTCCCTTGGTGGAGGTTTATTGTTTTATGTTTTCAATATAAACTCTGGTTTTATGAGTTGCCTTTGTGGCTTATTTATTCTTTCTACAATACCCCTTTAATGAGTGTCGTCCTGTTTTTTTTGGACTTTACTTATTTTCTTAAATACTCACTTTGAGGCTTTCACCTGTAAAGGTTGTTTTGTGTTGTTTATTTTCCCCCTTCTCCTAAAACGGCTGTGTAAGCAGTTTTGTGGTTATTCGTTTGACGTATAACTTTAAGAGTCCCTATTATCTGCTCATGACCCACACACACACCCACAGCCCTCACAGTAATGGGTACTACTTGTGTCTAAAAAGAATTAAGAAATTAAAAAAGAATTCTCAAAAAATTATATATAATTTCTTTCTTTGACCCCAAAGCCAAGCAACAACAAAATATAGTCCACTCGGAGTCCCTGCCGATGGACACAAGCTGTTGCCAAAGACCAAAAGACTGCAGAGACTGTTTTGGAGCTGGCCTTTCTGTCTGTGAAGTTCTTAGCCCGTGAGGGGCTACCGATGCAACCCCCTCCAATGTACAATAAATGTCCTCTTAAACCCAATAATACACGAGACCCTCTTCTTGGGCCAAGTAAGGTTTCGTCGATAATCCAATGTACAGTTACAGTTAATGTACAGTTACCCACCCCCCCCCCACCCTGCCTACCCTACACTGTAGCACTCAACACTTTGATGAACATTGTTACTCAGAGTTGTGCCCTTCCTGATGACTTGTCGTACAGAACTTGTAAGTCGCTTTGGATAAAAGCGTCAGCTAAATGTAAATGTACCCAACCCCACCACCTCCTATGTACAGTTACTCCTATGTACCCTTCCTGTGGGCCCTCATTTATCAACGTTGCGTACGCACAGATATGTGCGTAACCCGTGCGTACGATAGTTTCTTTTCAATTTGAACGTGTGCTTGACTTTGTGCGTATATCTACGCACAGCTCCGACCGTGCGTACCTGGCGCCCGGTGGTAGAATATTATTATTGCAGTCTGCAACGCGGAAATAAGCTTCCGTGCATTAGTTTCAACACTGGCGTGTTCAACTTCTGTATGACCCGTAATTCATTATAGTTCATTGTAAAATAGCGACAATAGTGTAATTATAACAGGCTCACACGCGAACAAGAGGTTGGCCTGCTTGTTTGGCACGGGGGGGGCAGACGAACACCCACCTCCACCTGTTTCAAATAAAAAGCTAAATACTATTATTTTGTGTGTCATGTTTCCAAATAAGATTGGCCACAACGAAATGCTTTCTACTTCAATTTGTTGGTTAGAATAGATTACCTCCGTTGAAACGTCACTGAGACTAAAAGACAGTATTTTTTTGATTTTTGAGCTCCACGCACAGACGTGATAATAATAATAATAATAATAATAATAATAATAATAATAATAATAATAATAATAATAATAATAATAATAATAATAATAATAATAATAATAATAATAATAATAACAATAATAGCTTAATTTTATATAGCGCCTTTCAAGAGACCCAAGGTCGCTTTACATAGATAGGGGGGGGAAATAACAAAGTAACAAACATAGTGGACAGACACAACATATAAATATGATGATGGGATTCAAGTTCGCGTTTTTATTGATCACATAGGCAGGCTATACATAGGCTGCATGGCACGGTCCATCGTGATATTGTAGATGGATCGAGCAATAGACTGTTACTGTACCACCCATGTAGCTGTCAAAGCTCCATCACAAATGCAGTTATGTGAATAGAAAGGGATTCCACTCAGTGATGCGCATTTGCCTGATTCATGTCGTTGCTGCCGGGAGGAAAGGCATGCTGCATGTTTTCAATTCATTAAATAAAACGGATACTTTTTGCAAGGGTTTACTGACTGTCATACAAATAATCAACCAACTACATACTGTAACTTTTCAGTGCACGTTCTTATTTACATTGCTCCCGCAGACCCGCACACAGACATGATGGAATTCAAGTTCAAGTTATTGATCACATATAGGCAGGCTATACATGGCGTATAGGCTACATCATACATGGCAGTGAGATTCATTGTTCTTGTATATGCTCTCGTATTATTGTTTATATAGGCTACCCAATACCGACATCAAAATAGATTGTATGCCTCTACAAATCATATACAGCAGGTAGAAAATTTACGGAAAATCTGTCGCGATTTGGAATAAAATTGAGGAGAACTTTAATCCCTGGGTATTAATCGAACAAAACGGAAAAAGGCAGTCATATTCCAGCACGGTCTTTATTAGTTAATATGGTCTTTAAGTTAATAGATATCATATCCGACATCACCGTACGTGTACATGTCTGTTAGCCTGTCACGTATTTCTCCATAACGCGCTTCGCTCGGCTTAGTCCATTTTTCCACATTTCATGGGGGTGTTCCATTACCGTATATGGTTAATTACGGGCGGTGCTATATGCAAATACTTAAAATCGTGCACGAGCGTGGAGCGTAGAACTTAATGGCATTTATCAACACGGAGGAGCGTAGGACCCGTGTACGCACGGTTGATAAATCCCAATATTTCTGTGCGTACACACATTCTAAATTCTGTGCTTAAGTACGCAAATAGAATACTTTCTAAGAATTGTTGATAAATGAGGGCCCTGGAGCGAGCAGTTTACCTCCAGTTACAACTGTTTTTAGATGTATATAAAATCCATGAAAAGTTTCAGTCTGGCTTTAAACCGCGCCATAGCACTGAAACAGCCCTCCTGAGAGTTCAAAATGATCTCATTTTAGCTGCCAATTCTGGAAATCCTGCCATTCTCGTGCTTTTAGACCTCACAGCCGCCTTCGACACTATAGACCACACTGTCCTACTGTCGCGCCTGGAAAAATATGTTGGCATCACAGGCGTCGTCCTAAGCTGGTTTAAGTCCTACCTGACTGGCCGGAGCTTCTCAGTCCAGCTTGGAGAATTCTTCTCTTCAGCTGCCCCTCTTACCTGTGGGGTGCCCCAGGGGTCGATACTGGGCCCCATCCTTTTTTTATTATATATGTTGCCCTTAGGCTCAATCATTGCAAAGCACAACATGTCCTTCCATTGCTTTGCCGACGATGTGCAGATCTATTTACCCCTACAAGCAAAAGGCAAGGTTACATTACAACCACTGTTAGATTGCCTGGCTGACATTAAACTATGGATGAGTGCAAACTTTCTCAACTTAAATGAGCGCAAAACAGAGATAATTTTATTTAGTAATGATTCGCCTGACCCTACTGCCAATGCCCTAGGCCCTCTGGGCTCAAACATCCGCTCCTGTCAGAAACCTTGGAGTAATCTTTAATTACTAAATTTTTTATTTGATAAGCAGGTTAGTTCGGTGGTTAAAACTAGCTTTTTCCACCTCAGACTCCTGGCCAAGACCAAACCATACCTCTCCCAGAAGGATCTGGAGAGGGTGATCCATGCCTTTATCTCGACCCGGCTGGATTACTGCAATGCGTTGTATGTCGGCATTGACCAGTTGCTGCTCCGTCGCCTGCAACTGGTACAAAATGCGGCTGCCCGTCTGCTTTTCGGTACCAGGAAACGTGACCACATCACACCAGTTCTGGCTTCTCTCCACTGGCTCCCCGTCTGTTTCCGTATTGATTTGAAACTTTTACTGACTGTTTTTAAAGCACTACACGGGCTGGTTCCACTGTACTTAGCTGAGCTCCTACATCACCTCACCCCATCCAGAGCCCTAAGGTCTGCTGACCAGCTGCTGCTGGAGGAGCCCAGGACCAGGCTTAAAACCAGGGGAGATAGAGCTGCTGCTGCCCCCCGGCTCTGGAACAGCCTCCCCCACATAAGATCTGCCCAGAGCCTAGAGCAGGGGTGGGCAATTATTTTTCCCGGGGGGCCGAATGAGCAACTGAAAATATGTTGGAGGGCCGGGCCAAAATTCCAAACTCAATTATGCATAATATACATTTTATTTCTATATAAAAAGCAGTAAATGGCATTGTTTTGACCCCTGGTAAGAGTGTATGTTATTATTTGGCAATTAAAAGGTGAGGTTAGCTTTCAAAAATATCATTTATTCAAATAGAATTTATTTCCAAAATGATAAACAAAATGTGAAACATTAACACTTTCAGCGCCACGCCTGGTTTTCCGTTTTACCGCTTGAATGCCACCATCGGCGCCAATGTTAACGTTAATATCGCCTAATCTATGTTTTAAATTATGGCTATGTGTCTAATCTGCCCATCGCATTATCAAATACTATTTTCCAGTCAGTGCTGTGAAGGCAGATTGTTTTTTTATCGCGTCGTTTCCATTTCAGAGCAGTTAGAAAAGCCCCCGTTTTGATATAAAAAACAGCTCATTCTGGAGCATTTTATGAAAATCGTCTTTTAGTGGAATATTCCACAACGTTGATATTCATCTGCCTTTTTATGAATCGTTTTCAAATAAACGCTAGATGATCAATATTATACGTGCACGCAAGCACATTACGGCCGCGCACTGATAATCGTTCCGTTGATTTCCTCACGGAGTTTTACAGTGAAACCGAAAGAAGACATTTCACAAAACAGCTTATAACTTCATCAAACTTACTCTGATTATCCTACCACTGATAACATAGAGTCCTTACCTGACATCAGATGGTATCCAACTGGTATATTCCAATTCCTGATCACCATTCGAAAAAATCGATACGTGTATGGATCCAACGCGATACAGTAGAACTCCATGATCCGCGGGGCTCTGAGGCTCCAGAATGAACTCTGGTAACCCCGGCTGGATCAGTGAACTGGAAAATGTGGAGTACCAGATTTTTTTCCCCATTCATTTTCATTGAGTCCATTCCAAAATCACTTATGTCATCTGGGAGACGACAGGGGGCGCTTTTTTCCACAGTGATCGCCGGCGCCCCTCGGCTATACTCGGGTAGGCTCGGGTGATGCAATAATTTTTCAGATCGCAAAAAAAAAAAAAAAAAAAAAATCAGAGAAATCTCGTGAGTGGCTAGCAACCACCTATAAAAAAACCAGAGAAATCTCGTGAGTGGCACTCAAAGTGTTAATAACAAAGGGCATGTATGAAAAAGTGCTATACAAATAAAGTTATTATTTTGAGTTTCATATACTATTGAAACAAGGATTTTCTTAGCTTTCTAAAGACATCACATCATCTTATAGCCAAAATAAACAAGACATGAAAAGTGTCCCAGTAGCCTTTTTTTACTCTACATGCCTATATTTTTCAGAATTGTGCAAAAAAAAGAAAAAAAAATATCAAGTGTCCCATTTCACTTGTTATATTTCCACATTTTAGTGTTCTTCAGCTATTTTTTTTTTCATTCAGTGTGATAAATCCAGTCTCTGTTGAGCTTTAACAAGTTCATCAAAGTCAGGTTGCATGTCTGAGGTGGAGATGCGAAGCACAGCTGCCAGATGTTCATCAGTGAGAGAGGATCTGTACCTGGACTTGGTAAACGTCATGACTGAGAATGTCTGTTCACATATGTAGGTGGATCCAAAGAGAACCAACATCTTCTGAGCATGTCTCCCCATGTTTGGAAAGTTCTCCTCCTTGAGAGCAGAGTAGAACTCTAGCAGTGATGCTGACTTAAAGTGCTCTTTCAGTAGTGAATCAGACTGCAGGTCAATGAGTTCAAGCTGAACATCAGTGGGTGCACTATCAACACTGCAGGTAAAGGGAGAGGAAACCAGCTGCATTTCATCCTCAACCTTTTTGAAATCTTGAACGCCTTGAAAATTCATCATGCAGTGCTCCCAACATGGATGAGTACCTGTGCCGGTGATCAGCTGATGGTTTGACTTCTTTCAGTGTTTTCATGTGTTTGAGATTGTTGCTGCCTAGTTGCCTTGAAATTAATTGCAACTTTGTCATGAAGGCTTTCACATGGCTATGCATTTCATGAGCAAAAATGCCCTTGCCCTGCAGTTGTGTGTTCAGTAGGGATGGGTACCGTTCACATTTGAACCGATACGGTACCGGTACCTGTGAATCGATACCGGTACCCAACGGTACCTTTTTTCTGTACTTTAGTCTCTAAAAATGTAATCTACCTACCTCAGTTGTGAAAAAAGAAGTCCAAACTTCAAATAACCACACTTTCGACCGTTTTCGGCTTGCCCCGACTGCTTTGTTGTTGAATCAAGTCAAATCCTAGGTAAGCGTATATTGTACGTGTGAACGTTGACATGAAAATAAAAAAGTAAAAAAATAAAAATAACTTTCGCGGGCCGGTCAGAATCATCCTGGCAATGCCGTACAATGCCCAGGTCTGGCCCAGGTCTGGCCTAGAGGCTTTTAAATCCTTGCTCAAAACACACCTCTTCTCCCTGGCCTTTGACCAGAGCTAGCCCAGCATTTATACATGACGTCCGCTGTCACTCTGCACTTTTTTATCCAATTTTCCTGTCTCTTTTTTATTGCACTTTGCCCTTGCTTTCTTATATGTACTGTACTCTACCTTTTTGTAATTTTAGTGTATTTTATTGCATTCATTGTATGTGTTTTTTTTTATCATGTTGTAAAGCACTTTGGTTTGGCTGTTAGTCATTTGTAAATGTGCTATATAAATAAAACTGACTTGACTTGATGTTATGATGAATTGAAAATGGGGGACCCTGATGTAAACAAGACGAAAGTCTTTCTCTGGTCTGCATCCCCTTAACAATATTGTGTGTATTGAGCTGTACTGTATTGTACCCATTCTGCAATCAATCAATCAATCAATGCGAGGCCTGGAGCACCGTGACGGACGGGGTGTGTTGTGGCAGCTGATGCTGGAACGCACATATGTCTTGCCTGCTGCCCGTCAATGGCTGCTGAGACGAGATAACAGGATGACAGACGGAATCCAAAATGAAATTTTGGAACGGTTCGCTCACGCTGTCCAGCGCAAAATAGCGGCAGGGGCTTCAAGCAAGCGCTTCATACTATGGGTGAACAGCCGACGGAACAACCGACATCACAGCCAAGGAGCAGTTTTCCTGCCATTTGTACTACACTGACAAGAATCTCGCCCAGAAGAGCCAGTTTTGGGGGTTTTACAATGCGCCAGACACTACATCGCAAACACTGTTTTCCTGCATAAAGGATGTCTTTTTGCATTTGAACCTACCTCTGGAGAAACTCCGTCAGCCATGTAGTGTTGTCCTTGCTTTCCTCAATGTAATCGCTGTCCCAGCTGGTGGAAAGAAGAAGAAAGAAGAAGTGGTTTGGATTTTTCTATGATAGTAGATTTCGACCGCAAAAAATATAATAAACATTTTAAAAATAAATAATAATTATTAATTCTAAGTATGTGTGTGTTTAAAATGCACAATAACGTGTAATATCTCAAATATAAATCATCATTTTGTGCGTCCTGTTAATCCCCTCTCTCTTCTGGCCCAGAAGTTCTGGGGCGCACAATTTTAATACGCAGCTTGAGGAGACCAAGGTCGCCTGCAGCACAGCTGACTACAAAGCCCTTATCCAAGACATCGGGGCCCAGATCACCAAATACAAGCAGGATATCATATACTGCTGGAGATTAAACTCTCCAAATTCAGAAGACCGCGTCTACCCGTGGCTTTACGCGCGGACCACGCCCTCCGCCCCCACCAAAAACCATCCACCCAGTGACTGGTCAGACTGTGACAGAGAACAGGAAGACCCAAACGACCTGTGGGCCACACCCGGCGCGCCAAGAGGGGTAGGAAGAGGGAGAGGGAGGAATTGGGGCCAACGCAGGTGGTGACACCATCACCTGACAACCTCTCTGCTCACGTTCTCACTGACACTGAGAAACAGGTACTGACCAAGGGACTGCCGTTTGTTCCAACACCCTTAATTGATTCGTTTACAATCAAAAAAAGAAATGTTCAGTTTTTTCAGAAATGTTAAACTGAAAGGCTTTTTTGCTAATTCTGAATCCAATGTCATACCAGATCTCAGTGTTCAGACCCAAAAGCACCTTCAACCCTATGGACACTGCAGGGACCTACGCCAGGATTCTGTTGGTGGACTTCAGCTCGGCCTTCAAGCACATCCTGGAGCATCAGATGTCCCTGCTGCAGGTGCCGGACTCTACCTGCAGGTGGATTACGGACTTCCTGACTAACGGGTCACAGCGGGTGAAGTTGGGAATCAACATCTCCGATCCCAAGTCCATCAGTACTGGCTCCCCACAGGGCTGCGTTCAGAGTAGGGCTGTCCCCGACTAAGGATTTGGATGGTCGACTAGGATTAGTCTAAATTTGCCGTTAGTCGACTATTGGTCGACTTAATTTTTTTTTAAGTATAATATATATATTTATTTTTTATTTTTAAACTTTTTTATCATTCCATTTGGGCTGTGGGGGGTGCTTAATGTCTGAAGGAGTCGACTGAAGGCTTCTTGTGCTCTGCAAAAGCATGCAATTGGTCCACTGATGGATACATCTTGATATTTGTCTAGTCTAGTGTGTTCATTAGATGGGTGAAATCCTCTTTCAGTGCCTCTGTGCCTGTTTTCGTAGGCAGTTAGCCTCTGGTATGCGTGCCATTAGCGTTAGCCACGCTTCTAGGCCTCTTTTCTTTTGGAAAGAATGATATAAAAATAAAAATAAAATAAAAATATTAATATATATATATATATATATATATATATATATATATATATTTCTTTTTTTTATTATATTCGACTAAGAGGTTGGCCAGTCGACTACGGCTCCTTTTGACTGATTAGTCGACTAATCGATTAATAGGGGTCAGCCCTAGTTCAGAGACACCAGGCACCATCAATTATGTCCTTACTTATGATCCATTTAGTTCCGTTATTAAGTCCACAGTCTTGAAACACTGGCTCATTCTATTGTAGGAGAAAGTTGGTCTGTATCTTAAGTGTCGTGCCATGTCAGGTTATTGCCATACAGGGTTAAGACATTGCAACACATTTGTCAACTGAATAACATCAGAGATTGGGAAATAAAACGTCTGTGAACTCTGCCTAGTGTCCCTGCTGAGTGCTGACCACCAGAATGGTGAAACAGCATACGCAGTACGAAATATAGCCAGATTGAGAAATTGGGAAAAACAGATAGGAATGTACCTAGTTGGGATGGGCGGCTAGGTGGTGTAGTGGGCAAGGCACTCGCCACCAGTGTGGAGACGCTAGGATTCGCGTGTTCGAATCCAGCTCTCCACATTGTTTTTCAGTTTGGCTGGTCGTCCGCAGTAATACACATTGGCCGTATTACGGGGAGGGAAAACTGAAGGGTGGGGATCGAACGTTGTGAACAAGCGACTCCTACAGGTCGGTTGGTGCGCCTGCGCAGTGGAATCAGGAAGTGTCGGGGGCAGCGTGAGCCTCCCACGCGTTACTCCTCGACACTGAGAGATCGAGCTGCGCAGGTGAAAAGATGCGACTGCTGTTACCTCAAGTACCGGAGGGGACTTGTGCTATGTATGACTTAGTCCACATTGCAGCCGGCTTGTGGGAGGCAAGAAACAGCGTTCGTGACAGGGGAGGGTTGAAATTGGATGATACGAAATTGGGATGGGAGAAAATATGGAAAAATGGGAGAAAAAGTGGATCAAAAAAAAAGGAATGTACCTAGTTGGCGAAAACAAGGCCATTAGAAGATAAACGCACACACACACGCACACACTCATATTGGATACACACACACACACACACACACACACACACACACACACACACACACACACACACACACACACACAGGCAGACACACACACAAGTGTATGTATAAAAAGGTTGTCTTGTGACGAATGAAATCAGAGTATTGTCAAATGGCTTGATCCATGTGATAAATAAAACACTCCTGCGCAGACCTTCTTGTGAATTGAACTCAGCTCCGTGTCATCTTTTGTAAGTATCATGAATTGAACGTGAACCTATATATGAAGTGATAATTACCTACATTATCATCAGATAGAACCTTAAATGACCGCTTCCAATACCGCTTCATGCATAAAAGGGCTACTAACCTGAAGGACCGCCTCATTAGAGCGGACTCGTATTCAAGGCCAGCGCCTTTTATTTATGTAAGCTTCCCATGTAGAGCATGCATATCTTGTAGCCACATGGTCAAAACAAACACATTCCACGACTCTGGGAAGAATTACAAGATCAGATCTCTAATAACGTAATTCCACACAGTGTATTTATTATTCTGCCAGTGTAAAACATTTTAAATACTATATCGGACAGACATCCCGCAAATAAAAAATCAGATTGAACGAACACGGAAGCAATATAAAGCGGGCCGACATTAATTCTCCCGTGGCATGACATTTTAACGAAATGGATCATAAAATCAGTGACCTCAAGTGTATTTAGAGATGGTATATCTTATAATAGAAGGGGTGGCAACCATGAACAACTCCTGTTGCAGCGGGAATGTGTATGGATTCATCGGCTCCAATCGATGTTTCCATCTGGTATGAACGAAGAGTTTAATTTGGCTCCATTCCTGTAGGTGGAGTCTTAGCCTATACTAACCTGTCTACTGTATAAACACTCAATGACTAGTGCACTGATTTATGAACGGTCTAAACAACCTGATACCCCCAATGTGCTACAATTGATTTCCATACAGACTTTTAAATGTTATATTGTAATATATGTGTATATTTTTTCATGCGTATAGCCATTACGCATTCATGGTCACTGTGATGAAAAATCTACCTGTCAATCTAGCCTGTACTAATTACTGATTATTTCCACCTGTCATGATGTCAAGCTAGCCTGTTGCTAATTATTGATTGTTTCCACCTAGTTAAGGCTTGTTTGTTGCAACTATTCATTACACACTGATGAAGGCCGGACGGTCAAAAACGTTTTGTGCATATTAAATTGTGTGTATTAAAATAAAATAAACGATATTCCTTGAGTGAGGTCCCTACCCATTTTTTGTGACTTACTATTTTTGGACTACGCACCTGTCTGAGCGCAGTGGTTACCTTTTCTAATTCCTTATTATTTACGAAACACAAATTGAGAGGCGTGTGTGTGTTGATAGTTTTTACGATTGTGGATTATACTTTTGCGTTTGATTATTTTTGATAGAACTCTACCTCCATAGTTCAGCGCTTCATCGTGTTCGTGACTTACCTGTATTGGGGGTAGGAGATGTGTGAGCTCTCACTTCCCCGTCTGGACCTAGACAAGGACAACAGAAGATGTATTACCGAAGTTTACAATAAAGTAACCTACTGAAACAACACCTACATGTTTATGGCTCTCTTCGTGATAATCTTTAATATTTGAGATTCACTGAGGTTACACCTACATGTTTATGGCTCTCTTTATGATAATATTTGAGGTTACTCCTACATGTTTATGGCTCTCTTCGTAATAATCTTTAATATTTGAGGTTACTCCTACATGTTTATGGCTCTCTTCGTGATAATATTTAATATTTAAGATTCACTGAGGTTACATCTACATGTTTATGGCTCTATTCATGATAATATTTTATATTTGAGATTCACTGAGGTTACTCCTACATGTTTATGGCTCTCTTCGTGATAATCTTTAATATTTGAGATTCACTGAGGTTACACCTACAGTACATGTTTATGGCTCTCTTCGTAATAATCTTTAATATTTGAGATTCACTGAGGTTACACCTACATGTTTATGGCTCTCTTTATGATAATATTTGAGGTTACTCCTACATGTTTATGGCTCTCTTCGTAATAATCTTTAATATTTGAGGTTACTCCTACATGTTTATGGCTCTCTTCGTGATAATATTTAATATTTAAGATTCACTGAGGTTACATCTACATGTTTATGGCTCTATTCATGATAATATTTTATATTTGAGATTCACTGAGGTTACTCCTACATGTTTATGGCTCTCTTCGTGATAATCTTTAATATTTGAGATTCACTGAGGTTACACCTACAGTACATGTTTATGGCTCTCTTTATGATAATATTTTATATTTGAGGTTACTCCTACATGTTTATGGCTCTCTTCGTGATAATATTTAATATTTGAGATTCACTGAGGTTACATCTACATGTTTATGGCTCTATTCATGATAATATTTAATATGTGAGGTTATATTATCATACTGGCCAATCGTGTCTCGCTCTTTGCCATTATGAGATATCTCTTATCTCCTAGCACCTACTGTGCTCACGAACAAACAATTGCACTCACATGCACATGACCAGGCCACGCCCGCGTCCTTCTATATGACGCCGGACATGGTCACACTCTACCTTCCTCTTTTTTGTTTCCAACACGGACGTTGCAGTGCACTCCGTGAACTAGTTGTTATGAAACGCACAATTAAATTACACAATGTTGGGTTTTCGCCGGAGGTTCACCAGCCCCTGGAATCTTCTCGGCACATCCTAACAGCGCATCGGGCCTGTCCTGGGGTTCCTCATCTCGTGACAGCGGATCGAGAGACATCGCGGGACGGTTAGCAGTCGAGCTACGTCGCGCACGGGTAGGGCCTGCGCTAACAGACATTGATACAAGCATGAGTGATACTGCTCGTTGTCTCGTGAGACAGCTGAGTGATGTGTTGGTGCGAGGGGCAGGATATTTGGGAAAACATGGTCGTCATGACTCTGTTTTGGGTGTTTTCCCAGCTATCCTAGAGCGCGCGGCCAATGCTAATGCTACAATGCTAGGACGCCGTTCCTTGTTCCCCGCTGAGGGATGTCTTTACTAAAAGGTCTTCCCTCCTCTTAACCATTCATGCTGACGGTCAATCGGTGTCTAATGTTGGGGGTTTAACAGGGGCTTGTTTACCATTTACATGGGTGGATGGGCTGAGGCTCAGGGCTGGTGTGTTTTTTGTGAATCTATGAATTGTTTGGACAGGACTGGTGTTTTTCTCTGGTCTGCATCCCCCTTTCAGTTTTTATTAGCGATCTGAATTCATATTTCATCAACCGAGTCTCCCGTTGGTACACCAGCCCCTACAGGAGCTCAGATTGGAAAAAAGCGGCCCCTATCGTCTATCCCTGTGTAACTGCAGGTCAGTCGCTTAGACTGACCTGGGATCTGTAGATCTGTAGAGGTGGAGCCAACTGGCTCCTTGTGCTGGCGAGCAGTCTGCTCAAGAGGGATCTGATCGCGGGACGGAAATCAGCCTGGAATATATATTTACAGCAGCCAATAATCAATCAATACGCGTGATCGATATTTGGAATGGCGATCAGGAATTGGAATAATCTTTTTGGATAACATCTGATCTCAGGTAAGGAATCTATTTTACCAGTCTTAGGATAATCAGACCTGTTTTCACAGAGATTTCAGCGTTTGCCCTATGTGTGATGTGGCTGTTTGGCTGTGATCGCTGATGAGGAAATAAGATAATCGATTTTTCAGATCGCCTCTATAGCGTGCATACGTACACATATACTATCGATAATCTAGCGTTTATTTGAAAACGATTCATAAATAGGCCAAAAAATGTCAACGTTTTTGTGTATTCTAGAATATTCTAGTAAATGCTATAAAAGGAAAATGAACCGATAAAAAAACTATCCGTTTCGACAAACAAGTCATTGATAAGCGACGGGGAGATTAGACACATAGCCATCATTTAAAACATAGATTAGGTGTTTTTAACGCTAACATTGAAGTGGGTGGCGGCATTCAAGGAGGTTCCGGGGCACCGAGCTTGGGCACGGAAAGTGTTAACAATTGTGTGTATGGGCTAGCCCATTCTGCAGTGTGTTAGTGGAGTTTTCGTTCATTTATTCTTTTACCCCTTCATGGGTGCACACCACAGTGGAGGTTGCTGCATGCCTACTAATGAGGCAGTGCTTCACTAGTAGTAGACTTTGGTCTGCAGCCACCACTGGTGTTCCGTGCTTGTGAAGCAGGTGGCATCAGTCCTTTGCCTCTGACATGGTGGAACGGTGTTCCGCCCGGCCGACGCCATGAGGCGAGTCGGCCCGGCAGGTGGCTGGTGGGCTGTTAAAGCCTATACCGCCGCGGTATAGAATTAGCAGCGACTGGCAACATTGTTCAGATTGCTGTTTTGTCTGTCAAAAATGATGTCGGGTGGTGGGGCCTTAGGGCCAGCCCTAGGCCCCACGCCGCCTCACACCGCGCAGCCAGAGGTGAGGGGGCGCGGCCTCGCCAGCGGCTGTGGCGAGGTCCCTGACCAGCGGCCATGTTTCCCCCGCCTGAGGTACCCTGGACACAAAGACAACAGGTGATCACAAGGCCGACAGCCTTGGCGGCCGAGGGATCGGCTACATTAGATGAGCACGCCCTAAAAAACCGTCGCCGTCTAGCTGTGTCTAGCTCGCTCTCCGGTCACTCCCCCCCCCAACACCAGCGGGATACGGGCTCTGATTTGTTCCCTTTGGCTGCGGGCCACGTGCCTTCAGTGAAGCACAAGCGGCCCCACGTTTCGCTTCTCATGGGGACAGGGGCTGACACCCAGTTGCTGGCTAGGCCTGGGTCTGTCCGTGAGAATGCTGTGCTGTCAAGCGGCTCCCACGCCACACGTTCTGCGTCTGTGTTTGGTGAGCCTGGTGTTGTGTCTGTCAACGACGAAGGTTGTCAGCGGGGGAACTCGAGGCCCAGGGGGTCGCAGCGCGAGTTCCCCCAGCCCCGCCCTCGCCAGGCCGGGTATCACGTTAGTGCCTCCCACGGCCAGAAGACCCATACTGGACCTGTCCCATGGAAGGTTCAGAATGTTGACCGTCTCCCACCTGTTAGACGCTGTCAGGTGGGGGACTGGTTCACCTCCATAGACCTGTAGGATGCGTATTCGCATCCCGATCTTCCATCCTAGGGCTTACCTACACTTCCTTTGCAGGGCTTAGCATACGGGTACCAGAGGCTGCCGTTCGGCTACTCTCTGGCTCCCCGCATCTTAACCAAGTGCGTGGAGACCGCGCTGGGGCCTCTGCGTCGTCGGGGGTTACGAATTGTATTCTACCCTGGATAACGTTCTGGTCCTTGGCCGGTCAGGGTAGATCGCCAGGTCTCATACCAGGCAGGTGGTGTCTCACCAGCCTGGGTTTTGCTGTAGACTGGAAGGACGGTTATGGCGCTGTCTGGGATGCGCCTGCTGCTGTGGTCCCTCTTGGCCTCCTCTTCATGAGGAGGATACAGAGGTGGGTTTTTTTCCCCAGTATTGAAATGGACCCGGTGAGAGACATGTGGACAAGCTGTTGTGGAAGGACAGCACATTCACTGAGAGACATTATACTACATCAGGGTAAGACATTTTAAGTAATTTAGTAAAATCTTTAAAACTGAGACTTGACTGCTGACTGACCAGCTGACTTGATTAACACATCCACAGCCGGAAACGCTTTAAAACGTTATTGCCCGCCATGCTTTGACCGCTAGACCACGCTGATATTGAGATCAATATAAAAAGATTTCGCCATGGCATTCATAATTCATATATACACCTCCGGCGCTGCAGCTGGACCCTACGGCTCAATACAACGACGGCTCAATACTGCCGCCTGGTGGATGGTCGGGTGAGTTACACTGGTAAACAGGATATGGCTGCTGTGCGTCGATTAAATTCATCCAGCCGTCAGATATTGTTGCAAGGCTCCCGACAGACACTATAGTACATATCGATCACTTTATAAACTTAATAATCTATATGATTTCTGCGTTTATTGCGACATACAAACCGGAAATGGACCTAGGCGATCGACGTCCTATACCTGGGATCTATCACCGCCAGTCTCATTGACGCACGGTAAGAGGACACTGACGCTATTTTCAGCCCAATTGTTTATGCATTTCACTGCAAACCGATCTGATCAATATATCACCCATACTACATAAAGCATTTACTGACGATCACGGAATTATAAAACGACCCCCCCCCCTTTCATCCGTGCATGATGACGCATAACGTATAGGATCATACCGTTTTTAATATAGCGTGTATCGGGAATAAACGGCAATTGATAATCTATATATGCGTTTATGCCTATAACTCACGTTCTATGAATTACTGCAGAAAACGATAAAAACATACTTCTAGAAGGTATTTTTGTATGAATCTATGAATGAAAAAGTATAGCGTTCCTACATCCTGAACGATAGATAATCGATGTTGAATGGGCCATAGTAATGTCAATTTAGCAATACAATTTAAAAAGTTATAGCCCTGCAAAGAAGGTGAACATCTCCATAGGCTTAGAGTGGTGGCAGACTGGTTATATTGATGGATATAACCAGTGGCAGGGAATGTGTTAAGGGGTGTGTTTAAAGCGGCCATTTTGTTTTTGTTGTTAAGTGCCCCATTAAAGGCTGATTCCTGCTTAAAAACAGCACTTGTGTACTGAGTGTGATATCAGAGCCCTGTCCCTGCTTAAAAGCAGAACCTCAGCCCTCCTGGAATCACAATGTGCCTCATACCTATATCCACAATCTGCTCCTCCAGAACAGATTCAACCCATCCACGGTAGTTTGCTAGCAACCCGGCTAATCTCTCCTACCCTCCTACAGCCACTAATACACCTGTCACAGTACGGGGAGGCTTATGGAATTGTCAATCAGCAGTCAAGAAAGCTGACTTCATTACTGCCTACGCCCATAGTCAAAATCTGCAGCTCCTGGCTCTAACTGAGACCTGGATAACCCCCAATAACTCATCAACACCTGCAGCATTATCTACAAACTATAACTTCACTCACACACCTCGACCCTCCAGACGGGGTGGGGGCACTGGCCTCATGACATCATGGGCTACAAACTTAACACCACTCCCAGAACTGTCACTCTCCTCCCTCGAATATCATGCATCATCTGTCTCTAATCCTTTCAATCTCACCATTGTTACACTCTATCGCCCTCCAGGTCCGCTCGATCACTTCACAGATGAGCTGGACATGCTTCTAAGCTCCTTACCGGAAGATGGTACCCCTCTCCTTCTATTGGGCGACTTCAACCTGCCTGACTCATCTCAGTCGGTCCCAGTGGTCTCCCTCCTACAACAATTTGACCTGACTCCCACTGCCATGCCTCCCACCCACAAAGCAGACAACTCCTTGGATCTCATATTTTCCCGTAACTCCAGCATCATTAACACCACGGTAACTCCCCTACATGTATCTGACCATTCCTTCATATCCTTCTCACTAACTCTCATGCTTAACCGAAAGGTCTTCACCCCAACTCAAACCATCTCACTCAGACGCAACCTGCCCTCCCTATCCCCCTCCACCCTCTCCTCTGACATAATATCCACTCTACCTTTGAGTGACACCTTCTCCCCACAGAGATGGCAACCTCCACCCTCCTCTCAGCCCTTGCAACCTCCTTCGACAAGCTCTGTCCCCTCGTTGAGAAACCTGCCCGCCGTTCCCCACCCAGTCCATGGCTGACGGATGAAGTGAGAGAACAAAGACAGGTCCTGAGAGCGGCTGAGAGGAAGTATAGAAAGTCACGCCTCACTGCTGACATCGACACATATCACAACCTCTTGTTAACATTCTCCAAAACCATTACTAATGCCAAAGCTTCTTTCTTTCACCATAGGATCGAGGCCTCTGCCAAGAATCTTCCAAACTGCATGCTACCATGTCCTCCCTCCTCACTCCCCCCCCTACCCCCTCCTCCCTCATCTTTTTCTGCCGAAGACTTTGAGATCTTCTTTGAGGAAAAAGTGGAGAACATCCGCAGCTCCTTCTCCCAACCCCCACCCATTCCAAACACTGAATCGAGAACCTCATCCTTCACTCTGTCATCTTTCTCTCCCATTACAGAAGCCGAGACCCTGACACTGGTAACGTCGAACCGTCCGACTACATGCCAGCTAGACCAGCTACCCTCCCTATTCCTCCAGACCATAGCACCGGATATCCTCCCATTCCCCCTTTTTTTTATTGATCTTTTTCCCCCTCCTTTTTCCTCCGATTTTCGTTATGCCAATTCCCAATCCCCTTCCTGGTCGCTGCGCACTTACCCCCTACAGTCGGTCTGGGAGAGTGGAGGCTATCACGTGCTTCCTCCGACACACGTCTAGCCAATCAACCGCTTCTTTTCACCTGGCAGCGCGGACTCTCACTGAGAGGGTGTAACGTGTGGAAGGATCACACTACCCCCCTTAGATCCTATCCGCGCTGAGCAGGCGCCCCGACCGAACTGTAGGAGTCGCTGTTTACAACGACCCGGACCCCCCCCGCCAGCTTTTCCCACCCTCTAATACTGCCAATTGTATTAGTGTGAACGGCCAGCCAAGCTGGTGACAAAGCCGGAGCTGTGAGCTGGATTCGAACAGGCAAATCCAGCGACATCCTCCCATTCCTAACTGCAACCATCAACTCCTCACTCAACTCGGGGGTGGTCCCCACCTCCCTAAAACAAGCCAGAGTCACGCCCCTCATAAAAATAAAAAACCCTGAACCCCACCGTCATAGGCAACTATCGTCCCGTCTCTCTTCTCTCCTTCCTTTCTAAAACACTTGAACGTGCTGTATCCAACCAACTTACTGCTTATCTCTTACAGAATGACCTCCTAGACCCTAATCAGTCTGGCTTCCGGACTGGCCACTCCACAGAAACGGCCCTCATTGCGGTCACAGAGGCACTTCACTTAGCAAAAGCGAAAGGCCTCTCCTCTGTCCTGATTCTCCTAGATCAGGGGTCAGGAACCTTTTTGACTGGGAGAGCCATAAAAGCCAAATATTTCTAAATATATTTCATTGAGAGCCATATAGTATTTTTAACATATAATAAATTAAATATGTCTTACTTTTAATGCGACTTCTGGTGCTGCATGGTTTTGCTGATGGCCTTGTAATCTGGTTCATACATGGTGAGATTGAGCTTCATGTTGAGGCTTCCATCAGTTAAACGTGAGCGTAGGTTGGTCTTAATGTTCCTCATATGCGAGAATGACTGCCCACATGCATATGTAGAGCCAAACATGGTCAATACGGCAATACTCACGCTGCATTGTGTGGTATGTCACAGGAAGCTCGTTCCAAGTTTTAAGAATCAGCTGGTCTTCAGGTTGAAGATTTTTAATTTCTGTCCACTTGTGTTCGCTCGCCAGCTCTGCTCGCTATATCTTCAGCTACAGATACTATTAGCTGTATCTTCAAAACTAATTTCTGTTTACTTTAAAATGACACAGTATTATTAAGAAATATCACAAGTATTACAATTTTTTTTTTTTTTTTTTTTTTTACTCAAACATTTCTGGGAGCCATATGCTGTCACCAGAAGAGCCATATATGGCTCGCGAGCCATAGGTTCCCGACCCCTGTCCTAGATCTATCTGCAGCCTTCGACACAGTCAACCATCAGATCCTCCTCGCGGCCCTCGCAGGAATGGGAGTGGCTGGATCTGCGCTGACATGGCTGACATCATACCTCAATGACCGCTCCTACCAAGTGTCATGGAGAGGGACTCTGTCGGCCACCCGCCCCCTGCGGACGGGGGTCCCCCAGGGCTTGGTCCTAGGACCCCTTCTCTTCTCCCTCTACACTAAATCACTGGGTAACATTATCACATCTCATGGCTTCTCACATCATTGTTATGCCGATGATACTCAACTCTTCCTCTCCTTCCCTCCCTCAGATATCCACGTCTCTGAGCGGATCTCGGCCTGTCTGTCCGACATCTCCGCCTGGATGACGACCAACTAGGGCTGGGCGATATGGCCTAAATATGATATCATGATATTTTCTGACCTTTCGGCGATACACGATACACATCACGATGTTTTTCCTTTTTTCCCCAAACAATTCATTATGAGGCTTATCAAGACAGTATTTGAGTTTGCAAGCGAACATTAAAGACAAAAGACTCATGCATTTAGCATTTTTATATTATATATTAGATTTAGATTATTGGATTCTTAGATTATATATTTAGCATTTTAGCCTTTCGTTTTTTTATATTATATATTAGATTAGATTTAGATGATTAGATTACATATTGTAACTATTTATTTATTTACATGTATGTATACATTTATTATTTGAACGGCTTAAGGCTATATCTGTACTTGATGTTTGTTTGTTGTGTTGCATACTTGAAATAAACTTCAATCAAATCAAACCCCCCCTCTTAAAAACAAAAACCTGTGTTTAACCTAGCCATCTATAAAACATCATGCTAAAACTGAAACAAATGTCCTACTCCCCTAAAGAAAGAAATACATAGCAAACATGACTCAGTTATCCAATAGTGCTGCTGCTTTTTATTTTGTTAAAATCTTTTAGTTAATAAGACTAAAAGACTACAATATATATGACTACAAGGGCCAGAAGCCGACTTCATGATGGCTTCCTGTCCTCTCATTCCATTTCCGGTTTTCCGGTTAACGTTACATTTTCAACAACAGATTGCTGCTAATTAAACACTTCATGGAAACGGAGTAACGTTAACGTTATGTCGAGTTCATATGTGTAGTGTAGTATGAACTCGACATAACGTTAACATTACTCCGTGTCCACTGTTGCTGCCACTGTTGCGTCGCAGATGGATGGTACACTCTGTTAGCTCCATAGCTAATCCGCTCATAGACTAACTTACCGATAGCAGTACCGTTAACGTCGGAGCTTACTCCTGGGTTTCAGGGGGCATCCCTAGCACCGAACCACCGCCTCTCTGTCTCTGGCTAGGTGTGTGCGCTTGCGTGCGTGTATGTGCGTGTAGATGACGTAATTTGGGCAAGTGTGTGTGTGTGACTGACTTTTTTTTTCTGCGAGAGGGAGAGGCGAGAGGGAGAGGAAAGCATTTAGCACTGCGCTTGTAAGTCTCATCTCAGCCGCGGCGGCCTCTAACGCGAGGGCAAAACATCACGATATCCACGATACGTTTAAAAAGTGTATCGTATAATATCGTCATATCGCCCAGCCCTACGACCAACCACCTCAAACTGAACCTAAGAAAAACAGAATTGCTCCACCTGCCGGCCAAATTCTCCCCCCTGACCGACCTCTCCATCACAGTCGAGAATGCAGCTGTGACCGCGTCCCCGACCGCCAAGAACCTTGGTGTTGTCCTCGACGACCAGTTGAACTTCTCTGCTCACATCGCAGCGACAACCAGAACCTGCAGATTCCTCCTAAGCAACGTCAGAAGGATCCGCCCCTTCCTGACAAAAGCATACCGTGCGGCAAAGGGAACCGCTCCCGCCTACCTCCGGTCAATGGTCTCTAACTACACACCCTCAAGACCCCTACGCTCTGCATCTTCTGGCCGCCTCAGACCTACTCCTATCCAAGCTCCGGGAGGGTCATCAAAGAGAAGCCGCCTATTCTCAGTCCTTGCCCCACAATGGTGGAATGAACTACCCACCCCAGTTAGGACAGCCGAATCCCGTCCAATCTTTCGCCGTCGACTAAAGACGCACTTCTTCAACCATTATCTGAAATAATAATAAAAAATAAAAAATTAAATAAAGAAATAAAGAAATCTAACCCTAACTAACCTTACTGTTATGCACTTGTCCTAATAAACTAACCTACACTGTAACACGCAACACTTTGATGAACATTGTTACTCAGCTGATAGAGTTGTACCCTTCCTGATGACTTGTCATACAGAACTTGTAAGTTGCTTTGGATAAAAGCGTCAGCTAAATGACTAAATGTAAATGTAAATGTCAGTACTGGGGGACCTCGTCCTCTGGGGAGGGCCTGGTGCCCTCACCAGCGGGGTCCCCGTGGGAAGCAGGCTGTCACACGTCACGGTCTTCACCGACGCCTCCCTCATGTGATGGGGGGGGAACGTGTCGGGCCAACGCAGTAGGGGGCAGCTGGCAAGACCATGCTGCCCGGTCTGCGCTCCATTCAATGTGTTGGAATTGAAGGCTGTCCTTCTGGTCCTCAAATGGCTCGGCCACCTCGTGGTGGGCAAGCATGTTTTGGTCAGGACGGACAACACGACGTCAGCGTCGTATATTGTCAGACAGGGAGGAGTGCGCTCCCCCGTCTGCACCGGGTGGCGGTCGGGCTCTGGCTATGGGTGTTCTCCATCTGCGCTGCCTGAGGGCTCTCCACATCCCCGGCAGGGAGAATGTGGGTGCAGGTGTGATGTCGCGGGTGGTCCTCACCCTGACGAGTGGGGACTACGTCCAGACATAGTCTGGCAGGTCTGGGACCGATTCCGTGGCCGTCCAGGATTCTGTACGCATTCCCCCCTTACACCTGATAGCTCAGCTGTTGGGGCGGGTACGTCGGGAGCGCAAGACTTGGTCCTGGTCGTGCCGGGCCGGGGCTCAGCTGTGTGGTCCCCGGCCCTGATTCAGCTCTTGGTGGCCCCGCCGTGGCCTGTTCCGTGGTCACCGCGGGCCCTCTCTCAGGCACGCAAACTCTGTTCTGCCTCCTGTTCTAGGGCAGCCTCTAGGCTTGGCTGCTGACAGTGTGAATCTGGTGGGGATGCGTCTTGACTATTCTGTGGTTAACGCTATCCGGTACGCGCGCTCCGTCCTCTACCGCGGCTTACGCTGGGGAGTAGCGTATGGTCGAGTGTGGGGGCAGAACATTGTTTAGCCACCCTCTCCTGGAACATTCCTGCTTGGTGCTCGCCGTCTCAAGCCTGTGGAATGTTCTCCGTCTCCGAGTGGGACCTCCAACTGGTCCTGGGCCGGTTGTCGGAGGCCCCGTTTGAGCCTCTTGAGCAGGCGCCATTGGATCTGCTGTCTTCTTTTGATGAGCTTTTCAAAGCTCATTTTGTCTTTGGTACCTCATACAACCGGGATCTGGCCAATATGTACAACTTCTTGCAAACCGCCATTTACAAGATCGATGCTGCTACCACTAATGTCAACCCCAGGGTTAAAGAGATGAGGGCTCGGATGCTGCACTGATTTATTTTTATACTGAGAGGATTTTTATCTCGGGCCTCTGATGCTGCACAGACTTTTGATACTGAGAAGATATTTTATCTTGAGGCCTCTGATGCTGCACAGACTTTTGATACTGAGAAGATATTTTATCTTGAGGCCTCTGATGCTCCAGTGTTTTTGATAAGATGTTGTGTTTCATTTGCAAAAACTCTCAGGCAAATGCCAATTCACTGATGAGGCACTTAAGGTTGATCCACGGACTTTGTTCAGGAAGGACACTTCGTCTTAAATGTGGTCAGCCTAGTTGTTTACATGTCTTTTGCACTTTTTCTGGGTTTCGAAAGCATCTTAAAGCACGTCATCAACCATGTGATGATCCTGGTGAAGGCCGCTCTACAGCTGAACATTTAGCTGAAAGTTATGTTGATGACTTTCCATCAGGCAGTGCCCCTTCTGACCCAGTCCTTCCAGTCCTTCTTAATAATAGTCTTGTAGACAGCTGTGCTGCAACAGTAGCTGAACTTAAAGTGGCAGGTGTAGGTGAAACAATAATCAACTCTTTGGTAACTTCAATGGAAGTGATTGTTGATGATATCCATAATCAAGCAAAACAATATGTGAAGCAGTGTCTATCTTTACAGGAACCTATCAAAAGTGAGGTTGAGTGTAAAATTGATCAGTGTTATGAAGAAATTGAAAATCCCTTTTGTATCTTAAATTCTGAAACTAAGAGAAGGCAATATTTTACAGAGAAGTGGGGAAGGGTAGACCCAGTTGAATATGTCCTTGGTACAAGATTTGATACCCTGCGCAATCGGACTACTGGAACTTATGATCAGGCTGTTGTTACTGATAAATGTGTTTATATCCCAATTTTGAAAACATTAGACTTTATTTACAAACACCCTAATATAAAAGAGATGATGCAGAGTGATTCCAGTTTAAGAGAAGATCTTCTTAATGACTTGTGTGATGGAGAGTATTTCAAGAGTCATCCTCTATTTTCAAAACAGAAGCATGCAATTCAGGTGCAGCTTTTCTATGATGATTTTGAATGCGCGAATCCGTTGGGGAGTAAAAAGGGAATACATAAATTAGGAGCAATCTATTTCACCTTGCGTAATTTTTCTCCAAAGTACAACTCAATTCTGCTTAATATTCATTTGGTCGCTTTATTCCATGCCCAAGACATTAAAACACATGGCTTTTCTAAAATACTTGCTCCACTTGTGGAAGATATTAAAATACTGGAGAAGGATGGAATTAAGGTCCCATTGTATGATCAGCCAGTGTATGGAACTATTGTCCAAGTTACAGGTGACAACCTTGGTATTCACGGTTTGTTTGGTTTCGTAGAATCATTCAGTGCCAGATATTGTTGCCGCTTTTGTCTTGCTGAGAAAGAGGACTTTCAGACGGAATTCAAAGAAGATTCACCCAAGATAGTTATGCGAACTCGAGCACTTCATGCAGAACACTGCCACACAATGGAGACTACTATTGGTCTTCCCTATGTGATGGGAGTTAAACGTTCTTGCATTCTAAATTCCTTGCAGTACTTCAATACATGTGACAATTTCTCTGTCGATATTATGCATGATATCTTGGAGGGCGTGGCACAATATGAAATGAAACTGCTAATACTACACTTGATTAAAAACTACACAACATCAAAGGAAATAGACTTGAGAATTAAGAGCTTTAACTATGGTTACCTGGAACAAAACAACAAGCCACCTGCATTGAAGTTAGTAGAGACCTCAAATGACTTGGGGTTAAATGCAATCCAATCTTGGTGTTTACTTCGCAATCTACCACTTATCTTTGGAGACTTGGTTTGTCCAAATGATCAACACTGGTATTTGCTTCTGCTGTTGCTTCAAATAGCAGATATTGTATTTTCTCCCAGGTTATCAACTGGCATTACTATTTATTTAAAACACTTGATTGCAGAGCACCACAGGTTATTCAAGCATTTGTTTCCCAACAGGAGGCTACTACCAAAGCATCATTTTATGGTGCACTATCCTACATGTATTCGTAAAATTGGACCACTTTTGCATGTCTGGTGCATGCGCTATGAAGCGAAGCATAATTTCTTTAAAAAACAACTAAAAAGCTTCAAAAATATAACTAAAATGTTGGCAAAGAAACACCAAAGTCAAGTAGCATACAATTGGCAGACATTTGATCCCAACAGACTGGTGCTTGGTCCAAGTAAAATGGTAGCATTAAATGTGATGGACAGAGGCTGTGAGATAGCGGAGACTCTTCAGGTACCAAGTGACACTAAGGTGTTAAATGTTAGATGGGCCAAACACCATGGAAATATGTATCGTCCAGGTTTAGTTGTTTGCCTTAAAGTTCTTAGTGAGGTTCCAGTTTTTCACAAAATCCACCGTGTTGTTCTTAAAGATGAGAGGTTACTGTTGTTTACATTTGCACTACAAACCGTGTCTCTAGTAAAGTTGTGTGTACTACAGATGGACATCATGTAGTTGATGTCAAAGAGCTTTTGTTTTACAAAGCATTCGATATACAGATGTCATACAGTGATGACGATTCAAGCTCATTTATTGTTCCATACTGTTTCCTGTGATTTAAAAAAGGAAAAGAGAAAATCACTAAGCTCTTGAACTATTGCACTGGGGATGAACACTATTAGTTTTCTTTTATTTCTTTGGGGTGAACAGATGCTGCTGTCACTTTATATAGAGGCCAAAATGTAATTGATCGATTACTCTCCCCATGAAGCCTTAATTGAAGTCATGGTGATTTCTTTTTGTTGCATTCCTGAGCCAATAATTTGATGACTGGCTTGAATTATTGGCTCAGGAATGCGACAAACAAACAAATCTCCATGAATTCAAGGATTCATGGGGTGTGTAATTGGTAGATTTCTTTTTTTGGGTGAGCTATCCCTTTTTAAAAGGGTGTACAGATGCTGCTGTCACTTTACAGAGGCCAAAATGTAATTGATCGATTACTCTCCCCATGAAGCCTTAATTGAAGTCATGGTGATTTCTTTTTGTTGCATTCCTGAGCCAATAATTTGATGACTGGCTTGAATTATTGGCTCAGGAATGCGACAAACAAACAAATCTCCATGAATTCAAGGATTCATGGGGTGTGTAATTGGTAGATTTCTTTTTTTGGGTGAGCTATCCCTTTTTAAAAGGGTGCAGATGCTGCTGTCACTTTACAGAGGCCAAAATGTAATTGTCTTTTATTTATGACCTTTTTTCTATCGATTACTCTCCCCATGAAGCCTTGAAGTCATGGTGATTTTTGTATATAATGGAGTTGTTTGCAGAGGGGCTCACTGAATCTAACAATCACGTAGACATATACCAAGTGTGATTAGCAAGAGAGGAATGTTTGTGACAAGTGTAATGTAAAAAGATTAGGAAGGATCCACACCAAGCAAGTTCTTCCTCAGACGTGTTTTTTTTTTTTTTTTACTATGTTACATTACATTGGGCGTATAGAAACAAAGATCATTTCAAAGTACAAACATATACAGTACCTGTGTGACATTTTGGATGAGGCTAGGCTCCATGTTAATAAGCAACTTGGGGTGAACAAATCTCCAACACACCCATGTCTGGTTTCTTTAACTGAAACGCCTCCTTGTCGACTTCAGTGTTTTAAGTCATCATAGACCTTTAAGTCCAAGGTACTAGGAATTTCAAATTTCTTGGCAACTGAAAACAAAGATTGCACAAGCTTATTGATGAATCTTATTTTATTAATGACCTTTTTTTCTTTCTATCGATCGCCCCTTGAAGTCATGATTCTCACACGCTGTTGTAAAACTGTTTGCATCCCAACTGAAACGCCTCCTTGTCGACTTCAGTCTTTTAAGTCATCATAGACCTTTAAGTCCAAGGTACTAGGAATTTCAAATTTCTTGGCAACTGAAAACAAAGATTGCACAAGCTTATATTGATGAATCTTATTTTATTAATTTTTTTTTCTATCGATTGCCCCTTGAAGTCATGATTCTCACACGCTGTTGTAAAACTGTTTGCATCCCAAAGGATATGCCTGCTTTGCCCCCGTTTATTTTAAATGTATTATTCCAGAGTAAATTATTATTTAATTCTATATTGAGTGAAATATGATATTCTATATTGAGTGAAATCTATTCTATATTGAGTGAACTACAACTCCATATTGAGGGAATTACAACTCTATATTGATTAAAATACCACTCTATATTGAGTGAAATATGATATTCTATATCGAGTGAAATCTATTCTATATTGAGTGAACTACAACTCCATATTGAGGGAATTACAACTCTATATTGATTAAAATACCACTCTATATTGAGTGAAATATGATATTCTATATCGAGTGAAATCTATTCTATATTGAGTGAACTACAACTCCATATTGAGGGAATTACAACTCTATATTGATTAAAATACCACTCTATATTGAGTGAAATATAACTTTAAGTATCTCTATATTGAGTGAAATATAACTTAAAATATCTCTATATTGAGTGAAATATAACTCTATTGAGTGAAAATATAACTCTATATTGATTAAAATACCACTCTATATTGAGTGAAATATAACTTAAAATATCTCTATATTGAGTGAAAAATAACTCTATAGATGTTAGAGTTGTTTTTACTTTATGCTAAATGGAGTAAGTTGGTATTTTGTAGAGTTAAATGTTAACACTAAATGGAGTAGAAATAACTCTGAAGATTTAACTCTGTGACAAGAGTCATTTTCACTCTATCTGGAGTCGGAGCCAATACTGTCTTTTTGGGAGTAAAATTTTACTCAATTTGAGTAAATTTGACTCTGCGAATTTTCCTGTGTAGCTAATGCCGCCCACATTCTACCTAGACTGACTACACACAGCGAGTGGAAACCAGCCACTTCCTCATACTCTGCATGGGGAGAGAGAGAGAGAGAGAGAGATAGAGAGCACTTGGGGGGGGGGGGGGGACCTGCCGCGCGCCACACACCCGCAAACGGGAGATTGAAAGAAAGAAAAAAGGGAATAGGGAGGGAGGAAGGGAGGCCCCCCCTCCCCCACAAGCTGCCGCGCAGACTCTCATCACCGAGAGGGAGAGAAAGGAAGAGAGAGGGAGGGAGGGAGAGAGGGGGCCTTGTCAATAACGGCCTGTCTTTTTCTCTCTCTCTCTCTCTCTCTCTCTCTCTCTCTCTCTCTCTCTCTCTCTCTCTCTCTCTCTCTCTCTCTCTCTCTCCCACCCCCTCGCTCTCTCTCTCTCCCACCCTCTCTCTCTCTCTCTCTCTCTCTCTCTCTCTCTCTCTCTCTCTCTCTCTCTCTCTCTCTCTGTCTACCAGTCGCAGACTGTGTGGACTGACTGTCACTCAAAGTGCTTATGGGCGGAGCCAGGCCATAACAGCCTGAAATCTTGAAGCTGGAAAATGATGGTTTTGAGTACTTGATTAGAAATATAAAACAATAAATCTTTTTGAAAAAAAACCTTACAGATGTCTTCAATAGACAGGAGGGGTACAACTCTATCAGCTGAGTAACAATGTTCATCAAAGTGTTGAGTGCTACAGTGTAGGTTAGTATATTAGGACAAGTGCATGACAGTAAGATTAGTTAGGGTTAGGGTTAGATTATTATTATTTTCTTATTTTTTCATTTCAGATATTGATTGAAGAAGTGTGTCTTTAGTCGACGGCGAAAGATTGCACAGGTTTCGGCTGTCCTAGCTGTGGTGGGAAGTTCGTTCCACCATTGTGGGGAAAGGACCGAGAATAGGCGTCTTCTCTTTGATGACCCCCCTGGAGCTTGGATAGGAGTAGCTCTGAGGCGGCCAGAAGATGCAGAGCGTAGGCGTAGGGGTCTTGAGGGTGTGTAGTTAGAGACCATTGACCGCAGGTAGGCAGGAGCCGTTCCCTTCGCCGCACGATATGCCAGGACGAGGGCCTTGAAGCGGATTCGTGTGGCAATGGGGAGCCAGTGCAGGTCCCTAAGAAGTGGGGTGACATGGGCTGACTTCGGTAGGTTTGAGATCAGGCGGGCCGCTGCGTTCTGAATGAGTTGAAGAGGCTTGGTGGCAGTGGCCGGGAGGCCAGCAAGCAGTGCATTGCAGTAGTCGAGGCGGGAGATGACGAGGAGTTGGGTGGCTTCTTTTGTCAGGAAGGGTCGGATCCTTCTGACGTTGATCAGGAGGAATCTGCAGGTTCTGGTTGTCGCTGCGATGTGAGCGGAGAAGTTCAACTGGTCGTCGAGGACAACACCAAGGTTCTTGGTGGTCGGGGACGCGGCCACAGCTACATTCTCGACTGTGATGGTAAGGTCGTCAGGGGGGGAGATTTGGCCGGCAGGTGAAGCAATTCTGTTTTGCTTAGGTTTAGTTTAAGTGAAGTGCTTCTGTGACCGCAATGAGGGCCGTTTCTGTGACCAGTCCTGAAGCCTGACTGATTAGAGTTATTGGACTACCAGAACATTAAGTATTTACTGGACTCTGTTTTGTTTTTCGTTGGACCTTAACTCATTGGACACCTTGAGCGCCAAACCCGAGAAAAGTCGGGTTTTCTATCGTTATTTCTTTTGTTCGATATTACCATTCATAATCCATCGAGGGAGCCTGTGTTATCATTGGGAATGAGTCTGAGATCGCAAACATCCAATACCGCCGCCTTGCGTCCGGTATTGCACATCCTTTAAAACTCTCTGTCTCGGGCTGTGCGTCGATCTAAAGTGTCTGGGCGGAGTTTTCCTTGTGGGGCAGGACAAGCGTTTATAACGCATGGATTGAGGAAAATCAAGCACTCCCGGTTCATGTTCTTTGGTGGATTATGTTGGCAACACGATCTACATCAATACTTGGAATGGCGATCAGGTAATTGGAATATTATTTTTGTAGTACATCCTAGTCAAGGTAAGGGCTATATGGTATCAATCTTGCGTTGATCCAAGAATTCCTTCACTGTGATCCGAGCGTATGTGTGTAATGTGTGTGTGTAACGTATCCCGCTGGTGGTGACGATCAAAGCATAGAAAAACAACCCCCCCCCCCCCACCCTTTCATGCATTCATGATGAAACATAATACCGATAATATAGTGTTGATTTCGAAATAGTAGCGTATACAGGTGAGAAACGGCACGTTTTTAGTGAAATGCACGTATTTCTGCATAGCGTCGTTTTCTGGGATTAGACAGGATTACTCTAAAACTATATATTTTTTCATAAATTGAACGATAGATACTCGATGTCAAATGGGCAATAGTATTATATCCATAGCTATGATATATAATATAGTTTGAGCCCTGCAAACACGGCCACCTATTCCTATACTTTAAAGCGCTGGCCTTCTTACCACACAGTACACAGCGCCCTCTGGTGCTGATTGAGTTAAAGGGGGACGTTAGGACTTTCCTTAAAGGAGGACTTCAAATTTTTTTGGACTGCCTGTTTTAAAGGCCCACTTGCATGTTGTATTTTTGTTCAATAAACAATGTGACTAGGCCAACGGTGACTTTCATGAAGAGGGGAAAAAAAGTATCGAAATTGACCCAGTTTTAGCGTTTTTATCAAACATTTTGTCCGCACAACCACAACCACCACGCACGTGGATATTTTAATCCATGGTTCATAACGTGCGCGTGTCATCTTAATGATGACGTCACAGCATGTACAGGGCAGCAGGGGCTCTGAGAATCACAGGCAGGTAGTGGCAGAAGCAAAGCCTTCTTGTTACTACTAGCCGAGGATCTAGTATCTATTTCACCTAACACTAGTGCTCCGTGATCATAGCCATTTATCTCTAAAGCTAACCACTATTTGTAAAAGCCACAACCACGTTACCCTATTTGTAATAATGTAAATCATTGTGTCGTTGTACATATTTTGTATATCACGTTAGTAGCTAAGTTAGCTAGCCAGCA